>NC_133658.1:402579316-402923035 GCF_037893015.1 Macrotis lagotis | reverse complement strand
TACTCTAAAAAAGATGCAAGGGAAAGGGTGAAGAGGATATCTAGGAGGGAGTAAGAGACGGCAGTTGTCTGTCTTTTAAAAGCTATGAGCAGAAATCCAACCAATTATTAGAATTCTCCATGATCTTCACTTGGTTTCAAACAAGAGTCCACACCTAGGAACTCATTACACTGATAGAAAATTCCATAAATTGATTAATAGTTCATAATCTATCCTTCCTCATAAATTCTGCTCTAAGTTAACCAAACAGAAGTGTTTTGGAGGCACATTCCCAATTCTAAATAGTTCTCATGAAACTTTTTTCCACTCTGTACTATTTCTAACATTTAATCCTCATATGATTCAAAGTCCTTTGACATTCCCAAATTTGACAAGGTTTTTAACCATCAAATCCCACTCTAATAATTGAATATTCCTGGAGCTTATAATAAATTTCACCTATAATCATGCAAAGTCAGCTTGCAAAGTGATACAAAGATTCTACCTTGCTGCTTATAAAGCTTAATATGAAATAATTAGGAAATAATCAGATATTTGTAAAGGAGGGAGTTGATCAAGAAAAGTTCTGATCACATCACGATATGTAAGAAAGGGATACTTAGGCTCCCATGGAACTAAACATACTGGGACTACTTCCTAAAGTTTGGCAATGAGACTCAAGGAAATAGAGTCTTATTCATTGAAATAACCCCCCTCTCCATCAGCAGGGATTAATTTTTATTATGTAATGATTTGCTCATGATTAAGGGGATAAAAGTATCAAATGCAGGACTTAATCCCAGTTTTCTCCTGACATAATTTCCCTTAAGTGTTTTATAGTACTAATATAGTATTTCCCTTAAAAAGTATTTTGCAGTAGCAGGAGTGACAGTCATAAGAGTCATAACCAACAATAACCAACAATGACAGAGCAACAACAACCAATAAGGAAGATTTGCTGATTACTCATTGGTCAAATTCAACCAAACTAGTTGGGATATATATGTATCAATGGAATGGAAATTAAGAATCTAATATATTTTGTCAATGTCGAGAGTATCTCTTGAATAAAGGTCTAATTCAAAATATTTTATAGATATTAACTGTGAATCACAAACCTTGACTCCTTGCATGACTCATGGTCCCCCCCTTTTGACTGGTGATAAAACTGAGGTTCAAAGAGGCTACCTGTCCAAGTTGTCAATTTAGCTTTCATTACCTTTCAAGAGGAGGAGGGAAGGAAAGGAAGGAAGGAGAAAAATGTGGAACTCAAAATCTGATCAAAAAATAGATGTTGAAAACTATCTTTGCATGCACTTGGAATAATAAATTTAAATTAAAATATTTTACATATTTCATTGTATCTTTTGGTTTAATCCACCTTTTATTTCTCACTTTCTGTATGTGACTGGCACACTTTCCTTGATCATACACATCCTTGATTTCTTTCATGCTACTTCTAATCCACAAATCATTCTTGATTGCATTATGTAATCTCCTTACTTATTTTTACTTATTTACTACTTACCTATTCCTAGTTAGTTACTTACTCTAATTAATTACTATATACATTTATCTTTGACTTTTTTATATTGGTATTTAGATCAATTTTAGAATGATTCCTTAGAAGTCATGGTGTTCCATGATTCAAAACAACATAGAGCTTCACCAGGAAAATAATGGATATTAAAAAGATATGGTTTTTGCTTGTCTGTAAGGGAGGGACTTGGACTCTTTGAAAGCCTTGTTCATTTTCCCAAATACAATCCAACATACTTTTCCCTTCCTACTAAATTTTAGACTACCTCATTGACGCTCTGTAACATCTGTACAAGACAGATAGGTAGATGATGGATAAATATTGGTAGATTAACTTAATATCAATAGATTAACTCAGTGGATTGCCCATACAACTGCATCTTAAAGTCTTGTATGGATGTATCCAGATGGACACATACTCTATGAGTGACTGATGCAAAATGGAAGGAACATCTCCACTGATGAGGTCATGGATTCTTCAATGTATTGCAGCATATTTAGCATGAGTTTTTATGAGTCTCAAACTAAAGGAGGTAGGTATGCCACATGTTTTCCATGCTTAGAAATTCTTGTATCATCTCCAAAGTCTATATCTAAAGTCTAACAAATGTATGTCATCAAGTCCTCTTGACAGTGGATAAGTGGATCATCCCATAACTGTCGAGTATCCCTGTAACAAAACAGCAATGTCCCTCTCCTGTTGGTAGTTTGCCCAGATTCTATTCTAATTTTATTACTATACTTTGGGGAAGGGGTACAGATGGTCACTAATGTGGATAATTGGAGAAATTAAACCAACATATTGAGAAAAGAAAATTCATTGCTAATAAATTATAAACCTTGACAGTCTTCCTAAACCCTGGTGCCAAATGACACTGCAGTTGCTATGACCACAGTGTTTCTAGGCTGGCACTTGACAAGAGCCTTGATGCTGACTCTTGTAGCTGGATTGTCAGGAAGGTACTCTTTCCCACGTATTTATTCATTTCTTCAAAGGTAGAAGCAACCACTCTTTCATCTGATCTCATAGGATTTGTACTTATCTTAATCACTTTTCATATTCTAATGTATATTTATCTGTGTAATGCTTATCACTTTTACATGACTGTAAGTTCCAACCTAGTCTATTAGATTAACTCAGATGGGTTCTTAACCTGTTCTGCTGAATAACTTTAGGCTATATGAGTGGGAATCTGACCCTCTTTCACCCTATCATGGAGCAATTCCTTAGGTCTCATTTTTTTAATCTTCCTGAATGCCTTAAATATTGCATCTCCTTTGATGTTTCAGTGGATCTTTGGGTTATCAATATGGGGAGACACCTCCCCACTCCAATGGTGCAGATTGCAATCATTCATAACAGCCATCCTGCATGACTTATCCATATCCTCCCATAAATTGTTCCCAGGCAGCTCTCCCTATGTACTGAGATAGTTCCTTGAGATCTCCTGTAGATGTACTATGGATACTAAATGAAACATTAGAGTTTATCGTTGGTTACTCACATGTTTCCATCCATCTATTGTTTTATTTTTTTTAGGTTTTTTTTTTTTGCAAGGCAAATGGGGTTAAGTGGCTTGCCCAAGGCCACACAGCTAGGTAATTATTAAGTGTCTGAGAATGGATTTGAACACAGATACTCCTGACTCCAGGGCTGGTGCTTTATCCACTGTGCCACCTAGCCACCCCATTTTATTTTGTTTTTATTGTTATTCTGATGATATCCTTTTTGCAACTTTGAGTGGGAAATTCTTCATTTGTTGCATTCCAATCTACTATGTCCATTACCTTGTTGTTTACCCTCCCCCATTCAGTTTTTCAGAGATGGATATGTTTCCTGACTAAAGCCATGTTATTAAAAGATGGTCTTTTATTTCAGGGAGAAGCTCAGAGTCAGTAAAAGCATCTGCCTTATCCATAGTAGGTGTTTAATGTGTCAAAATAATCAAGGAATTAATTCCTCTCCCCTCCTGAATTTGTCTCATCTATTGCAAAGAGATATCAAGAACAGTACCTTACTCCTAAATAACTCCAACATTGGATACTCCAATGTTGAATCAAGGCCAAGCTCAAGCATGAGCAGGAGTTGCCCAGTAGTGAACAGCTATTGCCTCTTCCTTTTGTTCCCCCTATTCTTGAAATTCAGTCATACAATCTTTAAGACCTACTTTTCCATAAAGCTTTTCTTGAACCTTTCCCTTCCAGTGGTTTTAAGTTGGAAGTAACCTTTCCAAAGAGTCTCTATAACACTATATTTGCACCTTTCCTGAGTATATATTGAATTCTATCTTCCATTTCTATGTTTTGCTTTGTTTTTCCAATTTCTGGTCAGTCATTTTTCCAGTCATGTCTGATCTTCATAATCCCATTTGGGGTGTTTTTTGCAAAGATCTTGGAGTAGTTTTCCATTTCCTTCTCTAGCTCATTTTACAAATGAGGAAACTCAGGCAAACAGGGGGAAGTGACTTGCCCAGGATCACATAGCTAGTAAATGTCTGAGGTCATATTTGAACTCAGGAAGATGAGTCCTCAGACTCCAGGTCTGGGGTTCTATCCACTGAAACATCTAGCTGCCCTCTATGGTTGTTTTTTTTTTTTTTTTTAGGTTTTAAGCAAGGCAGTGGGGTTAAGTGGCTTGCCCAAGGCCACACAGCTTATTAACTGTCTGAGGCCTGATTGAACTCAGATACTCCTGACTCCAGGGCCGGTGCTCTATCTAACACACAACCTAACCGCCCCTGCCCTCTATATTTTGACAATTGTCATGTTTCCTCTCTGGACTGCATTCCTCACTCTGGACTTCTTTATCTTAAATCATCCAGTTGCCTTCTCATCCTGTAAGATCACTCAACTCCTGCAGTCCCTTCTTTTGAAAGGTTGATTCTTAACAGAATTTCACTTTAAGGAGAGAACTTAAAAGGAGTTCACTCCTTCATTCCTCTGTGGGCTCCCTCACATGTAACTTTATGGCTTCTTTCTCTACCTTGCCCCCTCTATTTTCTATTTCTTCCCATACTTTTCAGTTTCCCTTTTTATGTCATCTTCCCTCTTTAAAATAAAATACCCTTGAGAACAAAAGCTGCTTTTCTTTTTGCTGTTATTTGTATTTTCAACATTTATTTTAGTGACTGACACATTTTAAGTTGCTTAATAAATTCTAGCTGATTTGAACTGGCTGTCCTTCATTCCTGGAATGTTGTCTCTCCTTACCTCCACCTCATAGAATGCATCTCTTCCTTCAAAACTCAGGTCAACCATTATCTGCTCCCTGAAGCCTTTTATGGTTCTCCCACTAAATAATTCCCTCCCTCTCCAAACAATCCTGAATTTATTTTGTATATATTCCATATATACTTAATCATATACATATAAGTGGGAATGGAAGCCCCTTTTCAGGAGGCATTGTTTCCTCTTTTTTATCTTTCCATATCTAGTTTCTGGAACAAAGTAGGTATTTAACCAATACTTGTTTATTTTATTTATGAATTAATTCTCTCTTGTATTACGTTTATTTAGATATGTGCTTTACCCTTTATTGACTATAAATTCTTTCAGAACAAAAATGAAATCTTATTTTTCTATGTACCTCATTGAATTTCTCATAGGACTTTGCCTATAATGGGTGTTCAATAAATGGCTTTGCATAAATGAATAACTGAACAGAAGGTGTGATCTCAACAAATAATTTTTTTCTCATTGTTGGTAAGGTCATTATGAAGGATATTTTCATTAGTTCCTCATAAGTAGCATATTCCTCACTGCACACAATGAAATTAGATTTCTGCCTATATGGATTATCCATCAAACTATACTGAACATCTATAGATTTTATCATGCATAAGGTAGCTTTATTCAGTTACATAAAGAGAACGCACTCCTAGGCCATCCTTTTCAAGAGTTTTTATTTTTAGGTGGGGGAGAGAGAGGAGCAGTCATTTGGGGGTAAAAATGATGACATCTGAATCCAACATTGTGCTAATGGAGTCCATAGAATTTATAATCAGGGCTTATCTTATTCCCAACCAATCATCAGTTTCAACCAATATCCAGAATACAAGATCAATGAAACAATATTAAAACTAGTTCTATATCTAGACAGAAGGGAAAATGAGAGGGAAAGTGACTTTGTAGAAGGCACACTGGACTAGAAAGAAAAAAATCAGAATTTTGTGCTTGTCACAAAAAAAAAAAAAATCAACGGGGGAAAGAAGGAGAACCTCTCCATACAAAGAGGTAAATTAAGTGGGTTATTCAAAGAACATTGGAAGTGGCCAATGAAAGGATTTGATGCTCTTTGCCCTCATGCTGTAATCAAGGTTCTAATCAGCTGAGAATTTTTTCAGGACAAATTGCCCACCTCCAGACTGGTCTTTGCTGCTATTTTCAGCAGCTTCTTAATGTGTTTTGCTGCATGGCTTGAGGCTGTGTTTCAGGAGTCTGTCCCTCCCTCACCATGCCTTGGGTAACTGTGCACATGGGCAATTCAGTGGAGTTTTACAACCATGTTAACTAGCAACCCAAGGTAATGAAAGTCTGATATATGTGTAGAGTATTGAGGATGGTCTTTCCATGTGGAGAGTCTAGGGAACTTGCTTCTGGGAGAATTGAGATTAGTGTGCTGCAGAAGCCTATTATACATTTTCTTTTGCTCAGCATGGTCTCATGTCAGTGAAATTAAGGTAGACCTGAGTCTACCAAATTCCCAGAGAAGTCTAATAGTATTACCCAGACTCAGTTCTTTAAGCTAAAAGAAATGACTAAATCTTTGCATGTTAGAATTGGGATCCGAAAAGGGCTGGAATGATGAGCTAAATATAATGGGATAGAATTTAATAAGGAATAAATTAAAAGTATTATATTAGGCACTTTACAAATACTATTTCATTCAGTCTTCACAACATCCCTGTGAGATAGATGCTGTTGTTGTTTCCATTTACAGTTAAGGCAGGCAGAGGTTAAGTGACATGCCCAGGGGTCACAAAGCTAGTGTCTGAGATGGATTTGAATTCTGGTCTTCCTAACTCCAGAACCAGCATACTGTATAGAGGGAAGATTATTCCAGTAAAAAGAAAGACCTAGGGATATGTTGCTATTGTTCAGTCATGTGTAAATCATCATGATCTCATTTGGATTTTCTTGGCAAAGATACTGGAGTGGTTTGTCATCTCCTTCTTCAGCTTACTAAAGTAGATGCAGAAACTGGGGATAACAGTATTAAGTGACTTGGCCAGGGTCATATGGCTAATTAAGTATCTGAGATCATATTGAACTCAGGAAGATAAGTCTTCCTGATTTTCAGGCCTAGCTCTCTATCTACTGTATCATCTAACCAAAGACTGTTTAGGGCATAATACAAACTTAACATGGATCAGGAATGCAATGTAGTAAAAAACTAATACGAACAAGTTATGTAATAGAAGATTGGTACACAGAACAAAGGGTGTCATTGTCTCTTTATGTTCTGTGCTATTTACTTCACAACTGAGATGCTGAATTCTATTTTGAGTCAACCATTTTAAAAAAGGAATAATATTTCATGTGGTCATATTTGCATTTCTTCTTTCTGTAACTACTTGTTCACACTTGCTCATTATCATTAGATATTGATTCTTATTCTTTCTGTATAAGATTTGGAAATAAGAATTTTATCAGAAATATTTATTGCAAGAGTTTTTGCAATCTATAAAAATAGCTTTTTGTTGTGCCAAAACTCTTTATTTTTGTACAGCCAAATCCATCTTATTTTCCTTCTACTTGTTGAATAAGAAATTTCCTCTGCTTCACATTCCATTTTTTTCTATTTTTGATAGTTTTTAAAAAGATATTTAAATAAGTGATCTATTTATAGTTTGTTGTAGCATATTGTGTGAAAAATAGATCTACTATTTTTTTTTGCTACACTGCTATCCAATTTTCCCCAACACTTTTTACTGGATAATGATTTTCTTCCCTAATATGTTATGGTCTTGAATTTACCAAGCAGAAGTCTTGATATACATTTATCTCAATTACTTACTTATCTGCTTTGCTCCATTGTTCTAATATTTAAGATCCAATACCACATAGATTTGATAATTAGTCTTACAGCCTAATTTGAAATCTTGCTAAAAGAATATTTCTTTGTAGGACTCAAGTTTGGACTAGATGATCTCTAAAATCATTTCCAATACAAATTCAACAGCATCATTTTAGATGATTTTGTGCCCTGGATTTGAAACCAGACTCAACTCTCTCATTTACTATTTATTGCCTACATGATCTTGAACAAGTCACATAACAACTCCATACCTCAGTTTTACATATTTACATAATTGTAAAATGAGGGTAGAGAACAAAGTCAAATTTAAAAAGATCCCTGTATGCTGATTTAGAAAACAAAAATTAACATTATTTATGTTTTATTGCATTTTTATCTGATTGATTAATTAATTAAAATAATCATTAATTAAATGCATTTTAATCTGGTCCTGGCCCTCACTCAGAAGATTTTAAGGTAGAGAGTTTAACACCTCTGAATTATATGATTCCTAAATTGTCTTATAGTGTTAGGAACTGTTGCGTGTGGGAGCATTGTAAACTATCTTTACTTGGTGTCCTTGAGTACAAGAGTCTTGTTTTACTAAGTGCCATGGGAGTGGGAGTGGATTAGGGTCTGGGAAGGATATTTAAGCATTTATGTTCTGGTGAATAAATGGAGCACTTGGAAATCTTGATGGAGTACTTGTCTCCTTTGTCATCTTTGTCTCCTGCCCCTCCAACGCTAGCTTGGGGAAGATTGAGGGACTCCAGAAGGGGACTCAATATAAGAGTCTGGTAAAGGGACTCAATGTTATAGCTCTAGACTTATGATCCTCTGAATATGCTCATTCTTAAATAGAGCATTTATTAAACACTTACTGTAAACCAGACACTGAGGTTACAAATATAGGCAAACAAAATAGTCTCTGTCCTCAAGAAGTTACATTCTAATGGGGAAAGATGACACATGAAGAGAAATTGGAAGGGACCAAGAGGAAAGGGCTATATGTCCCAGGAGAAGAAAGAATGTATAGTTTCAGGATGGAAATGGAAAGGGTGGCTAGAGTGCAGGCAATATAATTCTAGAGTGGGCAGAAAGAATTTTATGCCATGAGTCTAAGATAGGACTGGCCTCATTTCTGAAGGGTTGAGGTTAAGGAAATTTGTGGCTTAAGTTTCTTTCCCATGATGTTCTTGGATTTTTAACTTGTAACTCTTTGATCATAGGAAGTATCTATACACATGTTTAGATTAATAATTTTATAATGACCAATTTAGGCAAGTTCTCATTTAACTTAAAATTAGTATCTATATTAATTCAGTTAGTAAGCAGTTAAACTGGATGCCTGACTGAACTGGCCATTATGCCTATGATTCTGGTAGAACATGAAGACACAGCCACAATCTCTGTTTGCCTCATGATCACACAAAGGAAGTTTTTATTTGCTCAACATTATAAGTAAGGACTTCTTGTTCTTCTTGGAGGGATCATAACATCTCAGTGCCTGTCACAAAAATTTCAATAGTCTTTACAAATTCCCAGGAACAGAGACTCCTAGTAACCCTGATAAACTGAAGTGGAATTATTTTTAGTTTTTGAGATAGTATTTTGTGGTATTGTGTAATGTGGTGTGGTGTGTGTGTGTTTGTGTGTGTATGTGCATTTGTGTAGTGTGCATGTATATGCCTGTAAGTACAAATTCATGAATTCATTGTTAGGGGGACTTCTCAGTTTGTAAACTGTCTCCATCAATGTTTATCATAGATTCATAGATTTAGAACTTGAAAGACCCTCAGAAATCATCTAGTCTACCTTCTCACTCCCCATTTTTTACATAAGAAAACTGAGACCAGGGCAGCTAGGTGGCATAGTGGATAGAGCACCATATCTGGAGCCAGGAGGATCTGAGTTCAAATCTGGCCTCAGACACTTAATAATTACCTAGTTCTGTGACCCTGGGCAAGTCACTTAACGCTATTGCCTTGCTAAAAATAAAACAAAAGAAAAGAAAACTGAGACCTACCTAGGGAAGTTAAGTGACTTGCTCTATATCACACAGTAGGAGAAGTAAAATTTGAACCCAGATTCTCTGACTCCAAATCCATCACTCTCTTCACTAACCCTGTTGTTTGGTTGTTTTCAGTCATGTCCAACTCTTTGTAAACCCATTTGGAGTTTTCTTAGGAGTGATACTGGAGTTGTTTGTATTTCTCCAGTTCATTTTACAAAAGAGAATCAAAGATAAATAGGGTACAATGACTTGCCCAGGGTCACATAGCTAGTAAGAGTCTGAATCTGGATTTGAACACAGGAAGAGGAGTCTTTCTGACTCCAAGCCCATGCTGCACAACTCAAGCACAATATAGCTTTTCCAAATCCTTCCAGATCATAGTGATCTCTCTTCCAAAGTATCTTGTATTAACTATTTAGTATTTATTCTTCATTATATGTAACATGGGCTTGTCTGATCATGTTCAGTTTACTTAACATTGTAATCATTGAACCCTAATTTATCACATGATTGTAATCAATTGGTATCTTTAAATTTAGCAACACGGAGTCATTCTCTTTCTTTTCTCCTTTTCTGTTTTACTTTGTGTCTGCTCTTTCCAGTATGCCCCTTTATGATGGGAGGACACCACGAAGTGAACCAGTGAGAGGGGAAGTATTTCTCTCCCATGCTTCCTCTTTTACCCTAGCTGTG
Organism: Macrotis lagotis; assembly: GCF_037893015.1. NCBI lineage: Eukaryota > Metazoa > Chordata > Mammalia > Peramelemorphia > Peramelidae > Macrotis > Macrotis lagotis. The sequence continues at coordinate 402,912,794 of NC_133658.1, read as the reverse complement.
AAAAAATGGAACTATGGTGATTTGTTTCCATGCTCTGCTTTTTCATTCATATTCAGTTTCAAATGCCCAAGATGATCCTCATAGAATCAGGAATCCTTGGTCAGCCTGCTGTGGAAGCCTTGAGAAGCTAAGGTCTTGAACCTTAGGGGTACTTTGGAACTGAAAATACAACTATACTCTATAGGAACCAAACCAAGCTAGGAACCTGATCCACTTCCCCCTTCCTAGAAACTAAGATGGTACAGAGGAAAGGGAGAAAAAGGAGATTATGCCTCCTGTGCGTTAAGGGCTTAAATTTTCATTTTTTGATTATACATTCTGAAATAAATAAATATTTCTACAAAAAAGTGAATCTTATAGTTAAATAATTAAATAGAACTGGGATTCAAAAAAATTTCTGTATTTTGGGGGATACCATCAGCAGGGACTAGAGACTATGACAGAGGGTCTAGACCCTCCCTCTCTCAATTCTTATCTATAATACCAAAGAATTATAGAAGAAGAATGAAATTTAACCTAACTGGTCTTTAGGCAGTGGGGACCAGCATAGCCTTTGTTACATATATTTAATGCGTGTGTGTGTGTGTGTGTGTTCATTTTCTTCGAGATGATTCCTTCTTGAAACTCTCATGTTACAAATGGATTGAAGAAAAGAGAAATGAAATTGGAGAAAGAGTCTGAGGCACGGTCAAAGTTGCCCATTAAAGACTAAAGTTAGGGTTAGGGTAAGTTTGAGAGCACAAAAAGGGCTTTTAGGGTAATTTTTATGGCAAAACTACAAGGTAGAGGTAGACTGAGAAAATAAGATGGTAGTGGAGTAGGTGGTTAATCTGAGGTGAAGTCCAAGTCCCAGTTCCTGTTCGGTGGGCCTATTAGGGTTAGAGGTTAGGTAAGGGTTAGGTAAGGGTTAGGTAAGGGTTACATTGAGAAATAGGCATTTAAGGTCATGTTAAGGATTAGACTAAAAGGAAAAGGTGTAGCCAGAAATAACTAGAGGTGGAGCCACAGGTCCTGACCTAGAAGAAGGCATAATTGGAAAACTTGTAGGACCTGGGTTGAAGTTGTTGACATTCATTTGGGATAAAGGTTAGGGTTACAATTTCAATTAGGGTAAGGGTTAAATTTTGAAGGGGACTTTTAGGCTCATCTTTAGGGTAAGATCATAAGTCAAAGGGAGAGACAGAATCAAATTCAGATGGAAGATGGTGGTGGAATAAGATTAATTGGAGGCAAAGGAAGAGTGGGGGTTGAATTAAGGCTGAAGCTGGTGGGGCAGAGCCAAGATGGCAGCATGAAGGCAGCATTTCCCAGAAACTTCTTCCCCCAAAAACTCCAAAAGCCATCAAATTATGACTCTAGCCAAAATTTAGAGGGGCAGAATCTACAGAAAAACTGAGTGATACATTTTCCTAGTCTAAGATAACTTAGACATTCCATGGGAAAGGTATGTTTCACCAGGACCAGGAACTGGAAAAAATCCCTGGCCATAAGGCAACCCAGCCCAGCCCAACCCAGTGGTGAGAGAACTCTGATGCACCAGAATGAGTGTAGAGTGAGAAACACTGGATTCAGAACAGCCCTGTGGCAAGAACCTGCAGCAGGAATGGAGGAAATCAGCATGCACCTCAAGAGCACAGCCCACAGGTGGTAAGGGGGTCAGGGGAAACTGCAGAAACCTGCTCTCCCTTGGGCAGGACTCTGATGTTTGCCCACACTCAGATCCAGGTAGCAGTTTGGGCTTCCATACTAAGATAGCAGGGATCCTCCTCACAACTCCAGGGCAGAGTGGAGCGCCTGTGGTCATCTATATATCAAAGCACAGGCAAGAAAGCATAAAACCTTGGAGGAATAAAGGTCCCAATGGGGTGTCCCCAAAAAAACCCAAAGCCTTGGAGGTGCTGCAAACTAGATTTGGGCTGAGGAAATGAGCAAACAATAGTAAAATAAAAATCTGACCATAGAAAATTACTTTGGACCCATGGAAGATCAAAACACATACTCAGATGATGACAAAATTGAAGCTTCTATGTCCAAAACCTCCAAGAGAAATATAAAATGGGCTCAGACTATGGATGAGCTCACAAAAGACACTGAAAAGCAATTAAGGGAGGTGGAGGAGAAATTGGGAGGAGAAATGAGAGTGATGCAGAAAAATCATGAAAACCAAATCAGCAGCTTGGTGAAAGAAATACCAAAAAATACTGAAGAAAATAATATGTTAAAAACCAGTTTAGGTCAAATGGAAAAAAGCAAAACAAAAGGCAAATGAGAAGTTTGTCTTAAAAAGCAGAATTGGCCAGCTGGAAAAGGAGATTAAAAAAGTTCTCTAAGAAAATAACTCCTTAAAATGCAAAATGGAACTAAAGGAAGCTGATGACTTTGAGAGAAATCAGGAAGAAATAAAACTCTTCCAAAATAGCCAAAAATAAGAAGAAAATGTGAAATATCTCATTGGAAAAACAACTAACCTCAAAAACAGATCCAGAAAAAATAATTAAAAAATTATTGGGTTACCTGAAAGTCATGACCAGGAAAAGAGCCTAGACTTCATTTTTCAAGAAATAATACAGCAAAATTGCCCTGAGATCCTAGAAGCAGAGGGTAAAATAGAAATTGAGGGAATTAACTGATCATCTACTGAAAGAGAACCCAAAAGAAAAACTTCCAGGAATAATATAATCAAATTCCAAAACTCCCAAGTCAAAGAGAAAATACTAAAAGCTGCCAGAGGGAGCAGAACCAAGATGGCGACAAGAGCAGATCATGTCTTAGCCGCTCTCTCATAAATCTTCAAAACTAAGAACTTTAACTAAATTTTTGAGAGACAGAGCCCACAGAGGGACCCAGTGAGGCAGTTCTCCTACTCAAGGTAACCTGGAAAAGAGCAGAAAGGCTCTGCTCCCCAGGGTTGTAGGAGCAGCCCGCCAGAGGGGTGGCCTGCCAGAGTGAAAGAACTTCAACCTCCTGGAGGCAGCCCCAGGGCACTGGGAGCCCTGGCTAACAGCAGCAGGGGAGTTTCCTAAGCTACACCCCGGGGAGCATTGGGCACAAATTGGGGGAACAGCAGGGGACCTCTGCCAGAGTGAGCATGTGAAATCCAGCCCTCAGGGCACACAGCAAGCAGCATGGCCACTGCATTCCAGATCCAGGAAACATAAGCAGGCTGAGCTGGTAAGCAGGAGCCTCCAGGGCATGAGCCCATTTTGCTGAGGGAAGGGACTGGAGAGAGACTGCTGAGCTCTGTCCTCTGCCCCTGGAACAGGACTGTGGGGATCTGAACACATTCAGATCCTGATCTCAGTCTAGGGCCCCCCATAGAACAGCAGGGCCCCCCTCCACCTCAGCCCTGTAGCAGAGGGGGGCGCATATGGTCATTCACAGACCAGGAGGGAGGTCAGAGCCTCACACACTGAGACCCTTGTGGGAGTGTCCCAAAAGGTCAGGAAGCACCCCCAAAACAGGCTTAGGCTGGGAAAATGAGCAAGCAGAGAAAAAAAGTGGAAGACCATTGAGAAATACATTATCTATGATCCCAAGAAGGATCAATATACTCAGTCTGAAGATGAGGAAACACAAGCTCCTGCATCTAAAGACTCCAAGAAAAAAAACAGAAATTGGGATCAGGCTATGACAGAGCTCAAAAAAGACTGAAAATCAAATGAGTGAGTTAGAAGAAAAACTGGGAAAAGAAAGGAGAGAGATGCAGGAAAAACATGAAAATGAAGTCAGCAGCCTAGTCAAGGAAATCCAAAAAAATGCTGAAGAAAAATAGCATGCTAAAAACCAACTTAGGTCAAATGGATAAAACAGTTCAAAAAGTTATTGAGGAAAAGAATGCTTTAAAAAGCAAAATTGGCCAGATGGAAAAAGAGATAAGAAAACTCTCTGAGGAGAACAAATCCTTCAGACAAAGAATAGAACTCAAGGAGATTGATGAATTTATGAGAAATCAGGACTCATTACTTCCAAAAAAATGAAAAATTAGAAGAAAATGTGAAACATCTCATTGAAAAAACAACTGATATGGAAAACATATTTAGGAAAGATAACTTAAAAATTATTGGAATACCTGAAAGTCATGACCAGGTAAAGAGCCTTGACATCATTTTCAAAGAATTACTACAGGAAAATTGCCCTGATATCCTAGAAGCAAAGGGCAAAATAGAAATGGAGAGAATCCACTGATCCCCTTGAGAAAGAAACCCCAAAAAACCAACCCCTAGGAATATTATAGCCAAGTTCCAGAACTCCCAAGTCAAAGAGAAAATATTACAAGCAGCCAGAAGGACACAATCCAAATATCGTGGAGCTGCAGTCAGGATCACACAGAACTTAGCAGCAACTACATTAAAAGCTCATAGGGCTTGGAATATAATATATCGGAAGGCAAAAGAGCTTGGAATGCAACTGAGAATCAACTACCCAGCAAAAATGAATGTCCTCTTCCAGGGAAAAAGATGGACTTACAGTGAACCAGGGGAATTTCAAATGTTCCTGTTGGAATGGCTAGAGCTGAACAGAAGGTTTGATCTTCAAATACAGCACTCAGGTGAAGCATAGAGATTGGAGGAGAAGGGGAAAATATGAGAGACTTAATGATGATGAACTGCATGTATTCCTGCATAGAAAAAATGACACTGATAATACTCATATGAACCTTCTCAGTTAATAGAGCAGGTAGAAGGAGCTTTTATAATTGAAGCATGGGAGAAAGCTGAATTTGAAGATAAAATATGGTGTAAAAATGGAGTCAATAGAAAAAAGGGAAATGTAATGGGAGAAAGAAAAAGGAGAGGGGGAATAGACCAAGATATTTCATATAATAAGATTTTTCTTTATTGCAATGAGCTATTGCAATGATATGGAAGGGGGGAAGACAAGGGGGAATGAGGGAATCTTTGCTCTCATCAGAGATGGCTAGGAGAGGAAACAGCATATATACTCAATGGGGTATAGACATCTGGAGTAAGAAGGGGGGGGGACAGGGGGAAGGGGATGATGTGAGTGACGGAGGAGAGGATGGACCATGGAGGGGAGAGTGGTCAGATATAACACATTTTCTTTTTTGCTTCTTGCAAAGGGCTGGGATTAGATCCGGGACCATAGGGCTAGGTGGATGCTGGGCCTAAGGGGTGGTAGGGGGGCTCGGAACCTCTTGGCCCCAGGGATCTGTCTGCTGCTCGATTCAGCTATCCTACAGCAGAGTCAGAGTGAAAGGAGAGAGAAAATATAGTACATGGTAGTGGAGAAATACAAAAGGAGGGAGTTGCGATCAGCAATGGCAACAGTGGAAAAATGTGGAAGTAACTTTTGCGATGGACTTATCATAAAGAATGTGATCCACCCACGACAGAGTTATTGGTGTTGGAACAAAGACTGAAACACATTTTTTATTATTTTATTATTTGGGGGGGTGCAGGTCAAATGGGGCCGGGTGGCCTGCCTGGGGCTGCATAGCAGGGTGATCGTTGGGTGTCTGAGGCTGAATTTGGCCCCGGGTGCTCCTGGCTCAAGGGCCAATGCTCTGTCTGCCACCCAGCCACTCCTCCTATTATTACTATTTTATTTTATTTTGGGTCTTTTTTTTCTTTTTGGGGTAGGTTTTGCAGAGCAGTGGGGTTGGGGTGGTTTGCATGTCACATGACTGGGTGATTATTGGGTGTATGGGGCAAGATATGGGCTCAGGTGCTCCTGGCTCCAGGGCTGGTGATCTGTCCATTGTGCCACCTGGCCATACCTACAATTATTACTATTTTTTTATTTTAATTTTTTTCTCTCCCCTTTACTTTATCGCTCAAGCGAATCTATATTTTTTGGGGGAGGGGGTATTTTGTTTACTCTTAAACAAGAATATTTTATTAATGTATACAAACATTTGTACAAAATGAGAATAAATAGTAAACAGTAAAAAAATAAAAAATAAAATAAGAAGCTTCCAGATGGTAAAAAAAAAAAAAACTTCCAGAAACAAACAATTCAACTACTGTGGTTCTATAGTCAGGATTACACAGGATTACATAGGATTACACATGATCTGGCAGCATCTACATTAAGGGCTCATAGGGCTATGACTATGATATTGACTGTTATTCCAGAAGGCAAAAAAATTTGGTTTACAACTGAGAATCAACTACCCAGCAAAACTGAACATCCTCTTTCAGGGGAAAAGATGAACTTTTAATGAAACGGGACTTTCAAACTTTCCTACTGACACAACCAGAACTGAACAGAAAGTTTTATCTTCAAATACAGAATTCTGGTGAACCATAGAGGGGTGGACAAGAAGGACTAACTATGGAGAACTTAATGATATTGAACTGTTTGTATTCCTGCATGGGAAGAAGATACTGATAACTCATATGAACTTTCTCATTTATAAGAGCTGTTAGAAAGAGCAGATATAGACAGGGAACAGGAAGGAGGTATAATACAGTAAAGGAAGGTATAATATAGTAAAAAGATGGAGTCAGTGGGTCATAAAGGGAAGTACTGGGAGGAAGAGAAAAGAGAGGATGACAGAGTCAAGATATTTCACATAAAAAAGGAAATAACATACACACTTAATAGGGCATAGAAATCTATCTTACCCTAGAGAAAAATGAGAAGAAAGGGATGGGATAAGGGGGAATGGGGGGAGGGAAGAATAGGTGATAGGTGATAGAAGATTGGGAAGATTGTGGGAGAGGGTACTCAGAACACACTTTTGGACATGGACAGAGAGAGAATAGAACAAATGAGAGTGGAGAGGAATAGAGTGGAGGGAAATATAGCTAGTAATAGCAACTGTGGGAAAAAATATTGAAACAACTTCTCTGGTGGACTTATGATAAAGAAGACAATTCACCCCAGAGACAGAGCCATTGGAATCTGAACATAGACTAAAGTACATTTTTTTCTATCTCTCACTATTCTTGAGGTTTCTCATCTTATAACAAAATTATTGTAATAATATAAAATAAATAAACCAAGAGTCTACCATATTAAAATAATTTCCTGATTGTTAAAAAAAAGAAAAGAGGAATGACTTGATTATTGCCATAACATTAATTAATGGCAGAGCAGAATTCCAGTACCCTGATTCCTAACCTACTGTACCACTACACCAAAAATGTCCACTATGGGAGATGAGCTTAGATGTGTTGAACTCTGCAATGTGTAAAGTCAGAACATGAGATTTTAGAGTTTCCAAGGACCTTAGGTTCAGGGGGCTATCTTTGTGGTGTGATTTGAAAAGAAGTAAAAGGTATCCCTATTCCAAGAGTATGTGGAAAATAAGGTATGGGAAGACTAGAAAGGAAAGTAGGAGCTAGTTTAAAATTTAAAAAAAAACAAACAGAAGAGATCTTATGTTTGAGAGAATAGGGAGCCACTAAAATTTAGCATCCAAGTGACATGGTGAATAAGGTTGGGCCAGACTTGACTTCAAATCCAACCTCAGACATTTACTAACGATAAGAATTTGCTTTCTTCATCTGTAAAAATGAGGTAGAAATGGAAATGGCAAACCACTCCAATGTCTTTGCAAAGAAAATCCAAAAAATGAGGTTGCGAAGAACTGAATAGACCTCAAATGATTGAATAATTAAAAAAAAACATAGTTTATTGAATAGGTGAATAACATGGTCAGACCTGAACTTTAAACTTCAATTCAATAATGTGATCAATAAAAAGTCACAGACAAAAATAGAAACAGACACAAGGATGAAGACACAAGGAATGGTGGGACTGGGTGGAGTGGATCAAATGACATGAGAATGAGGAAGGTAATATCACATACAAACTAAGAACATCTGGAAAAAGGACTACATGCTCTTCATGAAAACAATTTTAGAACACAAGTGTTTTATAGTTCTATGTCTCATTTTATAGATTGAATTCACAGAGGCAATTGAGACCCAGGGAAGATAAATAACTTAGGCAGAATTGTGGAATAGTAGCTACTGTGTTGAATTTGGACTTGGTATAACCTGGGTGAAAATTTCATCTCAGATTCTTGGCTGGTACTTTATGAGGCACTTAACTATTCTGAGCTTCAGATTCTTCATCATTAAAATGTGGAAGAGGCGAACAAAGCTATGTCTATGAATTTACCCACCAGCAAAAACATGATATAATAGTTAAGAATGCTGATGTTTTTTCCTTAATAACATTAGGGTTTTGGACAAATTATTTAACTTCTCTACACTTATTTCTTCATCTGTAAAATGGAGCTATATATGTATATTAGCCACCTCACATGGTTATTAAGAGAATCAACTAACTGTGATCATATATAAATAATGTAGTAGCCTTCCACAAATTTCAGGTTTCTCTTAAACTGTTCTTTTAATCATTGATTAAAATACCATTATTCCAGTATTATTATACCATTATTGTGGTATACCATTATACCAGTATTCCATTATACTCAGATATCATAATTTGTTCAGTCATTCTCAAATCAAGTAGTATTCCTTTAGTTTCAAGTTCTTTGCCACTACAAAGAGAGCTGCTGTAAATATTTAAACAGATGGGTCCTTATCCTCTTTGACTTCCTGAGGGTATAAACCCATTAGATGATGATAATATTTGTCTGTCATTCTAGAAAAAGACTGTGACATCAGGGAGGTGATACCATAAGAAGCAAGTGAATTGGATTTGAGTGAAGGGGTGGAGTGCTAAGTCACTAGCTGCACTGTCTTCTCTGGAGTAATCTGGGTCCAGTGGCCAGATATGAATCGGGGTGACTAGAAAAAGTCCTGAATGCAAAGCAATCAGAGTTAAGAGACTTGCCCGAAGTCATACAACTAATAAATAATGTCTGAGGCCACAGTATGCCCAGTTTAGTAAGTTTTCGCTTTGTAGAATGTCTGGATCAATTCACAGCTCTACTAACAGTGCATTAAATTGCAGGTTCTCCTAGAGTCCTTTCAACATTTTTTCATTTTTCATTTTTTGTCATCATTCCCAATCTAAAGGCTGTAAATAGAACCTTAAAGTTGCTTTAATTTGCGTTTCTCTAATTATAAATTATTTGGAGCACTTCATATGCTTATTGATAGTTTGGATTTCTTCTCTTGAGAAGTTTCTGTTCTCATTCTTTTATCTATTGGAAAATAACTTCCATTCTTACAAAGTTGAATAAGTTCCTATATAGCTTGTGAATGAGACCTTTATCAGAGAAACTTGCTGGAAAATTTTCCCCAGTTAAATATTTCTGTTTTAATATTAGGTTTTGGTTAATCAAAATCTAAAGGCCATTGTTCAATCCTCATCCTTTTTTTTTTAGGTTTTTGCAAGGTAAATGGGGTTAAGTGGCTTGCCCAAGGCCACACAGCTAGGTAATTATTAAGTGTTTGAGACCGGATTTGAACCCAGGTACTCCTGACTCCAAGGCCGGTGCTTTTCCACTATGCCACCTAGCTGCCCCCAATCCTTATCCTTCTTAATCTATTAGCTCTATTTCATGTTACTGACCTGACACTTTAGTCAGTTGAGATCTTTTTCTCATTTATCCAAAAAACCTGTCAAGAAGCCCAACTATTTTCCTTCCAACACACAAATGAAGAAGACAACTGTCTTTTTTCAACCCTTCATGATGTTGCAAAGGCAAAATGAGAAACCTTTTTGAGAAGAATGCTGTCCCAATTCTAAACTTATCTGGCATAAATGTGACTATAATCAAAATCAAGACATTTGAGAAGCTAGTCAAGAAACTACAAGAATTCATAGAAAACTCTACTCCCCCTCTAGTTACTCTCTCCTCAGGTTTTTTTTTTTAACACTAATTACTCTCTTCTAGTTTTCTTCCTAACTGTAATAAACCCATATAGTCCCCTTTATTGATCCATGTCCCCTAATGTAGGTTCTCTCCTCTCTCTAAAATTTTTCTTGTAGACCTCATCAAATCTCATTGGCTTAATTATCATCCCCTACATAGATGACTCACAGATTTACATAGCCATCCCTAGTGCCTCCCTTGAGCTTTAATCTCACATCCCCTGGACATTTCAAAGTGAATAACTCAGTACCTGAAACTCAACATGTCCAAAATAGACTTCATTATCCTTCCTCCCAAATCTACCCCTCTATCAAAATTCTTTGTTTCTGTAGAAAGTGCCACAATTCTTTCAAATTTTAGGTTCATTATCTAGGCATTATTCTTAGTGAGATAAAACACCAAATTGGCATATATATGTGTGTGTGTATATCTGTAGATATATATATATATATATATATATATATATATATATATATATATATATAGAGAGAGAGAGAGAGAGAGAGAGAGAGAGAGACAGACAGACAGACAGACAGAAATGCATAAATATAGATATAGATATCTGGAATGATGTATCTTATTCAAATGAAACAAAAAATAAGTCAAAGTGGGGAGGTGGTAGTTATATCATAGACTAAGAAAATAAACTATATTCATGAGAACAATTCCAGGAAACAAAATGAGTAAAGATAGTATGGAAGATTTGGGTGAAGATCAATGGAGGCAGAAATAAAAGTGAAGTGAAATTGTCTTTGGAGTATACTGCCTGGACAGAAAGAGGATACAGACAAGGGAGGTTGTAAAACAAATAATGAGCCTGACCTCTAGGCATGATATAGTAGTACTGAAAGACCCCAATTATTCAAATATCTATTGGGGGCTCTTGCTCTCCCTGCCCAAAGTAGAACAGCTAGATTTTTTTGAACTTGCCTTAATGATGTATTTCCTCTTTCAAAAAATGAATAGAACAACAGGGAGACATATTCTGAATCTGATTCTCACCAACAAGGAAAAAGTAGTGCCAGGTTTAAAATGGTAGGAAATTTGACCAGAAGTGACAATTCTATTTTAGAATTTGTAACAGAGAAAGAGTAAGCTGCAAATAATCTGATACACTAACTATATATTTAAGATAGAAGATTTCAAATGATTGTTAGGTTCATATCACCTAAAATTCTGCAAGGGATCCAGAAAATATGAGGCACTCTTGAGAATGAAATTCTGAAACATGATAAGAAATTATTCCAAGTAAGAGAAGGGGAAAAAAGAATGGTTTAAAAAGATCAGTGTGGAAATAACAGGTACTTATCATCTAATTATATTTTTGTTTTTATAGATATGCAAATAATATTGAACAAAAACAAATAATAGTGAATGATATAAAGGTCACAATTCTGTAAAAATAATATCATAAATACAAATTTTGTGATGGCGAGATCAGAAAGGAAAGCTAAGAACAATAAGGAAATCCAGAAACTTACACACACACACACACACACACACACACACACACACACACACACACACACACACACACACATTTAGTTCTACTGGGGTAAGGGGATGGAATCAAATAAGGAATAGAACTGGTATGTAATGTGGATAGAACAATAATAGTGGGCAACAGAGAGGAATCAGATATGTTTAGCTCCAATCTTTATTCTGTTTCTAAGTTAAGGGGAATTCTCTTTAGACTGGAAAGGGCAGAACAAAAATCGTGACCAGGGAATTGATACCCAAAATTCAATGAGGATAAAATGGAAAATAATCTTTATCTTCAAGGAGATTTCTAGACTAATTAGGAAGAGCAGAAGCTAGTAAAGAAGCACCCTATAGCCCTGGCTGAGTTCACATTACTATTCCCAGATGGACTTCATTCTAGGAAACTGAAAGAACTAGAAGACAATAATGAGGCATTTGGGGTTGCTTTTAGAAGATTGTAAAAAATGGAAACAGCACCTTAGGATTGGAGGAGATCAAATGTACTGATTTTCAAAAAAAAGAAAAAGAAATTATGTCTACAAATTATAGACCACTGAATTTGATTTTGACACCTGGCAGAATTCTAGGCAGAAAGGATGCTCAAGTGAGCATCTAGAAAAATGAAATAGTGAATAAGAGTACCACCATGTTTTCAGTAAAAACAGGTCAGGCCAGACTAAACTTAATCCTTTTTTTCTATTTGACTCTAAAGGGAAGAACTAGAAGCAATGGCTAACAATTGTAAAGAGATATATTTCAGATTAACATAAGGAGGGAGAGACTATTTTGGGAGAAAGTGAATTTCCTGGGGCGGCTAGGTGACTTAGTGGATAAAGCACTGGCCCTGGAGTCAGGAGTACCTGGGTTCAAATCCGGTCTCAGACACTTAATAATTACCTAGCTGTGTGGCCTTGGGCAAGCCACTTAACCCCATTGCCTAGCAAAAAACTTTAAAAAAAGTGAATTTCCTATTATGAGAGATGTTCCAGTGGGAATGTGATATATGGTCTCTTCTGTTCTTAAGCTATGTACAAGTGGAATAGGTTTCCTCAATAATGAGTTCTCCCTCACTGGATATCTTAAAGTCAGTCAGTCAGTCAATAAACATTTATTACTGTGATTTTATTACTAGGTTCTGGAGATACAAAGAAAGGCCATAACATTGTCCTTGTCCTCAAGGAGCTTAAATTCTGATTATGACAATGATAATGTGTCAATAATTATGTGCATAAAATATATATATATATATAAAATATAGATATAGATATACAAAATATAAAATGAGAGAGAATATCAAAGAGAAATCACTAGCAAATTGAGGGAATGGAATGGAAAAGGTGTCTTGAAGAAGGTAAGATCTGAGATGAGACTTAGAGGAAACTGGAAAGTTGGGAGACAGAGGTGAGAAAGAAGAGCATTCCAGGTATGAACATGCAGCCAATACAAATGCATGGAAGAGACAGAATGTTGTTTGTGATAAATAGTGGAGGGAGGTGAAGTGTAAGAGGACTAGAAAAGTAGGGATGATCAGGTTATGAAGAACTTTAATGATCAAACAAAGAATTTTATATTTGATCCTAGAAGTAATAGGAATCAACAGAGTTTTTAGAAAAGGAAATTTAGGGTAATCAGTCTGAACTTTGGAAAAAAAAGATTGGGAAAAGAATGAATATGTACAAAAATATGTATAGCAGCTTTTTGTGTGTGTGACTAGTTAGAGCAAGTATCATAAGTCCCATTTTATAGATGAGCAAACTAAGGCAGAGAGAACTTTACATGACTGGTTAAAGGGACAACATTATAGAAATGTAACATTAAGTCAGAACTAGAACCCATGATGTACAGCTTCTAGGCCAATGGTATTAATTAAAAGGATGTGCTGGAGCCAGCTCTAAATCACTCTGAGAGAGCCAGTTTCTAAATTTTAAGTGTGAGCATGTATACCTTGAAAATCAAACAGCACAAATTTATTGGGGTTTTTTTGGTGGTCTAGACTTAATAAAATGGATAAAATGTTAATAGTATAGATTAGTCTTAAAAGTGTGTCTCATTTTCCAAGAGCCAGTTGTTAAACATTTACAAGCACATACCTGTTTAGTAGCCACACAGATTTAAGGCAACATGGTAATTACATGGTACCCGGTAAGAAAGGGGCTGGGTTTAGAGTAAGAGGACTTTATTCATGTGTTGCTCTTTCTCATAATTTCCATGTATCCGTAAATCAGTCCTTCTTGTTTTCTGGAACTCTTGTTCTCACCTGTAATATGAGGTGTTATGACCTAGATGATTTTGATGTTCTCTTTCAGTTTTTCATCTGTGCTCCTATGATCTAGGCCTCCACTTTACAAAATCTAGGTTCAGTGATTCATGCCAAAGACATCTACTTCTGGAGGGGAGAGATTTTTGAAGGTTGAAGTGATCAAAGAAGGCTTAATAGGTGACTGTGAGATTTGAGCAGATGGGTTTTAGGAAAAGTTTGGAATTTAGACTAAGGAGAGAACACAGAAATTCTATAAAACTCTACTTCAAAAAAGCAAAGCACATGCACCAAATTCATGAACCAGAAAGGGCAATGGGGATGAGACTGAACCCATGATTCATTTATATAAACAACTCCTTGGTGCCTATACCAATAAAATGTGGGACTCCTTTCCTTCTTCATGATTTATTATCTTAAAGGTTTTTCTGAGGCCCTGATGGATTGAAGGACTTGTATATGTCAGGGGTGGGCCTTGAACTTAGGTCTGCCTGATACTTCCTGCACTGGCATCTATTCTGCCACAGGTGCTGCCTCTCAGAAGAGATTGCTAAGGGCATAAGGGAAAGAAATTGCTAAGGAAAAATGATCCTCAACAGAGAACCCTCCTCCTCTGTGCTCTTCATTTTTCCTTCCAACAGGTTGAGGTGAAATCAACAGTAGGAAATGAAAATGAAACTGCTGAGAAAATGAAGTAGACTCAATGCCATTGATGGGAGGCCATTTCCCTCAGGGTAATGCTTTATCTCTGACAACAGGCACAGTGCCACCAATGCTATTTTGCATCCCATTAGTAAAGCAATATTGCCAGCAGCTTCTGAGCCCCCAGAAAACAGCTGTCTCCATAACAATCCAATCCAGAATCCCATCTTTGTGTGAGGAAAGAGTCTGGATATAGAGCTGGAAGAACCTAAGTTCAAAACTTGGCTCTTCTCCTTATTACTAAGTGTTAACTATGATTTTGAGGCCGGATTTGAACTCAGGTACTCCTGACTCCAGGGCTGGTGCTCTATCCACTGCACCATGTAGCCACCCCCTTAACTATGATTCTTAACCTATACTTTGGAGTTCATCTGTTTGGGGGAATTCCTTGCTTTGGAAACTCTCTAACCAATGCAGATTGCCATCCATAACTTATAGTCTTGGCAGGGGACTGAGAAGTGTCCAAGGTAACACAGAAGTATATTTTAGAAGTAAAGCTTGAGTAACTCAATCAACAAAAATGTATTTTTTCTGTGCCAAACATTGTGCTTCTAGGTAATAGTGATAGAAACAAAAATAATGAAACATCCCTAATCTCAAGGTCTTCCTGCAGCCAAAGTTAGCTCTCTTTTCCAATGACTATCCTAGATTTTACTAAAAAATGATGATAGCTGTCATTTATATGAAACATTTCCTCCTCTAACAAAATTTCCTCCATTTACTTTGTATACAATTGGTGTCTACTTTTAGATGTATTTTTTTCCTTGATAGTGTAACAGTTTATACAGGGTGGCCCCAAGCCTTAGTTTTAAGTTTTTATCGTCACTAAAACTTTTGATACAGCCTGTATAGTCTTTAAGGAAGAGCTTATTGAAGCTGATTTTACTAAAAAACCTTAGTGTTTTATTTTTGTCATGACATCTTCAGTGTCTGGCATATGATTTTTGTTGTGTGTTAGTTGTGGCCAGCTCTTTGTGTCCCCATTTAGAGTTTTCTTGGCAAAGTTTCTAGAGTAATTTGCTACTTTTTTCTCCAAATCATTTTTTAGATGAGACCAACTGGGTTAAATGATTGCCCAAAAGTCAGTTTCTAAGTGTCTGAGGCTGAATTTGAACTCAAGATGAATCTTTCTGTTCCTAAGCCCAGTGGTCTATCAGCTGAGCCACCTAGCTACCTTGTCATAGAGATACTTAATAAAAGCTTGCTGAGTGATTGCTTTCAGGTTGGCAAAATATTTTTAGAAATATTCTGTCATTTGAGCCTCCAAAATCTTTCTGGTGCCAGTACTCCAAGTATAAACTCAATTGACTTGTCTAGGTTCTACAAAAAAGTAAAAGGAATTGAACTTAGCACTTTCCTAAATCCATTCTAAGAATCTTCTTACATTATGCTTCCTGTGTAGTCCCAAGCAGGTCACTTTCCCTTTCTAGGTGTTCATAGGGTTCTCACCTATAAAATAAAGAGATCAAAGAGCAAAATCTCTGGTCCCTTTTAGTGCTAAATCCTATGAGTATACCCTGTGGAATCATCCCTAAAACGAATTGCAGACTTCAGCCACCTCGAGGACCCAAGACTCCAAGATTTAGTCATAATTAGAATAGGTAGTTATCTTACCTTAGTTTGATTTGGGAGGTAGTAGGATGGTATCATTGACCTAAAATATTTCCATTCTGTCACCTACACCCTTACACACAATTCCTACAATCAAATCATTAAAGAATCATGCCTCTAAATTAAACTTTTGCTTTTTTTTAATGCAAATACTCCATGGGAAGCTTAACATGTTAAGCTATTTTCAGCTCAATTCCTTGGAATGAACTCATTTCTCAAATCTTTTAATTGAGGGATTGGAGAGAGTAAAGAGTACAGACTTTGAATAGGAAAAGAATGGAGAGATGACCTTGGGAAAATACTTCATATTTCAGAGCCTCAGTAGAACAAGGAACTAGATCTAGATCAACTCCTCCAACTCGGAATCCTACAATTTTGTGGTCCTAAAATTAGCTTCAGTGAACCAGAAACTGAACCTACCAGGAGAAGAAACTATAATGGGAAGTAGCCTAGGGTCATTAGATACCTGAAACTTGAAGAAAGTATCCCTAAAAGGTTAAGAATGGAAAAGGAGGTGAGAATTGCCTAGAGGTAAGCCTGACAATTACAGAGGGAAAAGAAACAAATTTCCTCTCTTCCCCATAACACCTTATCTTTTAGCTACTTGCCTGGGACACTTGTGACTTCTAACTCCCCTCTAGTTGTGATTCCTCAGACAAAATAAAATGGAAGATTGAAGCAATTATCTGAATAACTCAGTCCAAGTAGAAAAAAGAAAAGAGAAAAACCCAACTGATCGATGCTATGCCCTATGGTGTGAGGGGAAAAGATTTATTTACTTAAATTATGTCAATTGACTGCCTACTCTGATAGAATTTGTTCAGTTCTCTTAAAGTTTGCCTGTATAGACAAAAACATATCTTTCTAAGTGTTTTCTCTATAATTATTGTCCAATAAGAGAACAGATACCTTCTAGCAAATTTGGCTATAGAGAAAATTTATGCAGTCATAACTTTTTATCAGGAGGAAATGGGTCCCCTGGGTGTGATTTTTTTAAAAAGAATCTTACTTTAGCCTATATTCTACCTTTAAAATCAATGAAAAGAGTTATCTCAAAAAAATTGGAATCTATCACTCAAAAGCATAATGTGTCTTGAAGCTGTATGAAATAGTAGAAAAGTCTTTTAGCACCTATGTAGATAAAATGGCAACTCCAGATCCCAAAGTCTTGAAATTTGGGTTGTGCTTTTTTTCCCCTCTTTGATTTTGTGGATTATTTCATACAATACTTAAGTTCCAGATTCTGTGAAGTAAATTTCTGCTAAGTTACAGTTACTTGTAGAGGAACAAACGTAGTTGTTGGTGATAGTGGGTTTTAGGTAAATAGTAGTCAGAAGGTAAGACTGTGTTTGCCATGTAATAGTGAATTTGTATTCTTTTGAGACTATTGAGACAACCAAGAGACTATCAGGGAAAAACAACTACACTGAGACTGAGATGAGAGAATCTACAAATTGAGACTGCTGACCTTCAAAGTAATTTCTGAACATTATCATTTTATACTTAAATGTGTTGTCTTCCTCAACAGAATTTGAATTCCCTGAAGGCAGGGATCAGCTAATTTTTTTTTTGTATTTGTGTACCCAGTGCTTAAAATAATAGGAGTTTAATAAGTGCATGTTGATTGATTGATTCTATTCAATCACCAAGTCATTCATTATCTTTGAGATTTGCTAGGAATATTGGACATGGTATTTGGGGTTCAAATACTATTACACTGAGATCTCAGGTAAAGAATTTCTGCTTCCTTATGATTTGGGCTAAGAGAAATTGTAGTGCTTTTGATCTTCAGCGATCAGAAAGCAGGCAGTATATTTCCCTGAAGGAGTGTAATTCCAATTTGAAGTTAGGTCAGGAAAGGTACGTCCTCCATCCATTTCTTGAAGGTGCCATTTGGAAATATTTTCTTAAAATGATTTGGACAGGCAGAAGAAACCATAGCCTATTTGGACAAACCTAGCATTTGTTTATACTTCCCCTAATTCCATAACATATATATGTATATATATATATACATACATATATATATATATATATATTGCACATTAGTTTCATGACAGCATGCTTGCTCAAGGTTCTGAATAGTGAATGATGCTCTCATGATTTTCTGGTCATCAACAGAGTAAAACAAATCTGTGTCCTCACTTCCATGCTTTTTATCATGATGTTTTCCAGTCATATTATAAAAATCCACAAATCTCTGTCAACTGGTAAGTACAGTGGATTCTTCCTAATGTGGAAGGAAAAGAAAAGTGGAAGTCAAAAAACATTAGAGCTGCAAAGGATCTTGAAGTTTATTTAGTTTTATAAATGAGGAAACTGTTGCTGAGGGACTGAGTGAATTGATGTGGTCATAGTGGAAAATGGAAGGGCACAGATGTGAATTAAGATCCTGGAAAACATTGTAAACTGAGTAGCCAGGCTTCATGAAACAAGAGGAGAGATCTCTAGCTTCCTCTGCATCAGGTGTTTTTCAACATTTGAAAGCTTTTCACAATCTGGCTCTAGTCTTTCTTTCCAGGATTATTACACATCACTCCCATTCACCAGCCTCTGTTCTAGTCCAGCTGGTCTACTTGCTGCTGTCTCTACACTGACTGCTTTCCACCATGCTTGGAATATATTCTCTTTTCACTCCTCCCTTACCAAAATCTCAATCTTTTAGTGATCATCTCAAAAGCCACCTCCTACAAGGATTCTATTCTTATTCCCTCCAACTCCTTCCACTCCATCAAAATTTCTCTCTCTCTTGTCTTTCCCTCTCCTCATATATGAATTAATTATATATATTATATAAATAACACATTAATATAGCATATATAAATTATATATTATATAAATTACATATTACATAAATATATATATATTATAGACATAATATATATGAACATCAATTTCATAATATGCTTATCCAGGTTCTAGACAGTGGATGATACTCTAACAATTTCCCACTTACCAACAGAGTGTGAAACAAGACTATGTCCTTGCTCCCATGCTTTTTAGCATGATATTTTTAGTCATGCTATCAAACGCCTTCATTGAGGATGAACACAGCATCAAGGTCAGCTATCATACTGCTGGTAAATTCTTCAACTTGATAAGATCAAAGGAAGGAATGTTGGTGCATGATTTTCTCTTTGGGTATAATTTTGCATTCAAAGCTGAGATGCAGCAAATTATGGATTAGTTCTGTGCTGCTTGTGCTAATTTTGGCCTAACAATTAACTTCAAGAAAACACAGGTGTTCCATCCACCAACACCAAACCATCCATGTGTGGAACCATCTATTACAGCAAATGGAGAAAAATATGATGCATAAGTTCACTTACCTTAGGAGCATACTTTCCAGGGAGGTGACAATGAGGTGCATTGCCAAAGCTAGCACAGTATTTGGGAGACACCTAAAGAAAGTGTGGGAGAGAAGAGGTATTAGACTGATTAACAAACTGATGGTCTACAGAGCTATTTTGCTAACTTCATTGCTGAAGTGAAACCTGGAAAGTCTACCAGCTTCCTGCCAGGAAACTGAATCCCTTCCATTTAAATTGTCTTAGGAAGATTCTGAAGATGACCTGACAGGAGAAATACCAGACACTGAGGTCCTTTCTTGAGCTAAACTGACAAGCATTCAAATGTTACTGTTCGATGGTCTGACCACATTGCTCAGATGTCAAATATTTGCTTGTCAAAAAGACCATTTTATGGAGAACTCACACAGGGCAATAGGGGGTGAGGAGGGGAGAGAGGGTCAGAAGAAACAATACAGAAACACTCTGAAGGTCTCTCTTAAGAACTTTAGAATTGATTGTTCAGTATGGGAGACACTGGCACAGGACTGCCCAGCATGGCATGCCTTCATCAATGAGGGTGCTGAGCTTTATGGGGAAGGCAGAATGGAAGCAGCTCAAAGGAAACATGAGACATCTAAATTTAGAGTACCCACCCCAGGTGTTCACATGGGTTATTTGTGCCTAACCTGTAGTAGAGTACATTCTAAGTGTGTATTGGTCAGTATGATCAACCACAGTGGAATATTTGCCTCTAACATAGTATTGTCATTTTGGTCTTCTCCAATAACAATAATATTGTATATAATATGTTTATATACATATATATGGGGGTGGGGGGAGAAAGAGAAAGTTTGTCTGCTTTCAGCTTGTCCCATACCTAACCCTTAGTGGAATATTGTGCTAAAATTATCTTATTCTGGTTTCCCTGACTACTCTACCACACATCCTTCCAGTAAGTCTAAAAGTAGCTAGTGCAAATTGACAAAAGCAGGAAATAAAATTTCAAAGGAGAATCTGAAAGTATTAGAAAAACTATCCCAAAGATAATAGTTGCTATTTAGTTGTTTCAGTTATGTCCAACTTTTCATGACCCCATTTGAGTTTTTCTTGGCAAAAACACTGAAGTTGTGTGCCATTTCCTTCTCCAGCTCATTTTATAGATAAAGAAATTGAAATAAATAGCATTAAGTGACTTCCCTAAATTCATTCAACTATTAAGTGTCTGAGGTCAGATTTAAACTCTGGAAGATGAATCTTCCTAACTCCAGGCGCAGCACTTTTTCACTGTGCTAAAGTTCAAAGGAACATAATTTTAAAATTGTATCATCATTTTTTTTAACCAAAATTCATCCTATAAAAGTTGATGAATTAGTTAAAGCCATCTAGGCACTGCTGTTAGGAGTTTCTAGACCTTTGATATATAATTCTCAGACAAGTTTCAAACATCCCTATAGGGTAAGAACAGCAATGGAGCTGATAATTTTAAGATAATATGGACATGTTAATTTTAAAGTTTTACCAAAAATTTTAAGATGATTTGAATATGTTGATGAAATAATCCCAAGGTGGTACAAATAGAAGTTATTCTATATCCCAAAACCCTATAAAAATGAGACTTCAAACTCCTGTCTCTGGAGTATTCTTCTATTTTGATTGACTCTATGCTGCCTAGGGATCCCAATTCTAATCCATGGCTATATAAGTGATATTCTCTGCCTCTTCCTCTCCCTCTCCCCATTCTCTTCCCCATCATTGTTTGCCTTCCTTCACTCCTATTCCCTTGCTGCTATCTGCCTTTCACCTCCTATCTCTGTCTTTACCCCCATACCCTCTGAGATTATTAAAATGTGATCACAATTCTGTTTCTGGTTATTATGGTCTCTTTCAAGGTGAGAACCTAGAGAACTGGACATGCCTGCCTCCATTTGATAATTTCACAATTTCATAAGTTAATTATTGATTCAAATATAAACATCTAAAGGACAAGGATATTTTTGGTTTCTGTCTTTTCATCTGCAGAATTTAGCCAATTGCCTGCTGATACAGTAGGGGGCTATTAATACTTGTGACTGAATGAAATATAACCTTCAGAAAATACTAGATCAGCAATGAATTGTGCTTGGTAGAACTGTGGTAGATCCTACATCATTCAGTTAGTCAGTCAAAAAGCTTTTATTAAATAATTACAAATATGCAAGACACTATGCTAAGTTTTGAGAATCCAAGAACAAGCAGAAAGAAAGACAATATCTGGACTCATGGAGCTTACATTCTATAAATGGGGAAGACAAAATAAAAGAAAGCTGAAAAGCTAGAAGACAAATAGGGGAAGGATGGGGAGAGATGAAAATACCTTGTAAAGGGCATTATAGAGAACATCTCAAGTATCAGGAGTATAGCCAGGAAGGAAGATATGGTCGGCCTTGGCATCCATCTTAAAATGTAGACTCTGAAAAGAACTTTCCAATCAAAGAGAAAGATCATGAGGCAGAGGGTACTTCCAATGTGAGTAGTGCAGAAGGAGATTGAGCTTCCAGGATGAAGCACAGCAGAGAAGAGTGGCATGAAGAATTAACCCTGCAGCAAGACTACACCAAAGTATGATCCAAAAAGAGCTCTCCCTTTGCAGGGGTCCATAAGGTCAAAACTATTTTGATAATAATGCTGATATTTTAATTTCTGACATGCTAAATATTAATAGATATAATCCATGTAAGCAAATTTCTTTTTTTGGGGTGGTGTTTCCCCAATAAATTTTCTTTCTTTTTTTTTTGCAAGACAATAGGGTTAAGTCACACAGCTAGGTAATTATTAAATGTTTGAGATCCTCCTGACTCCAGGCTTAGTGCTCTATCCATTGTGCCACCTAACTGCCCCTCCCCCAATAATTTTTGAGACTATAAAGAGGCCCTGGGACCAGAAAGATTGAGATAAAACAGATTACAATATATATATATGCCCTCTGAAAATTTACATCTCAAAAGTCAATGTTGAAGACAAAGCTGTTTATATCTTGCATATAGTAGAATTGAAATAGTTTTTCCAAAGCAGTAAACAGTTCTGAAACATAGGCAGATTAGATGTGTAGTTAGATAGTATCATACCATGAAGAGGATATTGTATGGTCATCAGTGTCTATATGATAGTAATAATTAATATGGAGTCTCAAACTTTGCAAAATCCTTTACAAATACATATTCTCACTTTAGATTTATAACAATCTAAGAAGGAAAATACTTGCAGGTATTATTAGCCACATTTTACAGACTGATAAGAAAGCTGAGGCCCAAGAAAGGTTCAATTATTTACACCAAAATTATACAACTGGTAAGTGTCAGAGTTGTGATTCGAAAACCAGGTGTTCTTGACATTACGTTCAGAATACTATCCATTCTAGCACACTTCTCAATGAAAGCTGATTTTGAGTGGGAAGAAAGGGGAGCAGATGTGGGATACCCAAGTTCAGATAAGGATTGGCAAACAGGAAGTAATCATATTTTTTCTTGATCAGTCCAGGAAGTCTTTGTGGATGAGATGTGATTCTGAGGTTCTCTTCAAGTTGAATTTGTTGGGATGGAAGAGCTGCCACTGCAGTGGTTCTAAACCTAGAAAGAATTGTCAGCATTTTACTTTGTTTTTACTGCAGTCCTGCCATGCTATGAATGTGACCACCCTCTTTGTTTCATTCTTTCTTTCAATCTCTTTCATTATCCCTCTTGATCATATTCTCCTTCCTTTCTGATCTCCCCCATGGCCCTGCAGAGGCTTCTGACTGAGTCATCATCTGGCAACTATCAGCAGAGGAGGAAGGCAACATTTTCCCCCCACTACATTAAGAAACAAGCTGAAGAGCAAGCAATTCAGCTGACCTCAAAGTCAGAATCAAGACCTGGTATAAAGGTTGGACTAACTTTCTGAGGACTGGGGTAGTTTCCATATGACCCAGTCCTATCAGATATCAGACACAAGCTGGTATATCAGGGACACCTTTCTGATGTGATTTTTCCTGCTTCATACCTTAGCTATATTCTATACCATTAACCAGTACCCTTCCTCTGTCCCTGGTGCTACCCTCTCTCCTTATCAGTCCTTGGGATCTATTCCCCTCCCCTGGGACTCTCAACTCCCACACACCCATTCTGCCATTGCCTACATCAGAGGTGTCAAACACTTGGACTTTGAGCTACAGCGCTATCCTCACTACCCAGTGTGGCTGAACTAAGTTAAAATATAATTGGAAAATATTTAACAGAAGAAATGAAAATACAATAGGACATTGATAATGTCAATATATTGTCTAAGTCAGCATGCAACCCCCAGGGATCCTTATGCATGTTTTAGTGACCCCATTTCTAATTGATACTACTGACTTTTATTCCTCCATTTCTGTCTATCCTTCCTTCATTCCAAGGCATTCTAATTTCCATTAATCAATGTGTTTGTTGACCCTGTGCCAGGATATAGAAGAGGTATAATTCTAATGCCAGTACCCCTGTAATTCAGATTCAACGTTCAGATAAAATGAGACACTTGTGTTTCATTGAATGCATAACAAAGGAGGTTTACTTTGCTCTAAAATAGCAAGAATACACAAAAGAATAATGACCCCCACATTCTCAGTATGTGACTCCCTCATCTCCATCTGGAAACTGTCAGTCAGTGGGGCATCTGGGCATGGTGGCTCTCATGGTCTTAGGTATCCACCATGTTAGAATCTCAGGCTATAATGGCTAAATCTTTTTTAAGTCCCTAGATGAGCCAATAAGCTGTGAGAAAAGCAAGAGCCAATCAGGTCCCAAGGGTGCCTTTGGGAAGGGAGGGAGAAAGAAAGTTGTGCTAAAATAAATTGAGCTTTGAGAACAATTTGTTGTCTTTCAGGAAAAACCTCTTCATATTATGTGGGGGGGGGGGGGTTGATTCTATTACAAAATGTATAAATTATGCCAATCCCTCCCCAGTTCCTCTCTTTCTCTTTTCTCTCACAGTATCCCTAGGGAGATTCCAAAACTGTCAGATATAAGGAAGGGAAATCCTCTACCCAGTAGATCACAGCTATTTATAAATTGGTTGAGAAATCTTAGGGAGTTGTCTGAGGCTCAAAGGAATTAAAGGCCTTGTCTTCTGTTATGTGACCACAGGGATTAAATACAGATCTTGCTAATTCTTTAGTTCAGCATTCTGTTTACCATACATACCCTACTATGAAGTCATCAATAACATAAATAATGAGAATCTAAAAGTATCTCAATTAGACTAGAACAATGGACCAAAGATGATATGAAAATTAATAGAGAAATGTTAAGTTTACACTTGGGTTCAAAAATAACTGCAACAATGGGAAAAGGGAGAGAGTCATAGGTAGATAATAGTTCATGTTAAAAAAAAATCTATGAGTTCCATTAATCTACAAACTTAATATGAATCAATAGTGTGATGTGATAGCAGCCAAAAAAGTTATAACAGAGTATAATATTTTTTCTTCAATACAAAGTATAAAGGCCATGGGTATGGAAAATTTAAGATATGCATTCATTGGTATTAAGGACTTTTGTATATAAAAAAAAGTCTGTTATAAGGGATGACTCTTTAGAAGAGAAATACCAGGTGAACTCTAAGTAATGAAAAAAAAAGCAACAAATCTCTTTTAAAAAAATAACTTTATTTATGTTTTTCTGTTTCTTATATCTCCATCATATCTTATATATCCTTCCCTAAGCCTGAGTCAACCTGTATGACAATAGTGTTTGTTTGTCTTTTAGAGTGAAAAAAAGATCAGTTAACTAATTGATACATTGAGAAAGTCTGAATACATGTACTGTGTAACAACTGTAGAATATCAATTGTATCAACTCTATTTGAATCCCACTTGATCTTTATAATTCTGTTAATTTTTTTGATATATCATCTCTTTTCCATTCACATTGTAGTTACAATATGTATTGGTTTCTTGGTTCTGAATCAGTTCTTTTCACTTTTCTGCTTTCATCATCATATGTATCATTTCTTATAGGGGTACCGTATACCACAGTTTGTTTAGTAATAGGCGTCTGCTTTGTTTCCAATTGTTAGCCATCACAAAAAGTATGACTACGAATATTTTGAATTACATAGAGATGTTTTTCTTATCAATGGCTCCCTTTGGCTATATGACTAGTAATAAAGTTTCTGGTTTAGAGGTTATGGACATTTTAGCTTATTTCTATAATTCCAAATTGTTTTCCAAAATTATTGTATAATTTCACCAACAGTGTATTGTATTAGCGTGTCTATCTTCCCACAACCCATTCCACACTGACTGTTGCCCATTTTGGTCATATTTGCCAATTTGCATTGTGAGAGGTAAAACTTCAGAAATGTTTTGATTTGTTTCTCTTATTAATAATTTGGAGCATTTTTTCACGTGACTTTGAATATTTTGCATTTCTTGTGAGAACTGTTCTTAATGTCTGTTTATTTATCAATTGGGGAATGGTACAAATCTCTCTTTTTTAAATTCCTTATCATGACTAGCACAGTATCTATATATTGTAGGTACTTAATATATGTTTATTGGTTGATTAAGTGGAATTAAGTCCCTTAAACCTCCCAGTATTCTAAACAACTCTCTTAAGTTCCAGTAAGCTTATACTGTTAAAGGGAACTTTCTGTATCAATGAAGTCTCAAATCCAGTCCCTATCTATTCTCCATGCATTAAGAGCATTGTACTAGTCCTGGAAGAGATACAAAATCTTATCTTTCTGACTGTATTTATATTCCCAGCAACTACCACTGTGTCTTTCAAATATTATGTATGTATTTCCATCAGACTCAAATGGTTAATTTATAAAGTTCAAAGAATGGAATCATCATTTGAACCTACCTAAAATCTCATGTATACCTCCAACTCCATTTTCTTTTTTAAAAAAATTTTATTTATTTAAGGTAATGGGGTTAAGTGGCTTACCCAAGGTCACACGGCTAGGCAATTATTAAGTGTCTGGGGCTGGATTTGAACTCAGGTCCTCCTGACTCCAAGGCCAGTACTCCACTGCACTACCTAGCTGTGCCCCATTCCAATTCCATTTTCAACCAAAGTCAAGAGCTCCTTTTCAAATAGCCCCTTCTCTTTTAATATACATAGATCTAATTGCATATAGGGGAAAATAAGCTCTACTCTGAGAGCCACTGAAATTTAAAAAAAGTATGATTTCCCTAGTCATTTGAGACAAACAGTAAAAAAATTCTAGAAAAACAATTTCCATGAAGCATTGAATATGTACATTAATTTCAAGAATTTAGATCCAAAATGGTTTTTTTGACACAGTAGGAAGATACATTTTTCCCCAGTAATACATTCTCATTCACTTGCTTCCCAGGTACCTCAGTCAAGACTGACCTACTTTCTTTTTTTTTTTTTTTTAACAATAATGTGCTATGAAGTTCCATGTTCTGTTCCTGTTGATCAATCTTTTGGACATCAGATGAAGTATTTCACATTTTCTTATAGGTTAAATCCTGAAAATATAGTGCATTTAAGTCTAGGGCTATCCCAGTTCAGATTCCATTTCCTCTAAAAAGCCTTCCCTATCTTCTTCAGCAGAGATGAATCCCTTCCTGTACTGAACTCATGTGATAGCAGTTTTAGTTTCAGCTTCAATTTATTATTTCATTATGTGCTGTTTTTATAATTTTCTCCTTATGCTGATCTTATCTCCTTAACAAGGCTACATGAGGTCCTTGATAACAAAAGACAGTGCTTTGCACAAAGAGAATAATCAGGAAATGTCAGTGCTGCTGCTCCTGATGACAGCATCCCCCATGATGCTTAATCCAAGATTTTTGATGTGCATAAACCTTAGAGGCCACCTGGTCCAACTCATCCATTTTCCAGATGAGGTTGCTGAGGTCCAGAAAGGTTGAAACCTTGCCTAAGATCAGGCAGATAGTTAGAACAAGAGTCAGGATTCTAACTAAAGTCCTATGATTCTATATTTTTATTCAATTAATAAATATTTATAAAGTGCCTAGAGACCATAGAGGCAGTGTTGCATAGTGGTTGAAGAGCTGACCTTAAAACTGAGTTGAGTCCTGCTTATGCATTGTGATCTCAGACAAGTCACTTAAATTTCCTAGTGTTCTAAACAATTCTCTAAGACTCTAAGCTTCAGTCTGGGGCATCTAGGTGGTGAAGTGGATCTCTAGAGTAGTGGCCCTGGAGTCAGGAGTACCTGAGTTCAAACCAACCTCAGACACTTAATAATTACCTAGCCGTGTGGCCTTGGGTAAGCCACTTAACCCCATTGCCTTGCAAAAAAAGAAAAAGTTTCAGTCCACTTCCACTTAGAATTCCATTTAGAATTCTCTAAATCAGTGAAGTCACAGATGCAGTCCCTTCATGCATAGAGATCATTGTAATAGTTCTGAAAGAGATGATAAAATCTCATGTATACAAAAATATTCACAGCAGCACTTTTTGTTTTATTTTTATTATTTTGTTTTGTATTATGTCTTATTTTTATTTTGTTTTGTTTTAATAGCTTCAGAGACTTGGAAAAAATAAATGCACATTCATTAGGGAATGACTGAATAAAGCATAGCATATGAATGTGATTTTAATATTATTGAACCCTAAGAAAGGACAAACATGTAGAATTCAAGGGGAAAAATGGATGAACTTGTCAAGACTTCTGCAGAGCAGAATGAGTAGAACCATGAAAACTACCTAGAGGATATGCACAGCAGAGTGGTCTTCCATCCTTGCCATGATCCCCTCTAGACTCTCTTTGTATTTTCTCCACCATGTCACTGTAAATATCTCCCCTTGGAAGTTCACTATACCTTAATATTCCCTTCCTCTGACTGGTCAGTTTCTCCCAGAACTCCTACTTTTTTTTTAGGTTTTTTGCAAGGCAACCAGGGTTAAGTGGCTTGCCCAAGGCCACACGGCTAGGTAATTATTAAGGTCGGATTTGAACTCAGGTACTCCTGACTCCAGGGCCGGTGCTTTATCCACTGCATCACCTAGCCGCCCCTCAGAACTCCTACTTTAAGGGAGCTGTCCAGGCCAGTCATGTCTTCATACCTCTCTAGGCTCTATTCCTGACTCTGAACTTTCTACTCCATACCTAAGTACTTTCTCCTTCACTCCCCCTTACAACTTTATTTAATGTGTTATCTTGATTCATTAGAAAGTAAGCTCTTGGGCACAGCTAAGTGGTACAGTGGATAGAGTACTGGCCCTGGAGTCAGGAGAACCTGAGTTCAAACCAACCTCAGACACTTAATAATTGCTTAGCTATGTGACCTTCAGCAAGTCACTTAACCCTATTGCCTTAAATAAATATTTAAAAAAAAAAAGGAATAAAAAAAGCTCCTTGAGGCCAGGGACTATCTTTCTGATAGTATTTATATTCCAAGCAGTTACCACTGCATCTTTCAAATATTAAGATTCTAATAAATGTTTGTTGATGACACAGTAATGAAAAGAAAGTCATTGAAAGACTTCGCAACTTTATAACATGATTAATCATGACATAGATGAAATGCTACTAAAATGTATCTCCTACTTTTTGAAAAGGATCTATTGGACTAAAACTGTGGAAGGAGGCATAAATTGTGGATAAAGTGATCATTTGTTTTGCCTAGTTGAAATTCTTTGTTCTATATTTGTGAGAGTCTGTGTGAGTGTGGAGAGGGGGGTAGTTATTGGAAAGTTAGAAGATTTAAAAAAAAGAGAGAATCATAAAACATTTATTAAAAAATAAAACATAGGCCCTTTGGGTCCTCACAATCTAGTACAAAGATGAGATAAAATAGATAGCTATGATACACAATATTACATGATAAATGTATTACAGAACCACAAGACAAAGTGCTATGTGCTATCTAGGGAGAAGTTAGATTATTGACCTGAGGTTAGGGGAAAGGGTGAAGGAGGGAGATAAGAAAAGGTTTCATTGGGGGGGGGAAGAAAAATCTTCATAAATAAGATTTAAGGAACTGGAATATTAGTCTGGAGAAGAGATGATTTAGAAGGGATATGACTATTATTCTCACATTTCTGAAAGCCTGTGATATGCAAGAAGTATTAGATTTCTTCTGTTTGCCCTGGAGAATAGAGCAATAAGTGGAAGATAGAAGGAGTTAAATTAAGTCTGGGTGTCAGAAAAATATTTCATACAACTTAAAGTTGTTCTAAAATGGAATGGCTCACAAGAGGCACATTTAAGATTCTCAATTGGATATTAGATGACCATAAGGTACAAGATAAAGTATGTTATGGTGGGTGTTTCTTTTGTGTAGGCCTTGAGAGCAACCAAGGTCTCTTCTACTTCACAAAGCCTGTGACTCTTCTCAATCTTGTCTGCCCTTTTTAGCTAAATTCCTTGGAAAAGACATCTCACCTCTCACTCTCTTCTTAATACCATGCAATTTGGTTTCCAGCCTCATCCTCCCAACAAAAATGCTCCCTTCAAAGTTCTAGATGATTTCTTAGTTGTTTTAGTGCCCTTTTCTCAATCTTCATTTCTTCAACCTCTTTGCAACCTTTAACTCTGTTGATTGATTACTCTCTCTTCCTTGACTTTCTTCTCTCTAAATTTTCAGGACACCACCCTCTCCTTTGTCTCCTACCTATCTAACCACTCCTCTGTCTCCTTAGATAAATCCTCATTCTCTCTAACTTTAAGAGTTCCTCAGGGTTATTCTCTTCTCCCTCTGTATTACTGTCCTAATGCTGTCCTAACCTTTATGCTGACTTCCAACCTCACATCTACAATTGCCTTTTGAATATCTCAAACTAGATTTCAATAGACAACTTAAATTACACATATCTAAAATTTCCCCCTAAATCTTTCCTACCCCTC
The DNA here is from genome assembly GCF_037893015.1 of Macrotis lagotis. Classification (NCBI taxonomy): domain Eukaryota; kingdom Metazoa; phylum Chordata; class Mammalia; order Peramelemorphia; family Peramelidae; genus Macrotis; species Macrotis lagotis. Next base: position 402,882,847 of record NC_133658.1, on the reverse strand, counting down.
TAACATTTCTATTACTGTAGTGATTAAAACCATCCTCCCAGCTCCTTCAGCTCACAATCTGGGAGTCATCCTGGACTCCTCACATTCAATCTGTTGACAAGGTCTGCAGACCTTTACAACATTTATCTAAATATCCCCATTTTCTCCTCTGACACTGCCATTATTCTAATATAGTTTCTTATCACCTCAAAACTGGACAATAGCAATAACCTGCTAATGGATCTCTCCTCAGGTCTCTCCTCACTGCAGGCAGTCCTCCTTGCAGCTATTAACAAGATTTTCTTACAGCACAAGTCCAACAATGTACCCCCCATTCAATAAACTCCCGTGACCCCCCTATTGCCTCCAAATCAAATACAAAATGCTTTTTTTGTCATTCAAAGTGCATTACAACCTAGCCTTCCCTTCCCTCTCTAATCTAATTGTACCTCACTCTTCCATATACTCATGACACTGGCTTCCTGATTGTTCCACACACAGGATATTCCTTCTCTCATCTGGCATTTTTCCTGATTATCCTCCATGTCTGGAATACTCTTCCTCCTCATTATTAACTCTTAGCTTCCCTACTTTCCTTCAGGTCCAAACTAAAAATCACATCTTGTACAGAAAGTCTTTCCCAACTCCTCTTAATTCTAGTGCCTTCCCTCCTGTTTCTTTGAATATATTTATTATCATACTCTGTTAGAGTGTAAACTCCTTGAGGGTAGAATCTGCTTTTTGCTTCTTTTTGTATTCCCCAGTGCTTAGTCTGATGCCTGGAACATTTTAGGTACTTAATAAATATTTACTGATTAACTCTATAAGGTGGCATTTGATTGATTGATATGTACCTTGAGGCTCAAAGGACAAATCCCAACCCCTTCTTCCACCAGACAGATACCTTTTTTGGTAAGACATGTTAATCTGTGCAACACAGTTCAGATTCACATTCTGTATCCTTCTTCAATATTGAAATAAACTTGTTGGCAACAGACATACAGTTTTAATAATGGGGCATTTGAGGTAGACTTTACCAATGGAGATTGCATATTGTTTTCTCACAATATTCCTTTGGTCCCATTGTCATAAAGAATACCAGATATAGGGGGCAATTAGGTGGCAGACTCGATGGAGCACCGGCCCTGGAGTCAGGAGGACCTGAGTTCAAATCCGACTTCAGACACTTAATAATTACCTAGCTGTAACCCCATTGCCTTGCCAAAAAAAAAAAAAACAGACACAAAAGAATACCAGATATAACCACTACTTTGATCACGTTTCTGATACTTTTATAATATACCAGTCAATACAATCTTACTTGGTAAGAGGTATTTTTAAGGAAATTTACTGCTTTGGGATTCAAATTATCCCTAGATGACCAATGTTGGAGGGTTTTTCACAGCATTTCTTTTAACTCCATACTTTGCTTTATTTTTTCTAAATTTAGTGTTTAGTACATGATTAATCTGAGTCCAAATGAGACCAAATTCTTATGTTTAAATGCTTGGTTCTTTTTTCCCATGATAAATCTAGAATAGAGAAAGTAAGATCCCTCTAGGAAATAACACATAGGCAGCTGGATGACACAGTCAACAGCCTAAAGTCAGGAAGACTTGAGTTAAACTCTAGTGTCAGACCTTACTAACTTTATGATCCTGGGCAACTTCAGTTTCCTAATTTGTAAAATTGAGCTGGAGAAGAAAGTAGCAAACCATTTTAGTATCTTTGCCAAGGAAATTCCAAATGGTGTCATGAAGAGTCAGACAAGACTGCAAAAATGTCTGAACAACAACAGGAAGTAACATATCCATCTACTTAACCTGAAATCTCTCCCAGAATCAACATGAAGAAGTGGATTTAATAGGATTTTCCTCAGTGGAGCAATTTACCTCAAATACTTAGGGTCATCCTATGCCAGAACCCAGAGGTTTATGAATAATGTAGGCCTTACCCTCAGGCTAAGGACAGGGTGGAAAGGAAGCAAGTGAGTCTTCCTTGGAGTTATTTCTTCTGAGTAGATATCCCTGGAGTGACAGGCACATCCTTTACTTGTCCTTTCTCTTGTGGCAGTGCAGTCTAGGCATGAACCTAAGAATTAGAATTTCACAATCAGAGATATTGATTTTTCTCCTTGCCTTCAGACTAGCCACTTAACTCCTCTTAGCCCCTTACATCATTACCCATCTTTTTCATTAGTTGCAAGGGAGATTTGGGTCAGGGTCCTCCCAGACTCAACTGAGGATTAATGAATCAATACTTATAAATCCCTTCATAGATCTTTAATTCCTGTGGGAATCAGTCTTTTTTCTAAAGAACCGGTGGCTCTATGTTTTTTAAAACTTAATCCTTTTTAATGAATTCCATCAACTTAATGAATCAGGGATACAGGGAAGTCACATTGTGAAAATACAGGTTATTGTATATTTCAAATTCTAATATCTCCAGTGGGTAAAATATCACATTTCTTTGTCATAAACATAAAGTTAAGCAAATACACTCAGGAGAACCTCAACTTTTATACTTTTCAATATAAATGCTATCAAATTATTATTCTGTCTCTAAACAACTTAGTGACAAGGGCCCCAAATGAAGGACCTGGCTTTTGCTATTGAGATTACGAAAGAGGTGGGAAGGGAAGTACAAAGAAAGCATACACAAATAGAACCTGGCAGCTCATCCTGTTATTTTATTCTTTAGCTCCATAATGGGACTGCAGTTCTAGACAGGGAGTCACTCTCTGTCAAAATACTGCCCACCACAGCACTTCTTGGAGATGTTTTAACTCATTCATCAAATTTAAAGTACAGAAGACTCAACCAAAGAATCATAATAAATTTTCAGAAACCTAGACTTGGAGAACTAAAGGGAGGGTTAATAATAATAATAATAATAATAATAATAATAATAATCATGAGACATCCTGATAGAAAAAATAATTGGTAATCATATTTGTATAAACAAAAATGAGCTTCAGAGTTTCCAAGAAAATTATAATAAACATAGTTGCTTGCATCCTCACCATCTTAAATGTGGGTCCCTTCAAAACCACCCTTAAATTTGAGGTGTACTATGGAAGCATAATCTTGAAAACTTCCCCTCTAATGTGTTTTAAACAATATATACATTAGTTCAATACAAAAGACATTTGGTTAAGCAATATAGGAAAATAAGTGACAAAAATTTTTCTATCACTCCCACCAGGTACAGTCTCCCACAGATTGCCATGCCATCAATAGAAGAGGGCCAACACTTAGTGAATATGTATGACCAGCGAAGACACATGGAATGTGCCTACCTAGAGAACATATATATATATTTTTTCAATTGATATTTTATTTAATTTTCCTAATTACATGTTATGAAAGTGTTTCAACCTTCAGCCACATGCATGTGCATATTTTTAAGTTACATGATTTTCTTCCACTTTTCCTTCCCACCTTCCTCCACTCAGCAGTGAACAGTCAGGTGAGGAATTAGGATTAAAGGCGGGGTGGGGGGGGGGGGAAGAAAACCATGAGATAGGAAAGAAATAAGAGAAATTTTGAAAAAATGAGTATAGCGTTCATTCAGATTGTATAGGGGTTTTGTTTTGTTTTTCTTCTAAATGGGGATAGCATTGTCCTTAGCTGATCTCCCAGGATTGTTCTAGCTCTCTGAACTCCTAGAAGGAGTTGCAGCCATCAAGTTGATCAACTCACAATATTGTTGGTAATGTGTACAATGTTCTCTTAGTTCTGCTCCCTTTGCTCAGCATCAGTCCCTCTAATTCATTCCTTTCTTCTCTAGAGTCTGACCATTCATGGTTTCTTATAGAATACTAGTACTCTATCACATTCATATACACCATAACTTGGAAAACATATTTATTTAAGTAATACACAAAGCCACAGTAGCTCATGCTCCTGAAACAGTGCCTTTTTGGAACCTTTTCTGCCTCCAAAAATATTATTTCCTCCCTTCAGAAGCACTTTTGACATTAGATTACAAGATGCTTTCTTTAATGAGTTGGGGTTCTCTACTGATCTATTCTCTCTACTATGCTTCAATTTCCTGTCACTTCTTTAAGATCAAAAGATCTCTATATGCTTTCTGCTGGTGTTTCTGGAGCCATATGATGGCATTTCCCCTGATTAATAATTCCAGCTGTTTGGGATCTCAGTTCTTTTATCTCAGTCTCAAAAGGCCAATCCATCTTTTTTTGTGATTTCAAAACTTAGCTAGCAACAATCAACTAATTGTCTAGAGAGAAACCTAAGGCTTTCAAGTTTTGTCTTTTGAAATATTTTTCCTCTGTTGCTACTTGGAATCTTTCAGTGGAGTTATATTCAGAAAATTCCCTTTAACTTCTGTTATAACCCTGGTCACTACCTTGTGTCTCTGAAAATTATCCCAAGTATACTACTCCTTGGAAATATTTCTAAGGAGCTAGGTAGTATTATGATAAGGTTTCTTTCTATTCAGTCATGCCCATGGTCATTAGCCTGAATTCAAGCAAATAATCTCAGAAACAGCATTGAATGGGGTCAAAAATGTCCAGAGAAGTTGTCAACTTGTACCCTATTTTCCTCCCGTGAGCCAAATAATTGCACTTCCTACATAAGATTAAGACAAACAAGTTACAGGTGCCAATTCCTGAAAAGGAATAGATTTAGCATTGGATATCATCTTAGAGCTGATCTATTCAAACCCTTCATATTACAGATGAAAAACAGAGAATTAGCAAGTCACAATTAATTGCTCACAATGTCTCAGGTAATAACTAGCAAAGCTGGGGTTCAAATGCAAATCCTTGAACTTCAGATTCAGGTTCATTTCCATTATCCCATTCTGCCTCTGGTAAAGCAATTTGTTGAAATGTAAATTTATTATGTAACTTTTATTCCTTTTTTTTTTGCTTTGCATTATTCCATGAGTCTTTTCAAAGAACACATTCATTTTGCTCATATGAGGAAAAATGAATGAGAATGAATGGAATGAGAGAAAAAATATGTGCCGTATATATTATGAATAGAAATATTTACTAAGCAAACTTGTTTGTAATAATGCTGACTATTAAGTTTCTAACATGTCATATAGAAAAACATAAGAAGAAAATTATTGATTGATTATATTTCATTATGAATTAGTAAAATATCAAAATAAAACAGCAAATTCAGTTTAATTCAAGAAAAAATTCAACTGAGGGAAGGGACTGCTTCATTTTTTCATTTGTATCTTTAGAGTTTAGCAACAAATCAATAAGTAAACATTTATTAAGTACTATTATATGCCAGACAATGTGTTAAATTCTGAGGATAAAAAAAATTCTCCCACATCCTTAAGGAGTTTATAGTCTAATGGAAGAGACAGCATACAAACAAGCTATATACAGGATAAATAGGAAATAATTAAAAGAAAGTAGGCACTAGAATTATACCTACCAGATTGACTAAAATAACTGAAAGGGAAATCAGCAAATGTTGGAGAGGAAAATGTTGAAGAGGAAAAATTAGGACACCAATTCATTGTTGGTGGAATTGTGAACTAATTCAGTTATTTTGGGGAGTAACCTGGAACTAGGCACAAAGTCAGCAATACCACTACTAGGTCTATTTCCAAGGAAGATTAGGAGAAAAGGAAAAATGACTATATGTTCCTGAATGTTTATATCAAATGTCTAATCTGATATTCTTTTAGTTGGAATTAATTCTTCTGATCTATATATTTCTGATCAGAAATTAGTCTCTTAACCTTTAACTAATAGTTATGAAATGTCAGTCTCACTTGTAAGACTTGCCTCCTTCAATGTTGACTTGGTCTCTGTCAATACTATCTGGTCATCTCAATGACAGCACCAATAAATTCCTTACCTGATCAACAAAACTCAAGATAAGAGACATCTTGGATGAACAGAGAGAAAATCCTACTGTTATTTGTAAACATTTACTCTTTAATATAAGTTGGATTCTTCTCAATAGGAATTTTAGGCAAATATAAGATTTGAGAGTATCATATTGTAAAACCTTGTTATCTATGTGAAATCTCATTGGTTGCTTAACTCAGTTTTTAGGATTCTTTGTCCTTTCTGTATAAAATACTCCCAAAATTTCATATCAGCATTGGCTTCCTAAGGATGCCATCCACCCATGGATTTTGATAAGATCCTAGAGAATAAAATTTCATTTATAAAAATAACTTTGTTATTTCATTTTTAGCCTAAGAAAATTATGGTTAACAGTAAATTGTGCTGTGACTCAGATCTAGGCTTGAATTTGAAAAAGAATAAACTTTTCCTCTGGATGACTCATCAAAGGCATCCCCAAGAAAAACCAGACTACATTTTAAATCTGACATGAGTGATTTGTCTAAAGATGAGATTGTTATTTTTTCAAAATCAAATTGCCCTAGTTGTGATCTGTGTTCTTTTCTGAAGTTCTTTTTCCTCTGGGATTGTTACCAGGGTTTAGACAATTTCACAGGTTGGTGAAGTTTTGCCTGGTTTTTGGTTTCCAACAGAAGCGGGTGTCAGGGCTTACTTCTAGATCTTAGGGAGGTATTTTGTTGGTAAGATATCTCAACGGTTAGATCTTTGATGTTTTTTGTAAACATAAAGGAATATTTGCCTGGCATCTTTTCAGATGTCTAATGTCAGTTATATGTTATTTTTTAGTATCTTTTTGATATATGGTTTTGTGGGTAGTTATTGCTGATATTGTTGAAATTATGGGACAATCTAAATTTAAATTTAAATCTAAAATCAGAGATCCAGTAGAGAAAACTCCTGCTTGACCAAACATTACAATTCTAGTGATCATATATTTTGTCAAAGGTAGTAAAAACTGACAAGTGACAATACTCAGTTGAATTGGTCTAGGTGGGGATAATTTGAAAGGACAAAAGAAAATTATCTTAAGACAAAATTAATTTTAAAAACTAATAAAACATCTAAGAAGGAATGGGAATACTTTTATCAATGGTTTAGTGAAATAGTAGAGAGAAAATATAAATTTGAAAAGACCTCACTCAGAGCTCATAGGAAAATTTCTCCTTTCAACACCCATCCCCCTGATAAGACATCAGATGCAAAAAGCCTCCTGTCTCCTCTGGACTTGGTTTCAATCCCTCCCCCCTACTGAGCCAGGAGAGCTGGCAGCCCTAAATCTTTTCCCTTCCCCAAAAAGCTTCGAGTATGGTTTTCAGATAAAAGTCTGAAGCCTGAACTTGTTGGGATCCATCCTTTCAAGGTAGTATATAGACTATGTCCTCAGGTCATTCAATTCATGGATGGAGAAGGACTGGCTGGATTGGATGTTAAACTTTATAAATTCCCAAATTATAAATTTAAGGCATGGGACCGGGTGAATTACAGGCATTAAAAAAAAGATTTTCCTGATCCACTTAAAGATCCTAGTGGGTTTAGTGATAGATTTAAAGATAATCTACAATCCTGTAGCCCTGGGATCCCAAATATTTGTCAATTAACTATAACTTTAGTAGGCAAGGGGGAAGCAAAGGATTGATTTTTTTTTAGGTTTTTGCAAGGCAAATGGGGTTAAGTGGCTTGCCCAAGGCCACACAGCTAGGTAATTATTAAGTGTCTGAGACCGGATTTGAACCCAGGTACTCCTGGCTCCAAGGCCGGTGCTTTATCCACTATGCCACCTAGCTGCCCCCGAAGGATTGATTTTAAAAGGCAGCTATCAAAGCTACTTTTGAAGAGCTCCAGGCCACAGATTGGGTGCATGTACAGATCAGGAAAGGCATTATGTGGTAGCCCAAGTGTTAGGGGATGCCCTTTATAACACAATTCCCCTGGCATTTCCTTAACCAGTGGATTTTTCAAAAATCAAAACTGTTAGTAAAAACAAGATTAAACAGGTTTCAATTTTTTTTAATCATCTAACAGAGGCTTTTGATACAAATTCTGGCTGATAACATGATAAGGAAGGAGGAAGACAGACTCATTTTCTCTCTTTGTTAACAATCAGCAACTTATTCTGTCAAGAAATATCAAGATAAATCAGCCAGACGACTGGCAGAATAAGCATCCCCACTTCACTGTGGAATTAGCTGGACAGTTGAGTCAAAATTTAATATAGCAGAGGGAAAAAGATTTCCAAAAAAGGAGAATTATGAGCAAAGCAGGATAAGATGCTGACCATGCAACTCAAGCAACTGATAGCCCCCATTCAAGACCCACTTGTAGCTAGGAGACAGTCTGAGGATCAAGCAACCAGGGTTCATCATTATTGCAAAAAGTCAAGACACTGGAAAAAACAGTGTTAGGTCCCTTCTCAAAGATTTAGAAAAACAATAAAAAACCAGAAATTAGGAAGTCATTCCCCATACTCTTTCAAGTTTTTAAAACTTCTCTTTCTGCTACTCTTGGTCAGAACCATTTCTGCTATTGTCCTACTTCTCTCTCCTGTGTTGTCCAGTTCTTCCTCTGCTACAGTATTCACAGTGACTGACCTATGCAATGTCTATTTTTCCATTGCTGTCTTTCCAGAAGTAAATACATTTTTGCTTTCAAATGGGAAGGTCAGCAATCTTAGTTTTAAAAAATTACTTTGGAATGTAATGAGGCTACCACTTTTCTTTTAATAACTCAAAAAATGGGAAATGGAATGTTTTCTGGATTTTACCTCTGTTTTTTTTCCTTAGGTTTTTGCAAGGCAAATGGAGTTAAGTGGCTTGCCCAAGGCCACAGAGCTAGGTAATTATTAAGTGTCTGAGACAGGATTTGAACACAGGTACGCCTGACTCCAGGGCCAGTGCTTTATCCACTATGCCACCTAACCGCCCCTTACCTCTGATTTGTTGAGAATTTGTCACCTTTGGTGGTGTTTGTTTTATTATCTAGCCAGGGTGGGTGCTGGAGATTTGTCCCAAGAATGTACAGGTTTCTTTTGTACTCTGCTGTCTTTGTCTGTGTTGTGTTTAGGAGACCCTCTAGTGTGGGAGCAAGGTGATTTTTTTCATGAAGTAAGAGTGCCTCTCTGGTTCAAGGTGCTCTGACTCTGTTTATGTGTTTTATATGTGTTTGTTTTAAATTGTGTATTCTGTGTGGCATAGGCAGAAGAAAGCTTTCAGCTCTCTGCATGGTCAGGCTTGTCATGTTGCTGTGTTCTGATTAGCCAAGCTTCCTCTTCATTCTCTCTATTCAAATTGATTTTTTTCTTTTCAAAAACTCATGATTTGGCACCACAGGACAGATTTTCCTGAAAATCATGCTGTCTTTTGGGGGAGGAGGGGGTTCTATTATTTTCTATTGTTTTCTTTTCTGGTCTGATTGGCAGTCTTTTATTTACTGATTGGCAAATTATACATATAAGGGACTAAAAAAATTGAAATTGCCCCTAAAATTATTTTTGACTGGTCTTAATTAGCATGTTAAAAAACTAATAATAATAATAATAATAATAATAATTTAGATTAGAGGTCTCTATGTGTTGCTCCCCCAGCAGCTATTCTTTAGTCTCCTCTGACCCAGAGATCCAAGAAGAGGCCACTGGACCTTTTTTTGGGTGGGGTTGGGAATGCTAGGCCAGAGCCAATAAATCTCACAACACAGGATTGCCTGTGTACAATCATTTATCTACAAAAAATTGCGTCTCTAAATAGTGCTGGTTTGATGAACTCTCATAAAATAATTAAATGTTGATTTCAGAATAAAGAATGGAAGCTGAAAATCTTATTGATATGATACTGTTTTTCAGTTAGAAACTGCAAAAAGAAAAGTTTTCTGTTTTGTTTTGAAGAAAAATAATAAGGAGAAATATCTGTAATATATACATATATATGTATATATACACATATATATGTATATATATATACATATATATATATATATATTTGTTAAGGGCCTATAATCCAGATTTTGGTTTGGTTTAATCCAAAATTTAGTTATGAAAGGAAAAGGAACAGGACTATATAAATTAAGAAATGCATTAAAGCTATATGATCACCATTTTAATGAAATAACCATACATGATTTTCTTTGCATTCCTAAGTATATATAGTTTAACTTGAGAAGGTTTTTTATATTTTATTTTTTATTATATAAATATTTATTCATTTTCCAATTATACAATAGTAGCTTCTAGCCTATCATTAAAAAAATTTTTTTTAATTTATTTAAGGCAATGGGGTTAAGTGACTTGCCCATGGTCACATAGCTAGGCAATTATTAAGTGTCTGAGGCTGGATTTGAGCTCAGGTACTCCTGACTCCAGGGCCAGTGATCTATTAGCTGCCCCTCTACCTATCATCTTTTGGTAAGATATTGAATTTTACACTTTTTCCCCCACCCTCCCTTTCCTCCCCCCCTTCTTCCCCCTCCCCACAAAAGGCAATCTGATAATCCTTACATTGTTTCCATGTTTATTCATTGATAGAACTTGAACATGTTGAGAAAAAAACCTATTCTTGAGGAAAAGATAAAATATTAGAGATAGCAAAATTATGTAGCACATAAGCCAAACTTTTTTTAAAAAAAATTGAAGGTAATAATCTTTGGTCTTTGTTTAAACTCCAAAGTTCTTTCTCTGGATACAGATGGTGTTCTCCATTGCAGATGCCCTAATATTGTCCTTGATTATAGCAATGATGGAGTGAGCAAGTCCATTAAGGTTGATCATCACCCCCATGTTGCTGTTATGGTATAAAATGTTCTGATATACAATGTTCTTCTGGTTCTGCTCATCTCACTCAGCATTAGTTCGTGCAAGTCTTTCTAGGCTTCTCTGAAACCCCATTCCCTCCTGGTTTCTAAAAGAACAATAGTGTTCCATAACGTACATATACCACAATTTGTTCAGTCATTCTTCAGTTGATAAACATCACCTCAATTTCCAATTCTTTGCCACCACAAACAGAGCTTCTATGAATGTTTTCGTTTTTATCCTTTTTCATGATTTATTCAAGGTATAGACCCAGTAGTGTTATTGCTGAATCAAAAGGTATGCATATTTTTATTGCCCTTTGGGAACAATTCCAAATTGCTCTCCAGAAAGTTTGGATCAGTTCACAGCTCCACCAACAATGCATTAGTGTCCCAGGTTTTCCATATCCCTTCCAACTTTGATCATTGCCCTTTCTGGTCATATTGGCCAATTTGAGAGGTGTGAGGTGGTACCTCAGAGATACTTTAATTTGCATTTCTCTAATTAGTAATGATATGAAGCAGTTTTTCATATGACCATGGATAGCTTTGATTTCCTCATCTGCAAATTGCCTTTGCATATCCTTTGACCATTTGTCAATTGGGGAATGGCTTGGGTTTTTTTTTTAATAAATTTGACTCAGTTCTATATATAGTTTGGAAATGAGACCTTTGTCAGAAACACTAATGGTAAAAATTGTTTCTCAATTTGCTAAATTTCTTTTGATCTTGGCTATGGTGGTTTTGTTTATGTAAAAGTTTTTTAATTAATGTAATCAAAATTATCCAGTTTGCTTTTAATAATGTTCACCATCTCTTCCTTAGTCATAAACTGCTTCCCTTTCCATAGATCTGATGGGTAAATTATTCCTTGTTCTCCTAGTTTGCTTATAATATTGTCTTTTATGCCTAAATCCTGTGCCCATTTTGTTCTTATATTGGCATAGGGTGTTATATGTTGGTCTAATCCAAGTTTCTGCCCTTCTAATTTTCCCAACAGTTTTTAACAAAGAGAGAGTTCTTATTCCAGAAGCTGGGATTTATCAAATCTTTGGATTTATCAAACAGCAGGTTATTATAAACATTTCCTGCTTTCTCTTTTGTACCTAGTCTATTCCACTGAACCACCACTCTATTTCTTAGTCAGTACCAGGAAGTTTTGATGACTGATGCTTTATAATATAGTTTTAGATTTGGTAAGGCTAAGCCACCTTCTTTTGCATTTTTTTCATTAAATCCCTTGATATTCTTGACTTTTTGTTTCTCCATAGGAAAGGTTTCATTTTTTAAGTTGAAAAATACATAATTTGGATTATGATATTATGATGTCCATGAATGTTCTAATAGTAAGAAATATTGCTCAATAATTGGGAGCTTAAAATTGTACTATTATCAAACAGAATGAATGAATGAAGAAAAACTAAATTTTTATATATTATTGTTGTTTATTGTAATCAGAATTTTTGACATTTGACTCATGAATTTCATAAGATTGTTAAGTACAAAGAGAATCTTGTAATCATAAAGAAAAAGGATTTTTAGAACCATCAGATCATAAATCTATATCAAGAATTTTTCTTTAAGGAAGTCTGATGGGCATTTAACAATTTTAGTCACCTGATTTTAATAATTTTAATTAACTTAATTACCAATGAATGGATTGATTATGTAATGTCACTCTTTAAAGTCAGTATTTGAAAGGAATTTGACTTAAGGTTGTTTGCAAGAGTAACTTAGATATATTCCTCCTTATCTTAAACCAACAGACACTTCCTTTTGTATTATACTCTCAAGTTCAAGGAAAGTGGTACTTAAAAATTTTGTGGTATTTGGGATTTATTACCCATGAAGAATTTGTGGGATTAATTTATGACACCTAAAAATAAATTTTATATCAATTTAGATTTGATAAATTCCAATTTCAAATTTTTCTGCTTTAAGATTGAGTAAGAGAGATGTCCATCACTTTGCAAGTTCATAATTAATATATTGTCCTTTTTAATATAAGGAATGTATATTGCTGTTTTTTTAAAAGAGAACTCAGAAAAAGACTTTTGTAAGTTTTTAAATTTATTTTGTATAAGGTCTACTAAATTTTAAAATCTGTAAGCTAATTTACTGCAAATAATTTGATATTAGCTTATAGTTATCATAGAAAAGTTTCTTTTTTTAAGGTTTCTACTACCGAAACAAGCTGTTGGGTTAATATTAAGAGCATTTAAAGTTTGCAAGTAGATAAGTTCTTGTATTAGATTATCATGTATGAGATTAAGTTACTAGGAAATCTCATTTTCCTTTTAAGATTGATATAAGTATATTTGAGTAGAAGTGAAAAAAACTTATGAAATTACTAGATGTACTACTATGACAAATAAGATAATGGCATCTGTAGTCATTTAGCATGGAATGGAAGATGTGAATGTCCCATGGTCATATGAGGAATGTTTAAAAAAATTCCCTCCAAGGAAATGTAAACTTCAAAGGTCTCTTTTCTTTCTTTTGGTCTACATGTGGCATTATAAGCCCCCATTGGCTAAAAAGGTGTGTGGGGGGGGGGAGTGGTAGAGTGATAGTGATAAAAATTAAGTATTATTATATAATTTTGTAGCAGTAATGTCGCATTTTGCTTTGTTTTTTTTTTTTTCTTGTAAGGCAATGGGGTTAAGTGATGTGCCCAAGGTCACACAGCTAGGTAATTATTAAGTGTCTGAGGTGAGATTTGAACTCAGGTCCTCCTGACTCCAGGGCCAGTACTCTATCCACTGTGATACCCAGCTGCCCCCAGTAGTGTTTCATTTAAAAACGATAGTAGTAATTCTGTAATAATTGAACACAATATGAATAATGTTCTCAACTTATATCAGTTGGGGTTACTATACTTTAAATTTTTATTACTACTCATTATCTCTTTCTCCATTTTTCCTGCAATAATAATCAGTGTATGTGTTGTTTGATCATATATGCAAGTGTTTAAACATATTAATAGAACATTTTTAATTTGTTTCTATATGTTATGTGTTCCAAACCTGTTGTAAAATCACCTATGCAATATGTATAACATGATTTTTCTGTAATTTCATTGTTACCACTATACGATCATAATCAATACATGATATTTTTCTGATCCTTTTGTCTATAAGCTTTAGAGATGAATCTCTGTCAGATTATAGGAAATTGCTACAAAATTTCATGGGACTGAAATTTGGCTTTCTACCTTAAGTCTGAAATCCAGGTATCAAGGGGAAAGACTGGTGGGCCATAGTCAATAGAAGCCAAAAAGATGGATATTTTGTTGAAATTTTGCAGGTGAAAAGTTTATTTGAGTCAAGAGGGTGGCTTTTCAGTGTGGTCTGAGGTTGGATCCTTTCAACTCAGATTCCAAAGAAATTTAACATGCAGAAAATGTCCCTCATTTGGCAGACTGAGAGTCTGACTTGAGGCAATTGGCTACCTACATGACCTCAACCTGGAACAGACATCTAAATGCATAAGGGACCATTGTCCATCCTTTTATGTCCCTGATCTTTATAGTAAATTGGTATCATCATGTCAGGTAATCAAAATCAAAATCAGGTGTAGAAATTTAACTAACTTTGACCTACATCTTCTAAATTCAAATAATCAGCTAGATAAATGTGTAGTTTGGCATCACTGTTATGAAAGTTTATTTTGTTAAGTGGAAGAGCATCTTCCAAATGGGCAAATAACAAAAATAATAATAATACCAAATAATTTCAATTTGTAACTTAACTTTCTGTGGATATGAATAAGACAAAACAAATTGTAAACCATCGAGATCTAAGGAATTTCAGAATTTCATTTTCAAATAATGATTGACTTGTTTAAAATGTTAATAGTTTTTTAATAGAAAGGAAAATCTCTATGAGTAACCTGCATTGAAGAAAAATCTCTGAAACAACATCCTAAGCCATAGAACTGCATAAGGTCGCTCTAGAAGAAATGAAATGAACCTGAATCATTCTGTGCCGTTGTGTATTTTTATCTATAATATATATATATATATATATACATATATATACGTATCTATCTATCTATCTATATATATATATATATATATATATATATATATATATAAAATCAAAATGGAACTGCCCCCTTGAATCTCTGAAATTTACCTCTTGACACTGTAATTTTTATTTCTCACTTTAGGTACTGCCCATGTTTTCTTGGAAAAACTTAAGTCCCAAGATATATATTAATTTTTTTCTCCTGTTCTAGCCTTCAATGTATCCCAAAATCTTTATCTGATTGATCTACAAATAACATTAAAGTCTATCTAGATCAAAACTGGGGAATGTAGAATCTGATATTCTTTAAGTTGGGATTAATATTTCTGATCAAAACTTAGTCACTTAACTTTTAACTGATAGTTATGAAATGTCTGATATGTAAGACCTGTCTGCTACAATGTTGACTTGACCTGTGCCAATACTATCTGGTAATCTCAATAAGAGCACCTGATCGGGCGGAGCCAAGATGGCAACAAGAAGGGATCCAGTCTTAGGCGCTCTCTGATAAAACTCATAAGCTAAGGACTCTAACTAAACTTTCGAGAGACAGAACCCACAGAGGGACCCAGTGAGGCATTTCTCCTACTCAAAGTAACCTGGAAAAGAGCAGAAAGGCTCTGCTCCCTGGGGTTGGAGGGGGGCCTGCCAGAGGGGTGGCCCGCTAGAGTGAAAGAACTTCAGCCTCCTGGAGGCAGCCCCAGGGCACTAGGAGCTGCGGCTCACAGCAGCAGGGAGTCTCCTGAGCTGCACCCGGGGAGGACTGGGCACAAAGTGGGGGACCAGCGGGGGACTTCTGCCAGCGTGAGCATGTGGAGCCCAGCCCTCAGGGCACACAGTGAGCAGCTTGGTCTTTCCACAGCCCTGATCCAGAAACAGTAGCAGGCAGAGCCAGTAAGCAGGAGCCTCCAGGGCATGAGTCCATTGAGCTGAGGGAGGGGAGTGAAGAGAGAGAGAGACTGCAGAGCTCTGTCCTCTGCCCCTGGAACAGGACTCTGGGGCTCTGACCACATTTAGATTCTGATAGCAGTCTAGGCCCTCCTATAGAACAGCAGGCCCCCCCCCACACCTCAGCCCCATGGCAGAGGGGAGCACATATGGTCATTCACAGACCAGGACGGAGGACAGAGCCTCACACACTGAGACTCTTGTGGGAGTGTCCCAAAAGCTCAGGAAGCACCCCAAACCCAGGCCCAGGCTGGAAAAATGAGCAAGCAGAGAAGCAAGAGGAATACCATTGAGAAATATTTTGCATATGAGCCCAAGAAGGATCAAAATACTCAGTCTGAAGATGAGGAAGCACAAGCTCCTGCAACTAAAGACTCCAAGAAAAACAGAAATTGGGCTCTGGCTATGACAGAGCTCAAAAAAGACTTTGAAAATCAAATGAGGGAGTTGGAAGAAAAACTGGGAAAAGAAAGGAGAGAGATGCAGGAAAAACCTGAAAATGAAGTCAGCAGCTTAGTCAAAGAAATACAAAAAAAATGCTGAAGAAAATAGCATGCTAAAAATCAGCTTAGGTCAAATGGATAAAACAGTTCAAAAAGTTATTGAGGAGAAGAATGCCTTAAAAAGCAAAATTGGACAGATGGAAAAAGAGATAAGAAAACTCTCTGAGGAGAACAAATCCTTCAGACAAAGAATAGAATTCAGAAAGATTGATGAATTCACCAGAAATCAGGAATCAATACTTCAAAACCAAAAAAAAATGAAAAATTAGAAGAAAATGTGAAATATCTCATTGAAAAAACAACTGATATGGAAAACAGACTTAGAAAAGATAATTTAAAAATTATTGGAATACCTGAAAGTCATGATCAGCCTTGACATCATTTTCAAAGAATTACTACAGGAAAATTGCCCTGATATTATAGAACCAGAGGGCAAAATAGAAATGGAGAGAATCCACCGATGCCTCTGAGAAAGAGATCTCAAAAAACCAACCTCTAGG
The DNA here is from genome assembly GCF_037893015.1 of Macrotis lagotis. Classification (NCBI taxonomy): domain Eukaryota; kingdom Metazoa; phylum Chordata; class Mammalia; order Peramelemorphia; family Peramelidae; genus Macrotis; species Macrotis lagotis. The sequence goes on along the minus strand of NC_133658.1, from coordinate 402,866,244 downwards.
AATATTATAGCCAAGTTCCAGAACTCCCAAGTCAAAGAGAAAATATTACAAGCAGCCAGAAGGACACAGTTCAAATATCGTGGAGCTGCAGTCAGGAGCACACAGAACTTAGCAGCAACTACATTGGAAGCTTGTAGGGCTTGGAATACAATATACCGGAAGGCAAAAGAGTTTAGAATGCAGCCAAGAATGAACTACCCAGCAAGGCTGAATGTCCTCTTCCAGGGAAAAAGATGGACTTTCAATGAACCAGGGGTATTTCAAATGTTCCTTTGGAATGGCCAGAGCTGAACAGAAGGTTTGATCTTCAGATACAGGACTCAGGTGAAGCATAGAGATTGGAGGAGAGGGGGAAAATATGAGGGACTTAATGATGAACTGCATGTATTCCTGCATAGAAAAATGACACTGATAATACTCATATGAACCTTCTCAGTTAATAGAGCAGGTAGAGGGAGCTTTTATAGTTGAAGCACAGGAGAAAGCTGAATTCAAAGATAAAATATCCTGTAAAAATGGAGTCAATAGAAATAAAGGGAAATGGAATGGGAGAAAGAGAAAGGAGAGGGGGAAGAGGCCAAGATATTTCATATTATAAGATTTTTTTATTACAATGAGCTACTGCAATGATATGGAAGGGGGGAGGCAAGGGGGAATGAGGGAACCTTTGCTCTCATCAGAGGTGGCTAGGAGAGGAAACAGTATATGTACTCAATGAGGTATAGACATCTAGAGTAAGAAGGAGGGGGGATCAGGGGGAAGGGGTGGGGATGTGAATAAAGGAGGACAGGATGGACCATGCGGGGAGAGTGGCCAGATATAACACATTTTCTTTTTTACTTCTTGCAAGGGGCTGGGATTGGAAGGTCTGTCCAGGACCATAGGGCCAGGTGGATGCTAGACCTAAGGAGTGGTAGGGGGGCTCAGGGACTCTTGGCCCCAGGACCAGGGATCTGTCTGCTGCTCCACTCAGCTACCCTACAACAGAGTCAGAGTGAAAGGAGAGAGAAAATATAGTACATGGTAGTGGAGAAATAAGAAAGGAGGGAGTTGCGATCAGCAATGGCAACGTTGGAAAAATATGGAAGTAACTTTTGCAATGGACTTATCATAAAGAATGTGTTCCACCTGTGACAGAGTTGTTGGTGTTGGAACAAAGACTGAAGCACATTTTTTGTTATTATTATTTGGGGGAGGGTGCAGGTCAAATGGGGCTGGGTGGCCTGCCTGGGGCCACATAGCAGGGTGATCTTTGGGTGTCTGAGGCTGGATTTGGACCCAGGTGCTCCTGGCTCAAGGGCCAATGCTCTGTCTGCCACCCAGCCACCCCTACTATTATTACTATTTTATTTTATTTTGGGTCTTTTTTTTTTTCTTCTATTTTGGTTTTTGCAGGGCAGTGGGGATCGGGTGGCTTGCATGTCACACGGCTGGGTGATTGTTGGTTTTATGAGGCTGAATGTGGGCTCGGGTGCTCGTGGCTCTAGGGCTGGTGCTTTGTCCATTGCACCACCTGGCCATACCTACAATTATTACTATTATTTTTTTAATTTTAATTTTTTTCTCTCCGCTTTACTTTTTTTGCCCTAGCAAGTCTATATTCATGGGGGGGGGGGCGGTATTTCGCTTACTTGTAAACAAGAATATTTTATTAATGTAAAAAAACATTTGTACAAAATGAGAATAAAAGAAAATAAATTTTTAAAAAAAGAGCACCTGATCAACAAAATTCATGATAAGATATATCTTGGATGAGCAGGGAGAAAATCCTATTGTTATTTGTAAACATATATTCTTGTATATGTTTCTTGTCAATAGGAGTTTTAAGCAAATATTATAAGATTTGAGAGAATCATATTGTATAACCGTGTCATTTATATGAAACCTCATTGGTTACTTAACTCAGGTTTTATGATTCTTTGTCCTTTCTGCATAAAATGCCCCCACCAATTTATATCAGCATTACCATTCATAAGGATCCTATCCTCCCATGGATTTTGGTAAGATCCTACTAGAGAATAAAACTTCATTTATAAAACTAATTTTGTTATTTCATGATAGGCCCAGCCTAACAAAATTATGGCTAACATGATTTTTTTTTGTCATGACAAAGAACTGGAAATTTCAGAGATGATTATCAATTGGGGAATGGTTAAATAAGTTGTAATACATGATTGTGAAGGAATCCTACTGTGCTCTAAGAAATTATAAGCTCAATGATCTTAGAAAGACATGGAAAGATTTGCATGAAATAATGAAGAGTGAAATGAGCAGAACCAAGAGAATATTGTGTACAGCAACAACAATATTTTTTTTCACTTTTTTGAACTTAATGGTATTTTTCCTTTTTCCAGTTACATATAAAGATAGCTTTCAACATTCATTTTTGCAATATTTTGAATACCAATTTTTTCTTCCTCCCTCTCTCCTCTTTTTCCCTTTCCTTCCCTCCCCCTCCCTAAGACAATAAGCAATCTGATGTTATACATGTGCAGTTATGCTAAAGAAATTTCCATATTAGTCATGTTGCAAAAGAAGAATCAAAACAAAAGGAAAAAAGCCACAACAAACAAACTTATAAAAAAGTGAAAGTAGTATGCTTCAATCTGAATTCAGGTTCCATAGTTCTTTCTCTGAATGTGGATTGTATTTTCCATCACAAGTGTTTTGGAATTTTCTTGCTAAAAAGAGCTAAGGCTATCATGGTTGATCATCACACGATATTACTGTTACTATATAGAATGTACAAAGTTCTTCTAGTTCTGCTCACTTCACTCAGCATCAGTTCAAGTAAGTCTGTCTAGCTTTTCCTGCCTGTTCATCATTTCTTATTGTGTAATAGTATTCCATTATGTTTATATATATCACAAACTTGTTCAGTCATTCCCCAATTAGTGTTTTCCCCCAATTTCCAATTTTTACCACCACAAAGAGTTATTATAAATATTTTTGTATAAGTAGGTCCTTTTCCCTTTTTTATGATCTCTTTGTGGAAAAAAACCCAGTGATAATATTGCTGAATCAATGGGTATGCACAATTTTATAGTCCTTCGGGCATAGTTTCAAAAATAATATTGTTTTAAGAACAATTTTAAGTAAATAATCATTTTGACTCTTATAAATATCCAAGTTAGCTATACAAGATATATGAAGAAAGATACTATTTGCCTTCAGAGAAAGAAGTGATAAATAGATTAATTTTTTACATTTATACATATATATATATATATATATATACACACAAATTTATGTCTAATGATATCCATCTCTAGGGTAGGGGATGTGAGAAGAGAAGAGAAAAAGGGAAAAAAGTAGAGAGAGAATCACTGGAATTAAAAGGGTCTTGGGAAAGGCTTTCTGTAGAACATGAGATTTTACTTGGGACTTAAAAGAAGTCAAGTTAAGTCAACTGCTGGAGTTGAAGAGGAAGAGTATTCTAGACATCACTATAAAAAGTCTCTAGACTCACTCTTCATAAAATTCTCACCCCCCATAAAATAATAGGAAAATCCAAAGAGATCTGGGAATAGAGAGGTGGAGAGAAAGAAAATCTTTTTTTCTCTCCAACTTCTCCAGGGTTTTCCTCATTTACATATTAATCCTCCATTCATTCTCTCCTCATTTTCTAAAAAAAATGCCAATCCTACAGTAATTATACCCTAATTATATAACTTTATAACTTTGAGTTTGTACAGAATTGTGATTTCATTTACACAAGAGACTACCACAAAGTGACTCCCTCTACTAACGTAGTTCAGTGTCAATTCTTCAACTCATAATGTCAGGGAGCCACCTTTACCAAGATGTAAAGAGATTTATCCATAGTTATACAGTGTCTGTTCACATCAGTACTTGACCCCAAGTTTTTCCAACTCCAAGATCACCTCTCTAGGATACTAGGACACTACTTAGCTTCAATAGACTTCTCCAAATCTATTCTTAGGCCATGAACTCATGAATCAAATTGAATCACAAGGTTTAGACATTTTATTTTGCTTTCCATCAATATCCATTCATTATTCATTCAGTCAATTAATTCATTCAATAAGTATTTATTGAACACTTACTATGGGAAAATCCCCATGCTAGAGAAGCAAATTACAATAGCAGAGAGGCAATAGTGCAAAAAAGGAGAAAGCCCTAGCACTTAGAAGACCTGGGTTCAAGTTCTACATGCCACTTACTATATAACCACTCCCATGAACAAGTCACAACCTAATCTACATGGGGGGCTGTGAGAGGAAATATTTAATAAATTCTGAAATACTATAGAAAGGTACGTTATTATTAAGAGGTGACTTTTTGAGGTTACTCTCCCTTTTCCCTCAGCACCTCTGCTTGGGTTGGACTCCTGGCTTTCCTTTTATGTGTTGTCTTCCTCTCTTAGATTGTAAGCTCCTTGAAAGGAGAGACTCTTTCTATTTCTTATTTTTATCTCCCGTGCCTTGCATAGGGGCTGGCACTAAATGTTAAATGAATTGAAAATTTGACAAGTCTCCTCTCTTTCTTTGTTTTCCTAAACTATGGAAATTCTCTAAAAGCAAAATTTATGGAGCCCAGGCTGACCAAAGCACTTCTAAATGCCCTAGAGTGCAGAGGGTCCTCAGTATAATGGTGAATGCATGCCCTATAGGGGCAGCAGGTAGTGGATACTTCCTAGGGTAGGCAAATTGCATCTAATCAGATGAAGGACTGGTCGCTAATGCCTTTTTTAACCAAATACTTTTCTTGCAAAGCTGGAAATTAATTTAATCTCAAAACCCATAAGATCATAGAATCAGATTTAGAGATGGAAGGAACCTCTGAGGTCACCTCATCTATTTAACCCTTTCATTGAGGTCTAGAGAAGAAGAGATTGTCCAAGGTCACACAAGTAGTAAATGACTTCATACCAGACTTGGTTAAACTCTGATCACCTCACCCCCTTTCCTCTGAATCATGCTGCCTTTGAAGCACAGAATCTCATATTTTAAGAAATAGCTTAGGATCATAGATTTACAGCAAGAAAGAGTTTGTGAGATCTTTTAGTAAACCTGAAGCCCAGACAGGAAAAGTCATATACTCAAGACCATTCAGGTAATAGGTGGAAAAACTGAAATTTAAAATCAAATTCTCTGATTCTATATCTAGCACTCATATCTTTGCCCAAGGATACTCTCTCATCCTTCTTTGGTAGAGCTATAATTAGGAATCTTTTTATCTGAGGCAAGAAGTATGAAAGGAAGGGGTGAGAAAATACCTATATTGGGAAGAATCCTTGGACTGCCCATTTGGGGGGAAGGAGGGATATAGAATACAGATGGCAGAGGAGTTCACTCTAGTGGACCATTTGGTAGCTTCTTAATTTAAAAAATATATATTCTCATTAAAGAAATGCTAGTTAGACCTTTCTAGTCAGTTATTAAACACCTACTAATCACTATGTCAAGTACTGGGGATAAAAGAGACAGAAGCTAGTGCTTATCTTCAAAGAGCTTATAGTCCAATAGGGGAGACAACAAGCAAACAGATATGTACAAAATAACTACATACTGGATAATTAGAAATTTTATTCTATAAATTAAGGAAGGCAGGATGCAATTAGAGATCACAGGATTACTGATTTAGAGAAGGAAGAGACCTTGGAGATCAATGAGTTCTATCCCCTCATTTTTTATTTAAGAAACCAAGAAGTTAAGGGACTCACCCAGGGTCACATAGCTAGTAAAAGTCTGAGGCAGAATTTGAACCCTTGTCTCTCTGACTTTAAATCCATGGCAAATGCACCATGACATCCTGCCCCTCTAAATGCTCTCTCCTGAGTCTGATGTGCTGAGAGAGATGAAACCTGAGTTTAAGCCAAACTATGCCTACAGGGGAACCTATAAAGTTCCTTTTTTTGCCCAATTCTTATTCCTTTATACTATAGCAAAAGGCTTTGGCAGGATCCAAGATCAGAATAAGCAAGATAATGAACTGCTAAAGTTTTTATTATTTATTTTTGCTATAGCTACCATAGTCTTAGACCAGTCCCAAACTCTTAGGGGAAAATGACTATATCCTCCAGGTTCCCTAGTTTGGTACCACTGTGCACATAACAATTCATTTACTGCAAAACTTATAGCCAAGGAGCCTCAGGCTTCCTTTAGTGAAGCAAGTCAGCAAATTTGGACTTGAACAAGAACATTATAGATTTGTAGTGGGATAAATGTCAAGGACACTTCAATTTAGAGACCTAAAATTAGACTCCCTTTCTCTTCAAAATGATGACCCAGTAGGTGTACCTGAAAAAAAATCCAAACTGTTAAAGAGATCTCATCATTCAATTCAAAAATGATGATAGAGAACAGTGTTGCACATTAAACCTTACAAGTGTATTAGTGGATAGAGAGTTGGACTTGAAACCAGAAAAACCTAGGTTCAAGTCTCACTTGTGTAATTCACTTAATATCTGAGTACTTTGAGCACTCTAAGAGGAAAAAGAAATTGATCCACTGACCATACATCTGCAAACAGAGTTTCCTCATTCTCTTGGAGTTCCCTATTTTAATGAAATCACAAGTTCAGTCCTTGTCCCTTGAAGTATTACAAAATACTGTCCATATGATAGGACTGCACATGGTATTATTATAACTAAAACTGAGCTTTAGAGCAGGAAGGTCACTGGACTTGTAGCTAGAAGACTGAGGTTCCTAGCCCCTCTATGCTTGCATGACCTTGGGGAAGTCATTCTTTGTGGACTTCAGTTTCCTCATTTGGAAAATAATGGGGTTGGAGAATTCTAAAGTTCTTTTCAGCTTCAAGTTCTATTAGTGACTTGCCTGAAATCCCACCAGATTCTGAAACCAAGTAGACTGATTATTATCTCCAGCATTCACTGGAGGCAGAGAAACCCTTAAAATGTCCCTGTCAATAAATTGGCTCACCAAAAGCCCAAAATGCCCTCAAACAAATGACATTCTTAACTTTGAAAGAAATTATTAATTCCTGAGACAGCTTCAAAACACTACCTCTTGTTGAGTTGAATGAAGAGCCCAACCTACAGCATATATGTGTTGTATCTAAGTGGATATAAATAAGAAAATTTCATGCTAGTGAAATTCTTTTTTTTTTAATTTTATTTCTTTCCATCCCATATTTTCCATAAAAAACATTGTGGGTCTGTGAGTGGGATATATTTATTAGATTGGACAATAATTCTGAAGCAACTGCCTTCCTTGGCAATATAGTTTTTTTAATGTCTCAAAGGCAAGTTAAGATGAAATTATTCACCCTCTCTCCCTCCTCCATTCTAGAATAGTACAGGGCAAGACAAATAGTACTATTTGGAAAGTAAATACCCTAGATCTACTGCTAAGAGCTAGTGGCTATAGCTGTTATTTATCGTAGAGATTAGTTCTCCTCTGGGGACTCAAGAGAGAAGTAAACATCTTTAGGTCATCCCTTTCCCACACAGAGAAACAGTGATGTGTAATGTGATTTCAGGGACCCAAAAAAGACCTCCTTTAAAAACTCCTTCACTTGTTCTTAAAGCAATAACTATGTTAACAAGGAAAAAAGTTTTTCATACTAATAAAAGAAGAGAATCTAGGAGATATTTTGAATTAAATTCACATTATGGTGGAAAAGACTAAAGAAAAGAGCATTCCCTAAGAAGGGCTCTCTTTTTTTAAGTCTTTTCCACCATAATGAGAATTTAATTTGTTTCGACAGGAGTATGATATTATTACCTAAAGAAAATTGTGGGGGCAGCTAGGTGGTGTAGTGGATAAAGCACCAGCCCTGGAGTCAGGAGTACCCGGGTTCAAATCCGGTCTCAGACACTTAATAATTACCTAGATGTGTGGCCTTGGGCAAGCCACTTAACCTTGTTTGCCTTGCAAAAAAAAACTAAAAGAAAAAAAGAAAATTGTGAAATGCATTTTTTAAATAGTTGAGAAACTGAAAGCACAGGCTTAACTAAAAATTTGTCTACTGCTAGCCTAAAACTGGAATTGTTAATATCTCCCTTTTCTGAATTTGTCTAATACTGGTACTACCTTGCATTTGATTAGTACTTTATAAATGACAAAAGATTTTCAACCCACAGTATCCTATTTGATCCTCATGTCCCTAGAAGACAGAGTGGGCAAATACCACAATCTTTGATTGGACCAAGAAATTGAAGCAAACTGCTGCAATGTCTTATCCAAGGTTATATAGTGAATTATTCACATAAGTAAAGTTAGAATTCGGGTATTTTGACATATGGTCCAGGACTCTTTCATATATCTTTGTACAGCATATTCTGGTGCTTGACTGATATGCTTTCTTGCTGTTAAAAAATGTCTGCTTCACTTTTCTCCTCATCCGGAGACAGATAAGTCAGGTGACATGTCTGTACATAGATAAGAGAGCCTTAGTCTATAGTCATAGAGCTCTGTCCTTGGTCCTATTCTGTTCAATAGTTTTATCAAAAATATGCCTGATGACATTAAAGCCAAGGGACTTTTGAAGCTGTTTGGTCCTAGTAAGTTCAAATCAGAGAGAAGAAAAAGAAACAGGGAGATATGGCTGATTTTAGTCAGTGTCTAGGTTGAGAATAATCTACTCTTTGTATCTTTCTTTCAATTTGAAAGGTCCTCAGTGATGCAGAGAATTATGAATGTAGCTTTATTGCTGTTAAAATCTTGTTAGTTGTGAAAGACTGTTTTCTCCTGAGATATAAACCGACCTTGTTGATTATATCCTGTCTCCCTTTGACCCTGTAGTTTGTATCTTGTCCCCCATTTACCCCCTTCACCTAACTTTGGTCATAGACACTGGTGTGACAGGAAATGACATGTTGAACATGGGGAGTCTAGTACCTTGGGACAAGAAAGACCAGTACATACATAGCTTGCCATTGGAAGATACCTGACCCAAAGAGTAAGACCACTACCCAAGTGCCACTCCTTGCCAAGCCCAACTTACCAAGTTGTAAATAAATAAAAAAATAAAAGAAGAGTAAATAACAGGAAACAGGACGCGCCCCCCCCCCACCCCGCTTCTTTCCTTCTTCTTTGACTCTAGCAGGTTGGGTTTTTCTCATGCTCTTCTTTCTTAGGCCACATGGGCTTCCCCCATGCTTGTGACCAGACTAAGCCAACCTTCATGTCTGCCTGCCCTTCTCTCTCTCTCTCTCTCTCTCTCTCTCTCTCTCTCTCTCTCTCTCTCAAACTTTACCTAGCCTATTCTTAAAGTGGTTTCTGGTTTTCCAGGAGTTTTAACCTGTATATTTGTAATAATTTACAATAATAAAATCCTGAGCAGCTTTAACATCCCAGAGAACTTGAATTCTTTCATCCTTTCAGTAGCCCTCAATTTCTTAGTTTCCCCAAATTTTATCTTTAATTAGTAACCCCCAAAAATCCCAGCAGCAACATCAGGAATAGGTAGCACATCTTCTTGGGACCCTTAAAAATTTCTCAGGTATCAGTCACCTACAAAAGAAATGGCAGTTGTGTTAGGAAAGAGAGAGAGAAAATAAATAAAGGCACATAACCCTTTACTTCAAAATTAAAATGTAGAAAGTACTTTGTATCACATATAAAAAGGGCTTTCTCTTTAATTTATAAAGCTTTTCCATTTCTTCAGGTTCCAAAATGACTCTATGTCCCACTCCCTCCCCCAAAAATAGATATCCTGGACCAACAAGACAAAAGAAAACTAAGCCAAACTTGGCTCCTTGTGCAATAATGCCTCTTCAAACTCACACTGGGACTCCCTTCCTCTTTGATCTCCTATACCTTCATATGTGAATGCAAATTAAATACTTTTCCATCCCCAATGCATGAAGAGCTTTTCAAAGATCAAATGTGCCTGTGGACTGGCTTGAGTAGTGGAATTGATTTGGAGTTTTAATGATATTTTCTGGCACAGATTTGCTAGCCCAGATTCCTGAAGGCAGCCCCCAGGGCAGGTCATACAGCAGAGCAGGGGTAGATATTTTTATCCATCCTGAATCCCTGGCAAATGCATCTGGCTATGGCATTCTCTTTGTTCAGAAAAGGGCTCTTAGTCTGCATCTACCTTAACATGGTGCAAAAGATGAACATTCAGTATAACCCTCTTGCCTGGCATTTTCTCAGTCTGAGGCCTACATCGTCTTAAATGGGATGGAACATGGCCAGCCCAGACACTTACCTCTCTGATTTAGGAGAGTGAGGATGGCTTTTCTTTATTTGTGTAGCTGCGGGAATAATTATTTTCCCAAGAGTATAGAGGTCATTTCCATTCATTCAAATTCAACATTTATTAAACATCTGCTATGTGTTTATGTGACACAATAAATCACATTTCTTTTTTTCAATGTTTGATGAAATGTTTTAAAGAAAAAACATCTGGAACTTATGCCAATATTCTAGAATATTAAAAAACAAAAGGATAAAGTAACTGCTTTTGTAATAATAATTCTATTCTCAAAATGTCATAAAACTAAGGATTTGCCCAGTATTCATCAATAATATTCTTTTACTGAATAATCTGTATGTGTGTGTGTGTGAGTGAGGTGGTGTAAGTATTATTATCTACAATTTACATATGAAGAAACTGAAACTCAGGGAGTTAAGTTATTGTGCATGGACATAAAGCTAATTAAATGTGAAACTTTAGTTTTGAATACAGGCCTCTTCCTATTCCATGTTCTTTCCATTCACTCTACTGCCACTTGTATGGTAGCTAAACCTTTTCCAGGATAAGCAGGTTAAATGGAATAGGTGAGAAAAATAACTGTGCTCCTAACTTTCAGAAGACTTGCCCCTAAAAATATTTGTCTACTGGCCCAGCATCTTGGGAGAAACAATACTTGTAGCGGTCAGAGCAATCAGAAGATGTGTGTGATAGGATCAGCTTTACCAAGATCTATCCTTTCTGCTCCTGCTCCTTCTTCTCTAGTACTTATTAACCTAGGGGTGGAATCAAGCTCATGCTGTGCCTCCCTTGATGTAGCTTCCTGGTGGCTTTTGACTGTTGATGGGCTTCCAGGTCATGCAAAGGCATGAAGTTCCCCACCACATGGGGTTAGTGCTATTCAGACTAGGGGGCTGCCAGAAAACTATGCAAATCAAATCACGGCATCCTCCTCTGCTTAGTGCATAATACCTTCCTAGATTATAAAGTGTAAGCCCCTATAGGAGCTAAGGGTTTTCTGTATGTTTCATTTCCTTATTATGTTAAAGCTAAGTAAGTCTTCTTTTGTTAATTATTGAGTGATCAATTACAAATCAAAAGTACCTACTATATGATAGGCATTGTGCTAAGCACTGGGGATTTTAAAAAGAAAAGTGACAAAAGAAAGTCTGCCCTCAAGGAGCTCACAATCAAAAGCACTTAATTTCATTCCCACATTAGATTTAAGCTAATTGGAAGCCTGCATTTGGAATCAAATCCTGGTTTTAACATTTACTGTTGTGGTGTCATTTTCATCATATCTGAATCTTTATGCCCTCTTTTGAGATTTTTCTGGGCATTGGGGTGGTTTGCCATTTCCTTTTCCAGCTCATTTTACAGATAAGGAAACTGAGGCAAACAGGCTTAAGTGACTTATCCAGGGTCACATAGGCTAGTAAGTATCTGAGACAGGATATGAACTCATGAAGATGAGTCTTCCTGACTCCAGACCTGGCAGTCTAGCCATTACCCCAAGGCCGTCTTTTTATATTTATGAGGGAAATCATAAAACCTTTCTGAGCTTTAGTTTTCCCATATATAAAATCAGAATTATTATAATTGATGCAGAGAATTATGAATGTGGAAAGTTTATAGTTAGAAATAAATTCTGTAATATTTTATGCTGTTAAATTTTGTTAATTTTGGAAGGCTGTTTGCTCCACTCAGCTTCTGGTTCCCAGTTACTTGACCTTTCCAATTGACAATAGCTTATCAAGAAATGTCATACTGAACTTAGAGGTCAGACACCTTAGGATAGGAAGGACAAGTACGTTGTTCCTATTGGGGAATATCTGGCCCAGATGCTAAACTACTCCCCAAGCACCACCCCTTGTCCAACCTGCTACAGAAGTATATTTAAGAGGAAATACTGCCCCTTCTTGCTTTTTCCTGACTTTTTTTTCCCCTTAAAGGATGTCTTTTTCCTCTCCTTCCTTCCTAGGCCATGTGCTCCCATGCTAGACCCTGGTAGTTGACCATGGGCCCCCATGCCACGTGGCCAGGGCTGTTACATTTTGCCATGTTCTGCCCAGAAATGGCTCAGAAAAGATTTTTGTATAGTTGTTGAATTCAAGTTCAAAGTGATCCAGTTTGCAAAAGTTAATGGAAATCATGATGCTGAAGATCAGTTTGGTCCTCCTCCAACTGAGAAAATAATCCAAGACTATGAGAGGCAAGTCAGCAAAATGGATTGAAGAGCAAAGGACCATTGGAATTCCCACAAAGATGGTTCAGCAGGAGGCAAGAATTGCTGATGAAAAAGAAGTAACAGATTTCAGAGGAGAACACGATTGGTGCTTCAGGTTCATGAAATGGAATGCACTAAGCATGTGTCCATACACCAGACTTTCCCAGGGAGCACTTGTGGTCAACCATAGACCAGAGACAAGGCAGGAGAGTGGTCAGAGACTCTCCTGAGACATGGATTCATCATCAAACACGTATGAGGACAAGCTAATGGATGGGAGTTTTGACAGTGATGAGGAGTTGTATGAATTTTATGATTTTATTTTCTGATTACTATTGATTTTTATGATATTATTGAACTTGAATTCACTAACTTTATGTAATACACTTTTTTCAAATTTTGGGCCCCAAAATTAAGGTGCATCTTATACATGAGAGCATCTTATGGGGAAATATGATATGTAAAGTTTAGGGCAAACATCTAAGCTATCATTGTGGAAGGAAAAAGCACTGTTTCTTTTTTTTTAAATATTTATATAATGTTTTACCCTTTTCACCCCAATTACATACAAAAACCAAGAGCATTGTTTCTGGGGTCAGAGGTCTTAAGTTAGCCTTAAAGCTTCCCTCTGATGCTTACTTTCAGTATGACCTTGAGCAAGTCACTAAACATTCATGTGCTTCTATGTTAAAAGTGAGATTTGAACTAGATGACTTTTAAAATCAGCAGGTGAGCAAATGCTCTTAGCAGATTTCTAGAAGGGCGAGGACAAGAATCTCAGAGCATGCGAGGTCATGGATGTATTGTTCTCTGTTTCAAGGAAGGGAGATTCCAAATCATTTAGTTTGTCCATCAAAGTAGTTGAGTCTCTGACACTTCAGTATCGAAAGCTTTTAATATATATTCTTTTTTTGTTTGGAAGGCAATGGGGTTAAGTGACTTGTCCAAGATCATACAGATATTAAGTATTCAGTGTCTGAGATCACATTTGAACTCAGGTCCTCCTGACTCCAGGACCAGTACTCTATCCACTATATTACCTAACTGTCCTTAGGACACATATTCTTAAAGTCTGCTTAATTTCATGGAGCAATGAAATTAATAAAAAAAACTTAGTTCTTTTTAACGATTTCCCATTTCATAGCACAAGTAATAAGGAAAAATGATGAGAGAATTTTCTCCATGTCATTTAGCTCTATTCACAGTGGAAATAAATTTAGTCTAAGTGAGTCTAAACATGAGTACAGAGAATTTTTTCAAAGATTTAACTGCCCCAAAAGGAGAAATAGAAAGATATATTTTAGGTATTTAATACTCCCCCACATGACATTTACCCACTATTCATATTTTTTATCTTGTTCCCTTTCTGCGGGTATGTCTAGATAGACAAAATGAAGGGAAGAACTAAGACCATTATCTAGATAACTCAGTCAGCTTACTCTGTTAGTAACAATATTTCCCAAGAATAGATATTCCCATAGATTTGCCCTTGACCTCCTAAAGCCTTAGGTTGTGGCAAATATCCTGGGGTTTCTTCAGAAAAGGGAAACAATATACTGGATTCAGTCTATACCAAAGTCATAGATTAAGGGAAGTAGCAAGCTAATTGGGTGTGGTTTCCAAGGTAACAGAGACTAGCTGCCATGACTTAATGGGATTTTGATTGGCAGAAAAATCAGAAATTTTAAAGTTTTCTTTAAAAGTAAGTAGGGTGGAGGAAGGGGGTACAACCTCAAACAACTGAGCTAAAACAGTGTTGAAAACATTTCATTACAGAAGGAACAAGTAGAGTGATATTTTTTTTTCAGGCTGGCACTGAAAGAAATACATTCAATGTCATCTTCAGCCCTATCTGTTCAATTTTTAAAAGTTGCTTTAATCTGTTGATCCTTGGTGTACCCAGTTTATCATTTTTCCTTGTTCCAATTAAACCTTGCTTCACAGTGAATTGAAACAATTCTCTGTTAACTTTTTTTTCCTTTTTATCAGATCTCAATAATGAAATATTATTTTCAATATAAAGAGGATAACAAATTTTTCTTTTTCTCAACTATTGGGAAAATTGGAAAGTATATCTCTTGTGTCTTTTTTGTCTGTCTCTCTCCTGTGATAAAAAAGAAACACTGCTGGAGATGTCATTTTAAGCTTCAATTCTGTCCTGGGATGTGTGGGTGATTGGCTTATTTGTTCATCTCCTCATTTCTCTGAAGACACATAAACAAGAGTTCCAAGGAGGGAAAAGGGAAAGTGGCAAATGGGGCAACTTTACAAGTGTTAACCTGAGTCCCACTGAGTCCCATAGCTTCTGTACAATGGATCAGAATGTTTTGGTTATAAAAACAAAAACACTACCACAAATTAATAAAAAAAAATTTTTTAAACCCTTTTACTGTTTCATCTAAATCTCAGGTAATTAGAAAGATCCTTTGTATTCTGGGCAATGACATCCTCACTAATTAACACATAAAAGATACTGATACAGTCACTTTTGTCCAGGAGGCTCATAGATTCATAACTCACAGATGTAAAGACAGAGTTATTGTTGGAAAGGATCTCAGGGAATATCTCATCCTACCTCTTCATATTAGGAATGAGTTGAAATTATTTACTCAAGATTTCCCATGTAGTAGGGGGCAGGGCTGCTTCCAAATCCATTTCTCTTTCCGTTGTCCCAGACTACAGGGAAGAAAAATCTGTCATCCTCCACCTTAAGTCTAGGTTCCAATAGTGGTGAGATAGGACATGAGTTGGAAAGGCTCAACCAGAGAAGACACAGGCTGAAGGTGGGGATTTTGATGCCCAAAGTTGTCTCCATCATCAGTGCTGACTCTAATATACTTTACAAACACTCTTTACTCCAAGGTCTTATTTTAAGGGGAAAAAGTATGCATATATGTACATACATCATATGATCTGTGACTATATAAATGATTGTATTATCTCCATTAACTAAATTAAATGTCTTTGAATATGATATTCTGTGCATATGTTTCTGAATATCTGTGTCTCTTCCTGGGAGTGTGTGTGTGTGTGTGTGTGTGTGTGTGTGTGTGTGTGTGTGTGTGTGTGTGTTATGTTTCTCATTGTACCCAAGAGTGTGCATGGGTTTGTGGGTGTCATTTTATAAGTTTATGTCTATTTGTATTCAATTAATTTCAATAAGTACTTATTTCAAACTGTGCTCTGTTAAGCATTTTTGAGAATTAAGAAAGATATATAAAATTC
Source organism: Macrotis lagotis (assembly GCF_037893015.1). NCBI lineage: Eukaryota > Metazoa > Chordata > Mammalia > Peramelemorphia > Peramelidae > Macrotis > Macrotis lagotis. The sequence goes on along the minus strand of NC_133658.1, from coordinate 402,850,664 downwards.
AATATCTAGTTAATTCATTATCAAGTTTGCTTTTGATGCAGGATGTTAACTCCTGGCCTTGACACTCAGAAGCACTATGATTCAATTCAACGAACACTGATTAAACAAACACCTACCTCTAAATAAAGCACTGCCTCTAGCATAAATTTATCTAGTAAAATTTGTTAGTGTTGCTCCCATACTGCCCCTCATCTTCCAGGACCTTCTTCTTCTTTTGCCCCCAAGTCTTTCTTTCAGTTTCATAGTCTCCTTTTAGATGTTAGTGGATAAAGCTTTCAAGTCAATAAACATTATTAAAGCGCCTACTAAAATATGCCAGGGCACTGACAATGCTGAGGTGACTAACACAAAAGACAGTCCTTATTCTCATGAAGCTCATAATCTAATGGGCAAATCAACATGGAAATAACTATGGAAGCAAGCTATATACAGGATAAATAGGAAATGTTCAACAAAAGAAAGACACTGGCATTTAAATTCAGTAGTTTTCAGTCATGTCCAACTTTTCCTGATCCCATTTGGGTCTTTTTTATTTTGGTAGAAATATCGGAGTGGTGTGCCATTTCCTTCTCCAGATCATTTTACAAATGAGGAAATTGAGGCAAACGGGGTTAAGTGACTTGGCCACGGTCAAACAAAGCCTAACCATCTGAGGTTGGATTTGAACTCATGAAGATGAGTCTTCCTGACCCCAAGCTGGGCACTCTATCCACTATACCACCTAACTGCCCCACTAATATTAAGGGAGATCAGATGGCATTCTGTAGAACAGGAGCAGGAAGTGTTTTGTCCTCAGACCTAAATAATCATTTGGTCTGATGCTGCCATGGCAACCATGAGCAGGACTCAAAATTCAATAAGCCTGTGAACCTTTTAGAGGAGAAGTAATTAAATGTTTAGCTAATTTTTAAGTTGATAATTTTGTATGGCCCACAATGAATATTATAAATATCTAAATGGCCCTTGGCAGGAAAAATAAAAAGGTTCCCCACTCCTCCTGTAGAGGGTAAGATTTTAGCTAGGACTTGAAAGAATCCAAGGAAGCCTGGAGGAAAAGATGAGGAGGGAAAGCATGAAGGCTCAGGATATTTTCATTTTAACCGGGCTTCCTTTGAGGAATTTAGAATTAGAAGGATCTTAGAAATAATCTAATCCCCTCATTTTACAGATGATGATCTGAAGCCCAGCAAGATTATATGACTACCAGGTTCTACAGGAAGAGAAGAAAAAAGGCAACATAGCAGAGTAAATAGAATGCTAGACTTGGAATCAGAGAGCCTTGGCTTCCCACCCTGCTTCTGCCACTTAATCATTGTATGACTCTGCACGGGTTACAATCCTCTCGATCCTCAGTTTTTTTAATCTATAAAATGAGGAAAGCAATAAAGTTGTTGTGAAGATGATGTATGTAAAAAGATTTTATATATTTGGAGGCATCATAAAAATGTGACTATGCAAGACTTGAATCCATGTCTTCTTGATTTCTTAGTTTATTGTATTTTGCTGCTTTTCAGTTCATCTTTAAGACTTTCCCCTTGACTTAAACTTGAGTTTGCTCCAAATGATCCTCAAATTAGAGGGTTTTAATTACAATATATTGTCATATCATTTTGATTTTGTGAAAGAGTCATTTTTGCAGTAGAAAGGGTACCAAAAGTGATGTTTGGACTCGAGTTTCAAAGATTTGGAGTGGGATTGAAATTTAGAAGTTACCTAGTACAACTCTCCCATTTTATAGTTGGGGATCCTGAGATCCAATCATTGACCAAGGCAGTTAGTAAATGGTAGAGTTAGAGTTGTGCTGGAATAGTTGTTAAGTATTGTGTGAGTATTTACATTTCAGAAATCAGCAAACTACAAATCTAGACAACTTAGTTTTTTGCTAATTGTCTAGAATTAAGAAAGTGATCAAGAAAACGTTAATGATACAGATTAAACTTTAAAATGCATCATGTATATTTTCATTTGTTATTCCGTCATTCAGTCATGTCTGATTTTTCATGATCTCATGCGAGGTTTTCATGTCCTGGAGTGGTTTGCCATTTCCTCCTTCAGTGGATTTAAACAAACAGAGATAAAGTGACTTGCTCATAATCACTAGTAAGCATCTAAGGTCAAATCTGAACTCAGGTCTTCCTGATTCCAAGTTATCCACTGGTTACCATACTGCCTTGGATACTTATGTATATGTGTATATGTTTATGTGGGGGGGGGGGGTTTAGAGAGAGAGAGAAAGAGCTGGTTGTTAAATATGTACATACCCACATTAGAATCCAAGACTTCTGATCTCAAGCTCAGTGCCTTTTCTACCTCACTATACTATGTTCAAAGTCCCTCCTTTTCTTCCTTTTTTCTCTGAATTCACTCCAACTGATGGAAACAGTTTCCAATCGATGGATACAGTAAATATTTTAGGAATAGGTATAAGATCTAGGCACTCTATTTTAATGGAATTAAGGTTCCCACCAAGAGGCTGGACAGAATAACAAGAGACCCAGAAGACCAGAAACTCAATGGGGCAAGTTATCTATTTCTCCACATAGTTAGAAGAAAAATGGGATGATCTTTCTCTGGTTTATTCTCTGGTTTCCTTCCAATCCATGGCAAATCCCTCTACCTGTGGCTAAAATCTCACCTTTAGAAAATCTTTCCTGATCCCCCTAATTCTAATGCCTTCCCTCTGTTAATTACTACAATTTATCCTATATATAGTTTATTTGTTCTTAGGTGTTTGCTTGTTATTCATCAATTATATTGTGAAGTCCTTGAGAATAAGAACTGCCTTTCTTTATATTCCTAACACTTAGTAGGTACTTAATAAATGTCTATTAACTTACTGACTGATTCTTGTAGTTCTATGAACAAAAAAAATGCCTAGTAAATAATTGCTAATTTTTAAGTAATGACTCAGAGTGGCAGAGGCCAGAGTATCTGGCATGCAACAGTGTCTGTTCCTCTGTGAATTTTCCTGAAGGGTTCTGGGTATACTTCCCTGAAACTGCTATAAGTGTGAAAGGTTTGAAGAAATGGGAAGATCGGGGTTGGGGGTGGAATGAAAGCTTTCTGCTTCAGCAGTGAGCTGGGTATCATGCCCAGAATCAACACTTGCTATGGCAACTATAGCACACAAGCTGGCAAAGACTCAAAACACATCTTGGATATTTTGCAAATGTGGCAAAGGGCCAGATTGAAAACTCCAGCAGAAAAGATGGAGCAGGAGTACTGAAGGGATGTGAGGATGTCCCTAATGAAAACAGAATTTTCTATACCCACTCTTCAATGCCCCAAGCACCTTTGTTTTGGTCAATGAGCTATAAAGACAGGAAAGTATTCCATAAAATAAAGAGAGAAGGAAGGAGTATAGAAGAAGAATCATCTAATTTCTCCAGCAAGCTCTTGGGACTCACAACTCTTGCCTTATCAGGGCCCTTTGAGGTAGGTAGATGACAGATAATATCACTGTGGGGGAAATGAGAATGAGTTTGTTCAGGTGCCTGAATGTTTGACTTTTCTGATGTTTGACTTCTCAGTCTGAAAATGTTTCATATTCCCTTGCTGAAGGTAGGATGGATCTTCAGAGCCATGACAAGGAGTTCTGATACCTGAGGCAAACATTAGTTAAGACAATAGATAAAATACATAGATAGATAGATGAAGGATAGGTAGATAGATAATGGATAGATAGATAGATAGATAGATAGATAGATAGATAGATAGATAGATGATATATAGGTAGAAGTGGTTGGATGACTAGATAGATGGTAGCTAGATGAAAGATGATAGGTGAATAGATGAATGATATATGATGGATAGGTAGATCATAGTCAGATGATAGGTAATAATAATAATAGATAGCATTGATATAGAGCTTACTATGTCCCAGGCACTGTGCTAAAAACTCTACAATAATTATCTCATTTGATTCTCTCAATAACCCTGGAAAATAGGTTTTGTTATTATTATACCCATTTTACAGATGAAGAAACTGAGGCAGATAGAGGCTAAGTGATTTGTACAGGATCACACATTTATTAAGTATCTGATGCTGGATTTGAACTCAAGTCTTCCATCTCTCTATCAAAAAAGAAAGGAGAGAGAGAGAGAGAGAGAGAGAGAGAGAGAGAGAGAGAGAGAGAGAGAAACAGAGCACTATGTTGTTGGTCTGGAGTCCCTGCCTTCAGGGAGATTTCATCCTAATAGAGAAAGACAACCTTAGAAGAGGTGGAATCAGCACAGGGTGGAGAGCCCTGGTTCTGATCAAGATCCTATTAAATCATCTTTTTTATGGCAAATTCAGTTGAGTCAGGGAAAGTCAGGGTGGGGAGACAACTGAGAGATACCTAATATCTCAAGGGAGAGATGATGACGATTATGATGATTTTTGTCCTTAGTTCTTAAAGAAGACCATGACATCAGGGAGATGATGCCATGACAAGCACATGAATTAGATTTGAGTTGGGGGGGGTGCTGTGCTAACTCACCAACTTCACTTTCTCCTTCAGAGCCATCTGAGTCCAGTGACCAGATAGGAATCAACACTGGAAATGGCGCTGGATGTGAGACAGTCAGGGTTAAATGACTTGCCCAAATAAGTGTCAAGTTTCTGAGACTGGATTTGAACTCCTGTCCTCCTGACTCCAAGACCAGTGCTCTGTCCACTGCACCACCTAACTGTCCTTTCAAGGGAAAGATAAAACAGATATCAAGGAAGAAACCCAATAACATATAAAATCTGGAACACCGTGAGCCTGCTGGACAACTAGATGGTACAGTGGATAGAGTGCCAGAACTCAGCTTCCTGAGTTCAAAGCTGACTTTAGATACTTATTAGTAATATGACCCTTGGCAAGTCACTTAATCCTGTTGTCCTCAGCTTCCTCACCCATAAAATGAGCTGAAGAAAAAAATGGCAAACCACTCTAATATCTTTACCAAAAAAACTTCACTTGGGATCAAGAAAAGACAGACAAGATTGAAATGACTGAACAATAAGTGAGGCTGATAGGGATACCACCACTTGAGAGAGATAATTAGAGTAGATTGGGGAAGAATTCATTTTGGAAGGGGGAAGAGTAGAGTTCAAGGAAGGACATTTAGCAACCAATTGATTTCTTTTCTTAACAAATTATTCTTGCTACCTAGACACTCCATTGTTTCTACAAGCAAATGCTAAGATTTAGATCTGGAAAGAGTTTTAAAGATCCATCCTCCTTACTTTACACATAAGAAATTCAAGTCCAAAGACTTCAGGGTCCATTGCCTTCAGACCTAGCAACCTGGGGCAAGGTCTTAATCATGCTTCCTTATTTGTTCTCTATCATTAAGCCTTGAAAAACAACCTCAAAAAACTCTTTCCTTGAATTGAGTTGGTGTTGCTGTTGAGTAGGTGTTGTTCATCCTTTTTTCTCAAAGAAGACCAATAACATCTTGATTTGCAAGTAAAATGTAATTGAGTCAGGGCTGGGCAAGGTCATTAGCCTCACTCTATGCTCCAGAGTGATTTGGGTTCTGGGATTAGAGTGACAGATGGAAGGTAGTGGAAAGTTCAAGGAACCCTAGCTACTCTAAATCCTCAAAGATAGCCCATCTAGATCAGGAAGTAGGACTGGGGATGTCATTGTCATTTTCCCTCCCAAGAGCATAGAAAAACCTGCCAGACATCATAACTGAATCCACCCCCCCACTTCATGTTAGCCATGAGATGCGTGGATTGTCTGGCAGAAGTTGTTCAATCCTTTCACTTAAATTGGAAGTATAAGCCTGTCCTATTTTTGTTCAAGTCGCTGTTATCTTGGAAAAATACAAGGTTTTGCTTTGACCTTTTCTCATCCTTTCTCCCTTTTCATTTCCATTTTAAGATTGTGTACTTCTAGCAACTGTAGCTTCTTAGTTTTCCAAAGGACTTCTGACTAAATAAAGAATGAAAGGTAAAACTGGGGTTGATCCAGAAGTTTACCCAGCAGACTATGGGAGTGTCTTTAGCCATATTTTAGGGTCTTCTACCTCTCTACAATTTGATCCAGAGACTTGCTGTTCATGCACAAGACATTCTATCTCCTGACTTCATGCATTTTCACTGGCTCTCCCCCATGCCTAGAATTTTCTCCCTCTTCATTTGTATTTCCTGCTGATTTTCTCCAAATACCAACCAAAATCTCATTTTCAAGTCTCAAGAAGTCTTTTCTGATCACCCTTCATTCCATCACCTTCATTCTGTTGATTTTCTCCCATTTATCCTGTATAAAGCTTGCTTATACAGATACTTTTGTCTTGTCTCTCCCATTATGTTGTGACCTCCTTAAATGTAGGGAATAGTGGCTTTTATATTTGCTTTTTTACCTTTTCTGGCATCCTCAGTTTATATTAGTGCCTGGCAAAATGAAGATATTTAATGAATACTTAAGAACTTGATTTGAATGACAGGAAGACTAGATGGTGAATAGACCGTTTTTTAAGCTCCTAACTTCCATATACACTAATTGTAACCATCATTTCTTTGGAAAAGATGCAGTTTCTATCTTAAGTTGTTTCAGTGAAATTAGTCTGAATCCTATCAATCCAAAAAGAATTAAACAAGTATTTATTAAGCTCCTACTATTGGTAACTGAGCAACCTACACCTATACTCCAAATGGATCCAGAGTTCTCAACTTTTACTAATGCATAGTTACTTAAGTTGTGGGCTAGGAACAGGAGATACAGGACAAAATACCCCCCCACACACATACACACACATCACACATATACACACACAGTTTTATATTCTATTATGTAAACAGATAAGCTTTATAATGATTATTTTTAGAAGAGAGAAAATTCTATGAAAATATTTCCCCTAACAAGTGGTACATGAGCTGAGTCCTGAATGATCCTAAAGATACTGAGAAGTGGAGATGAAACAGCATCTTCCAGAACTAGGGAATGGTTTATATGCAAAGGCATAGACAGATGAGAGATAGAACACTGAGTTCAGAGAACAGCAAGATGACCATTTAATCTACAACTTAGAGACTGTGAAAGGGAATAATGTGAAATAAACCTAGAAAGATAGACATATTCATCAATAGCTTAGTAAGGACTATAAAAACCAAGCTGTAGGTTATAGGTTTTAGCTAGTTATCCCAGATGGCTGCTGAAGATAAGACTTCCATTTTGTCTCTAGCCTAAGTCTGTATTAGTAAAGATTGGGAGGGTTAGCTAGATGGCTCAATGTATAAAGAACAGTCCTGGAGCCAAAAAAACATAAGTTCAAATCCTGCCTCAGACACTTACTAGTTGATTGACCCTGGGCAACTCACTTAACCCTGTTTGTCACAGTTTCCTAATCTGTAAAATGAGGAGGAAAAGGAAATGGTAAATCACTCATAACTGAATATTCACAACAAAAAGATTGGGAATGCTGGATACATTTGGCATGTAGGTATGAGTTGCTCAGCCACCAAGTCCCAGGAAAATGGAAGAAACTTTATAGCACTGGCTATATGGAAGTTCTAAAGGCAGAAAAAAATAGAATACACTAGAATACCATTGAGGCTTTCTGGGATTCCATTTTCTCTTCTAAAAATGAGAGAATGGATTAAAATTAAATCATTTTTACACCCCATTCCCTTTACCCCAACTGATATTTCATGATTGTGAGTAGAATCAGTGTGAGAATTCTGCACAACAATTTCTACAAATTGATGGGCAAGAGAACAACAGGTGGTTATTCAGGAACTAGGGATTCATTTATTCATTCATTCATCTAACATACATTCATAATCCCTTATTATGCACTAGTTGTTCTAGGTGCTGGGAGAGATAGACATTTTAGACACATTATGCTCCTGATTTTCTCAAGGTTAATCATCACTCAGCAACAAATGAGGCACAAACATAGACAGTTAAACTACAGAACATTATGTGACAAGTACATTAGAGAGGAATAAGACAATGAGGTATATGAAGTCTAAAGGAGAAGACCATTACTACATGGAAATTAATATAATAATCTTAGAGTAAGAAATGAATTGAAATACAGGTCAGGAAGAAGTTCTGCACAGGTAGCTAAGTGGCACAATGGTTAGATATCTGGCATTGGAATCAGGAAACCAGAGTTCAAATCTGGACTTACACACATACTCTGGGTAAGTCACCTAATCTCCCAGTTTCTTCAACTGTAAAATCAGAATAAAAACAATTAATAATAATGATAATAATAATAATAATAATAATTGCACCCATTTCTCAGGGTTATTGGGAGGGATCTAATGAAATAATATGTAAGGTGATTAAAAATGCTTCTTTTCTTTTAATTAGGAGATATAAAGCTACAGAAAAGATTCAAAATCATAGTCCTCCCAGACCTAGTCATAACTATGGGGAAGTATTAGAAAATTCAGGCTCAAAAAGAAGTAGTAATGAGCTTTGTCTATCCTTTTTTTTAAGTTATTTTGATGGTTCTTTCAGACAAAAGAAAGTAACTTGTTTTTTCCTAAATTTAGTCTGGGGGAGAAGAGGGGCAAGGAAGGAAGGGACAAAATTGTTTTTTTTTTCCCTTTGACTGGAACTATCTTATCTTTCCCCATGAATTTCATGTTTGTCTTTCCTACTGGAAGAAGATCACAACATCAGGGAGGTGATGCCATGACAAGCAAGTGAATTTGATTTGAGTAAGGGGATGCTGTGCTAAATCACCAGCCATCTGGGTCCAGTGGGCAGATGTGAATCAGGACTACTGGAGACAGCCCTGGATGTGAGACAATCAGGGATAAGTCACTTGCCCAAGTCACATAGCTAGTAAGTATCAAGTGTCTGAGGTCAAATTTGAACTCAGGTCCTCCTCACTCTAGGGCCAGTGCTCTATCCACTGTGCCCCTAGTTGCCTTACATGAATATAACCCTGAAGAGAAAACTGGAATGGTAATCTCAAATGCAAGGACTTCCTTGAATTACACTGAAAGGGAGGCTAATTCTTTTTTTTTTCTTTTTAAAATTTTCTTCAATTTATTTACACAGCACTAAAATATTCTTATTCTAAGAGGAAACATAATACCCCTCCCCCTACAAAGATATAAAACCTCATGAGAAATAAAATGAGAGAAAGAGAAAAAAATATGATGCCATCAGCTCTGTCTCGGGTGGATTACATTTTTATCATAAGTCCATCATAGAAGTTACTTCCATATTTTTCCACAGTTGCTGTTGCTGATTGTGACTTCCTCTATCCATTACTCCCCACTACCATCTATTATATTTTCTGTCTCCTTTCACCTTGCCCCTCTTCAAAAATGTGCTGTGGAGGCAACCAAGTGGCATAGCAGACAAAGCACTGGCCCTGGGGTCAAGAGATCCCAAGCCAACATCCCACCCCAGAGACCCAGCCGCATGGTTCTGGACAGGTCATCCAATCCTATCACTTTGCAAAAAAGTAAAAAGAGAAAATGTATTATAACTGACTATCCTCTCCCATGATCTACCCTCTCTTGTATCACCCACATTCCCCCCTCCCCTCCCCCTGCCCCCTTCTCTCCTTTTTCTTCTAAATGTCTATACCCTATTGAATGTGTATGCTGTTTCCTCTCTGAGCCATTTCCAATGAGAATGAAGACTCCCTCATTCCCCCTCATCTTTCCACCTTCCATACCATTGCAAAAGCTATTTCTTGACTCTTTTACATGAATATCTCAATCTGTTTTACCTCTCCTTTCTTTTTACTCCCAGTCCAATTCTCTTTCACCCATTGACTCCATTTTTACAATATATTATATCTTCAAATTCAGCTCCCTTCTGTGCCTTGTCTATAAAAGCTCCTTCTACATGCTCTATTAAATGAGAAGGTTCATATGAATATTATCAGTATCATCTTCCCATGCAGGAATTCACATAGTTCATCAGCTTTAAGTCCCTCATAATTTCTCTTCTCATCCTCCCTCGCTATGCTTCACCTGAGTCCTGTACTTGAAGATCAAACCTTCTGTTTAGCTCTGGTCATTTCAACAGGAACATTCCCTTGTTTCAATCAAAGTACATCTTTTCCCCTGGAAGAGGATGTTCAGTTTTGTTGGGTAGTTGATTTTCAGTTGCATTCCAAGCTCTTTTGCCTTCCAGAATATTATATTACAAGCCTTATAAGCCTTTAATATAGATGCTGCTTAAGTCCTGTGTGATCCTGACTATAGCACCATGATATTGGAATTGTGTCTTTCTGGCAGCTTATAATATTTTCTCTTTGACTTGGGAGTTCTAGAACTTGGCTATAGTATTCCTACTAAGGGTCATTTTATGGATCTCTTTCCAGAGGAGATTGGTGGATTCTCTCAATTTCTATTTACCCTCTGCTTTTAGGATATCAGGGCAATTTTCTATAGAAATTCTTTAAAAATGAAGTCAAGTCTCTCTTAGATGTTCTATCTCAAAACTTATACAATAAGGATTCTAACTAAATTTTTGAGAGACAGAAGCCACAGAAAGATCCAGTGAGGTAGTTCTCCAGCCCAAGGTAACCTGGAAAATAGTGGAAAGACTCCACTCCACGGGTTTAGAGGAGCAGCCACCAGAGTGAAGGAACTTCCCCCTCCCGGAGGCAGCCCCAGTGTGCTTGGAGCCACTGCTCAGCAGTAGGAGCAGTTTCCTAACCTACACTTGGGGAGCACCAGGCCCAGGCACAATTTGGAAGCTCAGTGGGGGGCCTCTGCCAGAGCAAATACATGAAGCCCAGCCCTCAGGGTACTCAGCGAGCTGCATGGCCCTGGCAGCCCAGATCCAGGAATAGGAAGCAGGAAGAGCTGGTAAGCAAGATCTGTCCTCTGTCCCTGGAACAGGACTTTGGGGCTCTAATCACATTCAGATCCTGATAGCAGTCTAGGCCCCCCATAGAACAGCAAGGCCCCCCCCCAGCCCCATGGCAGAGGGGTGCACTTGTGGTCATTCACAGATCAGGAGGGAGGACAGAGCTTCAGACACTGAGATCTTTGTGGGGGGTGTCCCAATAATACTCAAAATCTCAGGAAGCACCCCAAGACCAGGGGCAGTCTGGGGAAATGAGTAAACAGAGAAAAAAGAGGAACACCATTGAGAAATTCTTTGTCTATGATCCCAAGAAAGATCAAAATATTCAGTCAGAAGATGAGGAAGCCCAAGCTCCTGCATCTAAAGAGTCCAAGAAAAACGGAAATTGGGCTCAGGCTATGACAGAGCTCAAAAAAGATTTTGAAAGTCAATTGAAGGAGATAGAAGAAAAATTGCGAAAAGAAATGAGGGAGATGAAGGGAAAAACATGAAAAAGAACTCAGCAGCTTAATCAAGGAGATCCAAAAAAATGTTGAAGAAAATAGCATGTTAAAAACCAGCTTAGGCCAAATGGATGAAACAGTTCAAAAAGTTATTGAGGAGAAGAATGCTTTAAAAAGCAAAATAGGCCAGATGGAAAAAGAGATAAGAAAGCTTTCTGAGGAAAACAGATACTTCAGATCTAGAATGGAGCTGAAGGAAGCTGCTGACTTTACAAGAAATCAGGAACAATACTCCAAAACCAAAAGAATGAAAAATTAGAAGAAAACGTGAAACATCTCATCGAAAAAACAACTGATCTGGAAAACACATTCAGGAAAAATAATTTAAAATTACTGGGATACCTTAAAGTCATGATCAGGAAAAGAGCCTTGAAATCATTTTAAAAGAATTCCTACAGGAAAATTGCCCAGATATCCTAGAAGCAGAGGGCAAAATAGAAATTGAGAGAATCCACCTATCTCCCCTGGAAAGAGATCTTAAAAAACAACCCCCAGATGGGGTGGCTAGGTGGCGCAGTGGATAAAGCACCGGCCCTGGAGTCAGGAGTACCTGGGTTCAAATCCAGTCTCAGACATTTAATAATTGCCTAGCTGTGTGGCCTTGGGCAAGGCACTTAACCCCATTTGCCTTGCAAAACCTAAAAAAAAAAACCCAGGAATATTATAGCCAAGTTCCAGAACTCCCAAGGCAAAGAGAAAATATTACAAGCCTCCAGAAGGACACAATTCAAATATCATGGAGCTGCAGTCAGGCTCACACAGGATTTAGCAGCACCTACATTAAGGGCTCCTAGGGCTTGGAATATAATATTCCAAAAGACAAAAGAGCTTGGAATGCAACTGAGAATCAACTACCCAGCAAAACTGAACATCCTCTTCCATGGGAAAAAGATGGACTTTCAGTGAACCAGGGGAATTTCAAATGTTCCTGTTAGAATGGCCAGAGCTGAACAGAAAGTTTGATCTTCAAATACAGGATTCAGGTGAAGCATAGAGAGTGGAGGAGAAGGGTAAAATATGAGGAACTTAATGATGATGAACTGCATGTAGTTCTGCATAGAAAAATGATACTGATAATACTCATAGGAAACTTCTCATTTAATAGAGCAGGTAGTAGGAGCTTTTATGGATGAAGCACAGGAGAGAGCCAAGTTTGAAGATATAATATATTGTAAAAATAGAGTCAATGGATAAAAGGGAAATGTAATGGGAGTAAGAGAAAGCAGAGGTAGTGTAGGCTAAAATATTTCATATAATAAGATTTTTTTTAATTTCAATGAGCTATTACAATGATAAGGGGGGGGAGGCAAGGGGGAATGAGAGAACCTTCACTCTCACCATAGGTGGCTCAGAGAGGAAACAGCAATGGGGTATAGACATCTGGAGTAAGAAGAGAGAAGGGAGATGGGGGAAGGGGAGGAGAGGGTGGACTGCAGGGGAGAGTGGTCAAATATAACACATTTTCTTTTTTACTTCTTGCATGGAGCTGGGATTGGATGGTCTGTCTGGGACCACAGGACTGGGTGGTTGCTGGGCCTTAGGGGTGGTAGGTGGGCTCGGGGTCTCTTGGCCCAAGGGCTGGTGGTTAGTCTGCTGTTCCACTCAGCTACCCTACAGCACATTTAAGAAGAGGGACAGAGTGAGAGAGAAAATATAGTATATGGTAGTGGGGAAGTACGAATGGAAGGAGTTGCAATCAGCAATGGCAACAGTAGAAAATTATGGGAGTAGCTTTCGTGATGGAGTTATCATAAAGAATGTGATCCACCCATGACAGAGCTGGTGGTGTTGGAACACAGACTGAAGCACATTTATTATTATTGTTATTTGGTGGGGGATTTGTAGGGCAGATGGGGTTGGGTGGCTTGTCCAGGGTCACACAGCTGGGTGATTGTTGGGTGTCTGAGGCCGGATTTGGACTTGGGTGCTCCTGACTCTGGGGCCGGTGCTCTGTCCACTGCACCACCTAACCACCCCTACTACTACTACTACTACTACTACTACTACTACTACTACTATCATCATCATCATCATCATCATCATCATCATCATCATCATCATCATCACCATTTTATTTTGGGGATTTTTTTGTTTTTGTAGGGCAGTGGGGTTGGGGTAGCTTGCCCAGGGTTACATAGCTGGGTGATTGTTGATTGTCTGGGGCCGGATTTGGGCTCAGGTGCTCCTGACTCCAGGGCTGGTGCTCTGTCCTATGTGCCACTTAGCTGCCATTATTATTATTATTATTATTATTATTATTATTATTATTATTATTATTATTATTATTATTATTGTTGTTGTTGTTGTTGTTGTTGTTGTTGTTGTTGTTTTTATTATTTCAGTTCATTTTATTTTATTTTTATTTTTTCTTCTTTCCTTCATTGCTCATGAGGGTATGAGGGTCTATATTTTTGGGGGAGAGGGGGTATTATGTTTACTCAAACAAGGATATTTTAATAAAGTATAAAAATCATTTGTACAAAAATAAAATAAATATAAATAAACAAAAAAAATTTAAAAGAAGAGACACTTCAGAATATAGGCAAATGTTCCACTTTTCAAAAAGAGAAAAAAAAGAAGCTGGATTACTCAAATTTTTTGACCCATGAGCTTGATTTTTGATTTTGAAATTCTAAAAATCATAATTAAAATAACAGTTTACAAACACTTAGGGAATTGGTTATCATTATGAACCAGCATGGATTCACTGAAGACAGTCATGTCAGTTTAAATTAATTTCCTTTTCTGAAAGACCAGGCATATCCTTGGATAAATATTCTCTCCAAGAAAGAAAGAAAGAAAGAAAGAAAGAAAGAAAGAAAGAAAGAAAGAAAGAAAGAAGAGATAGATAAATGAATGAATAAATGAATAAATAAATAAGTGAATGAAAATAAAAATAAAAATGAAGTCAAGGCTCTTTTCCTGATCATGACTTACAGGTAGCCCAATACTTTTTAAATTATCTCTCTTGGATCTGTTTTCCAGATCAGTTATTTTTTTCAATGAGATATTTCACATTTTCTTCTAGTTTTTCATTCGTTCAGTGCTGAATTATTGTCTGGATTTCTCATAAAGTTATCAGTTTCCTTTAGCTCCATTTTCCATTTGAAGGATTTGTTTTCCTCAGAGAGTTTTTTTATCTCCTTTTCCATCTGGCCAATTCTGCTTTTTTAAAGCATTCTTCTCAACTTTTTGAACTTTTTTATCCATTTAACCTAAACTGGTTTTTAGTATATTATTTTCTTCAAAATTTTTTGGATCTCCTTGATTACGCTGTTGACTTGGTTTTCTAGTTTTTCCTGCATGTCCCACATTTCTCTTCCCAATTTTTCCTCTACTACCCTTACTTGATTTTCAAAAAATTTTTTGAGCTCTATCATAGCCTGAGACCAACTTCTATATTTCTTGGAGTCCTTAGATGCAGAAGCTTGGCCTTTCTCATCTTCAGAGTGTATATGTTTTGATCCTCCATGGGACTAAAGTCAGGCTCCTTTTTTTTCTGATTACTCATTTCCCCACTCTGGGCCTGGTTTTGGGGTACTTCTTTAGCTTTTGAGCATGATTGGGACACCCCTGCAAGGACCTCCGTTTCTTCAAGGTCTTATGGGAGGCTCTGACTGCATTCCTGGTCTGTGAATGACCACAAGCACACCCCTCTGCCCAGAGACTATGAGGAGGGGCCCTATTCTATGGGAGCCCCAGACTATGACCAGTGTCTTAATATGGTCAAAATCCCAGAGTCCTGTCCCAGGAACAGAGGGCAGGTGTCGGTGGTCTCCTTCCACATCCTTACCTTCCGTGGGTTGAGCACTCAGGGAAGCAGCTGCCAAGCAGCTCCTTGATGGGCAGCTCTACAGGTCTGCCTCAACTTCCTGGGATCTTGGCTGCACTGAAGGCCACAGCCATGCTGCGGAGTGTCCTGCTGGCCTGGGCTTTGCATTTGCTCTGGCAGAGGTCTCCTTCCTGATCTTCTACGTTGTGCTTGGTGCTCCCTGGGTGGCAGGTCAGGAAACTGCTTCTGCTGCCAGGAACCTAGGCTCCTGGGGACCCAGGTGCCCTGGGGCTGCTCCCAGAAGGCTGAAGCTCCTTTGTTCCAATGCATTGCCACCCCTCCAACCCCATGGAACAGAGTCTTCTCACTATTTCTAGGTTACCTTGGGCTGGAGAATTGTCTCACTGGATCTTTCTGTGGGCTCTGTCTCTCAAAAATTTAGTTAGAGTCACAATTTTAAAGTTTTTGAAATATTTTGGAGAGAGCTCCTAAGAAAGGCTCTTCTCCTGCCACCATCTTGGCTCTGCCCCTGAGGTTAATTCTAAATCTGAGTCACATATCAATAGAAGAAAAATGAAGGATCTCTCTCTCTCTCTCTCTCTCTCTCTCTCTCTCTCTCTCTCTGCTTGTACAACATCATGCTTTCTCACATGTCACTTGATGCTCCTTTTTGATATATATGATGAAATCATATGGGTCATGCAACTGACCCAAAATCACAAAAAACTTACAAGTTGGAAAAGGGTTTGTAGGGTGGTCAAGGCTAACTTCTACTCCATCCTGGATAGCCCAGTTTATCTTGCAAACAATAATAATAACTTTTTTTTATGTTTCCATACTCATCATCAGTGAACTTCTACTTCTTTCCCCTTGGTTCTGGAATTTAAGACTTCACTACCTCTGCCACCTGTTTTAATAGAAGTCTTTGGAATTAATGCAAGCACTCCTTGAAGCTTGAATACAGTCCATTCGCTTTCAAACTCCTCTTAAATATTTAACTCTGCAAAGGAGTAGTAGCGCTTATAAAGAGAAGAAGGTCTTTGCTTACTCACCAGCTGAGCCAGGGAAGGTATAGGATTACTAACCAAGTAACTTCTTGGGATAAAGTGCTCCTTGATATCAAGGGACTGTTGTTCTGGGTTCTTGCCTACTCTTCTAGTATTTCTTAACCCTTGCATTTCCATTTCAGGTGATCTGGGGCATTTAACTGGGGCCTCCCTCAGGGTTGGTCAGTCATATATGATTAGAATTCTACCTGGAACTACAACTGATTTAAACCTTTTGTTGGTTGCTAACCCTGTAAAAGTCCCTGATGAGAAGAATATGCTCTATCTCTTTCACAACATCTGAGAAAATGAAGCAGGGGGATCATTACTTGCTAATAGAAAGAGCTTTGTCTCTTCCAGGATGGTGACTTCAGTTTAAGAAGACAGTTTCACAGTAATGTTAACCCCAGACCTGGAATCCCACTGGTTCCACAGAACAGTGCCCAGCACCACGCTGGCAAGGAACAGGTGCAAATATATTTTTTCATTTTATGCCAGAAGGTTTCACACGAGTGTTGCCAAAGGCACAGGTGCATGGGGTGTTAATTATTTTCATGGACAGAACACCTGAGGTCTATTTGTGAAATATTAAAACAGCGGGCTAATGTCTTGTAGTCACTTGCCAATTGACTGGATTTCAGTGTTAATGTGCTTTACCTTAGAAAGAAGCAGTTAAGACTTCTTTTGATTCCATATGCAGCTGTGCTACTGCTACCTCTTATTTCCTGACAAGGGTTGGTCTCTGATTTCTTTGGGAGAATCAAACAAGCAGTAAACAAACATTTATTAAGTACTTCCAATTTATAAGGACCTGTGCTTTATAAGGACGTGTGCTGAACAGTGAAGATTCCAAGAAAGGCAAAAACAATCATTACCCTCAAGGAGCTCTAATTCTAATGAGGGAAACAGCATGCAAACAATGTAGGTACATTCAAAATATATACAGAGTAAATTGAATAAAACATCAGAGAGAGAGAGAGAGAGAGAGAGAGAGAGAGAGAGAAAGAGAGAGAGAGAGAGACAGAGAGATGCTTTTTGATGAAGGTGAAATTTTGAACTGAGTGTTGAAAGAAACCAGGGAAATGAAAGATTCAGTGGCTTAGAGCTAAGTGACTTAGCCAGGGTCACACAGCCAGTATATGTCAGAGGCAGGGCTAGAATCCTAGTCTTCCTGATTTAAAGACCATCTTTTCTCCACTATTCTGAGCTTTCTCTTTCCTTTATTGAATTTAACTTCCCTCATCTGATACCTCTCTGAAACATAAGGACAATCCTGGACTCTTGAAGACTACAATGCTAGAAGCACAAGCTCTGACAGTTACTATGAATCTGAAGGGGCTTCATGTAGGGGTTCAGGAATGGATGGACTATCTGTCCTTATAAGAGGACAAACTCAGCTGGGTTCAGAAATGTTGCTCCAAGAAAGCTGCTTGGCAACAACTCAACCTCAAATGTTAAAGCAATGTGACAAACATAAAGTCCAAGAGACATAATTTCTAGATAATTAATATTCAATTTATTAATTATGGCTAGCAACTAATTACTAGACTGAGGTAGGGAATTTTGTCTCATATCCAAAGATATCCCTTGGAGCCCTTTGGAAATTAAAATATCCTTGGAGAGTGGGTGTTCCCAACAGGAGAAATCAACTTTGATTGATCAAAAGTTAATGAGAGAATGAATATTATAAGAGATGGGCTTATTCTAATGAGGGGCTAGGGGACTCTGATCAAGTTACTCTTGGATGAAGAAAGTAATTTCTACATGCAGATTATTCTACCTCCAGTAATCTATACAAAAAGATATATCCTCCATCCAGATCACTTATGTAGTTGAATAATGGGCTATAATTCACCTAGATAAAAGTAGTCTTTACCCTTTAATCAGAACTAAACTTTCCCAATTGCATGGTGTACAGTATCATCATCATGTCTATCCATCAGAGGTTTCCTTGATCTGTAACTAAATAAGGAAACTAAAAGGGGGGGGGGAACTTGGATCCTCTCAATATTAATTGGGTATTGATAATCATTCTTCTCAACAGCATAATATAGTGAGGAGGGCACTAACCTGAGAGTCAAGATGACCTGGGTTCAAAGTCTATTTTAGACTCTTATTGGTGTGTGATCTTGGGCAAGTCACTTATCTCTCTGTACCTTTGTTTCCTCTGTACCTATAAAATGAGAAGGTTGGATTCAATGACCTCTAAAGTTATTTCTAGAACTGAACCAAGGATGATCAATAATTCAACAATTTTTTAATTGAATGCCTGTGCTATTCATATATCAAATTTATCTATATTAGATAGGATACATCCTTTATTCAGTTTCCTCATCTGTAAAATGGAGATAATATATCTACTCACAAGGTCGTGAGGACCAAATGTGATAATATAGTTAAAGTGATCTGAAAGCCTTAAAGGACTATGAAAGTGTTAGCCATCAGTAACAGAAATAGTAGTGGTATCAGAGGACTCTGCACAGAGGAAGGTGCACAAGTCAGAGAAGGCTTCATGAAAGAAATGGCTTCTGAATTTCCCTATTTCTGGTGAGGACACAACAATTTCCCATATGTCCAGGTTCATAACCTTGTGATAATCCTAATTCCTTCCTTCTTCTTTATCCCTCAGATCTAATTAAACTCTACTCATGACCCATACAACCCTACTTCCAGCCCTCATTCCTTACTTCCTAATTATTTTTTCTTGTTTGCAGATTGTCACCTTTCCAATTCACCCTCTATACAGCTGCCCCTCTTTTTTTGGTCATTTAGTCACATCTGATTCTTTGTGGCCTCCATTTGGGATTTTCTTGGCAAAGATACTGAAGTGGCACAGATACTAGTTGTCCAGCTGCCCAAATAGAATATAACAAAAATGTGAACCAGATTTCAGAGAAAAATGCCAGGATGAAAAGTTTGGAGTTTATTCTGGAATCAATAAGGAGCCACCAAAAGGTTTTGATCAGGGGTATCAAATATTCTATTTTTTAAATAGTTTTCTTTTTTTTACTATGAATCTAATGATCACCAACAAGCACAAACATTTCAATATATCACAAAGAACAAAAAAGAGATGAATATATATATATACCCATATTAGAAATATTTAATGCAAATATTTTTGTCAACTACTATTTCCAAGTTTTTCCTAGTTGCATTATTTTTATTCATGCATAAGCCTTTTATTTTTCATGTAATAAAAATCATCTATTTTATCTTTTTTATCTACCTCTTCCATCCCTTGTTTAGTTAAGAATTCTTCTCTAGCCTTAGCTGTCAAAGATGCCCAATCCAGTTCTCTTCTAGATTTTCCTCCATAGTATCCTGATATTCAGATCACCTAAGGTATCTATTTTTATCTATCTATGATATTTATTTCAAAGATTTGGTAAGAGCAGAAGTTTAAACATTTTCCCTGAATACCTCAGGGCTTACTCTCTCTTATAATAATATGCTAACTGGAAAGATTGAGCTCAAACTTAGCATAATTTCTATATAACAGTGATCTCACTAAATTCAGATTTCAATGCAGCATCATTGTCAGATGAATTTTCTTCTCAGCTAATTGTGGATTGGGTCTCAAAAATCTCAAAAATCAATTGTTTGGGAGTATTAATGCTAAACTGAATGCAAATCACAATAAAGAATCAACTCTATGGAAACTTAGATAATTGGAAAACCAGACACCTAAATGGTTCACTCTCTCTTACCCTTTTCAAAGGTCTTAGACCCTAACTCCCTTCACCTTAAATAAAAGAATAAACTCTAAGCAAAGGACCAAGGTCCATATTCACTGAACCACAAGTCAGCCTTGGAGAGAAAGAACCCAAGGTCTCATTCCTCCCAGCATTATCTGCCATAGGAGCCCTCATTAAAAAGGTCAAAGAAGAGATTCCAATTAATGAAAATCAAGGTATCTATTTTTTAAAATTTTCCTTCACCCCATATTCAGTCATTTTATACTAATCACAATCTTCAAAGACAATGCAATATAGATATGTGACAAATTGAAGAAGTACTAAGTCACACTGTGTCAGGAGCAGTTTTGTCAACTCCTATACACATAATAAAAAATTAGCTGTAGAGGGTGATACCCCCAGGGTATCTACCCAGAGATTTTCTTTGTTTGCCTCTTCTCTACCATTTGTTTGAGCTCAAAAAAGAATCTTAGGGGTGAGGAAAACTTCAAGGGGTGTGACTGATCTCAGACCAAGAGATACCTTCACAGTTGGATAAAAAAAGAAGCACCTTGAAACTGAGTGGGATAAAGTCTGAGATTTCTTCAGTAGAATATTATAGATTGGAGAATAGTTTACTATGTGACCCCTCCTCCCTTGACAAAGCAACTTCTGGGATATTGGTGAAGAGTCAACTGACCCCATCTTATCTGTTGAAGTCTGGATGTCCATTCAATTCCTGGGGCTGAAGAAATAATTTGGCTTTGGTTTGAATTATGCTCTTTTCCTCATCAGCTGAGGGTGGGTCAGTGGGTGGGGGGAGGTTGGGATTGAGTTAGGATAAATGTGATTCCTGCATCTTTTGCTTTTGCATCAATCTCTGTAACTGATTGGGGCCTGTTCCTTGAGAAATGAATAAAGCTTTCTCTTCATGCCTTGAGAGATCTCTGAAATTTATTTAAGTGGCAATTGTCCCACACAAAACCATTCCAAAGATCTGTAATTTCTGTAATAAGAATTTAAATGATAATTACAAGGTCTTTCTAATACTGAGTCTCACAGGGACTTGGAACAGGGAACTTGCCCTGGTGAGCAGGAAAAGGAAGTTTCCAGACAGACAATACCCATGGGGGTGACTCGGTTGGCTATTATGTGTTGCCAAAAGCTAGGACCCTGTGGGCAGAAACTCTCCTTCTGGAAAGGAAAAAAATACCAACCACAGCCAAGGCTGTAAGAATTGAGAGACACTCCTTATAGAGAGAAATGCAGCTAGGGTTTTCCCCTGACTTCCTAAAAGAACTAAAACTTAAGCCTTGGGGATAGAAGCTAAAGGTGAAATGACAAAACTCATTCATTCATCCTTCCATGGGAAAGAAGGAGCACTTCTGCTAAAGACTGTGATGGATATCAAACTCATGCCCAGTGGAGCCATACCCGCAGATGACTGGCAGTGGCCATAGAACCAACAGATCATTTTCAGGAAGTGACTATGTAAGACCAGTAGAAAATGTCATTGTTGTGACTTGATCAAGGTCACTCAGGTCATAAATAACAACACAGGAATTTTGTCCACTGACATAAATACCATCATTTTTTCTATAATTCCATGTCTTCCTCCTATATAGTTTCCTTTAAAAATTTATTGATTTATTTTTCATCACCTTCATTTCTGAATATATTGCTTCCCTCATTCCCTACCTGGTGTCAAAGTATAATAAGATTCTCAAAACTATCATATTGCTAAAAATATTGATTTCTTTACAGAGTACCCAGACTTCATATCAGTAGTCACCTTGTCTACTTAATAAGAAATTAAGACTCCTGGGTTATGTTAAATAGAAACTATGTTGATTACAAACTCAGGAGGACAAGGATCAGAATGCTGGGAGACTTGTCCTGCCATAAAGAGACAACAAGAGATCAGATAGTGTTGTACAAGGATGATAGTCTTTGAGGAGCATTTGGGCAACTTAGTATTGTGCAACCTTCATAGTCAGACAACAAAAAAGGTTAATAATTTTCCCTATTCTCTGTTTTTGTATACAAATTCACTTCTTTGCCAGTTCAGGTATGATCATTACCTTAATGGTCACTTATAGGTTGGAGGTAAGATCTTAGAGAAGAAAACTTTAAAACACCAAACTATATTTTCCATCATTTCATTTTAACTCTATATTTTGGGGGATTTTTTGTGATTTTTGCTTTTTGTAAGGCAATGGGGTTAAGTGATTCACCCAAGGTCACACAGCTAGGTAATTATTAAATGTCTGAAGTCAAATTTAAACTCAGGTCCTCCTGACTCCAGGGCCGGTGCTCTGTGCACTGCACCACCTAGCAGGTTTTTGTTACAGTTTTGGTGTTCACACTAGAAAGTCATTCCTTATAACAGAGAATATGAAAAAGAGAAACAAAGAAATTCAGCAAAAGCAATTAATATATTAACTGAGTTTGATAGTTTTTCACATACATGGTTCCCTTCCAGTATAATAAAATCAATCAAAAGTGAATACGTATTTATTAAGCATTTATTGTATGATAGTCATGGTGCTAAGTGCCAGGGATTCAAATATAGTCAATTCTTGCTATGTGGCCCATTCAGCAGATCTCTACATAAGCTATTTTTACATAATATAAACTTTCCCCACCCACCCATTTTACTTAGCCTATATAACAAAGGCATCCCCCTAAATGACATCTTTATGCAAGTCATAAAATATACTAAAATGCAGACATTAAATACTGTGTCATGATAATAAACAGAATTATTAACTTAAAAGTAAAATTAAGGGGTGCTTAGGTGGCTCAGTGGATAGAGCACCGGTCCTGGAGTCAGGAGTATCTGAGTTCAAATCCGGCCTCAGACACTTAATAATCACCTAGCTGTGTGGCCTTGGGCAAGTCACTTAACCCCATTACCTTGCAAAAAAAAAACCTAAAAACAGTTAAATTAATGACAGATGCACAGTATTGTACAGTAAAGTTAGCATAGGTGTGGAGTTTGTTGCTCCTTCTCCACCCAGTTTTGTGCAACATTTTTATGAAGCTACCTAGAGATGTTTGGACAGTGGTTCTTTTTTCTCTCTCCTATATCTAATGATAGCAAGTAATATTATCCTCAAGTAGTCTTTAAATGCTTAAAAATCTTGAAGAATTTGATTTCATCTTATTAATACAAGAAAAAAAATTCCCTCAAATGATGAAATGTTTCTACCAGATGTTCACTGGGAATTTTTTTGATTTGACCTCAATTCTGATGTTTTCCTTTCTTCTTCTGCAATCTTTGCAGCTAGCAGCTCAATCAGATCCTAATTTGACAGTTCTTCTCCATGAGTTCCATAACATTCTCATTCACTTCTAGCTCCAATTCTTGTGCTAATTTTACAGTCTTGTTTCTTACTTCTTCCAATGTTTCATCTTTGTCAAATCTAGAAACAATTGGAAAGAGCTGCAGACCCACTTTTTCCCCAACTCTCTTCATACATGTTTCTATAATATCTTCCCTTGTTTAGCCAATATTTCAGATTGTTTGGTAAATATTAGGGACCTCCAGAGATCTTTCCATGTCAAGTCTGTATCCAAAATTACAACTACCTGGGTAAATATAGTACATAATTATGTAATAAGCCTTGAAATACACAATCAATCCCTGATCTATATGTTGCAATAATGAGGTAGTGTTAGAGGGAAGATAAACCACTTTTACATTTTCATTAAAATCATTCAGATGAAGAGGGTGACCTAGGGCAAGTGGTGTGATTCAGCCATTTTTCAAGGATTCAGTAGAACCTATACCTGATTTTATGTTGAGTTTGGCAAACTGGTTGTTAAAATGACACTTGAAATCAGGGTTCTCTCTAAGGCAGCTGTCCAATGTGGAAATCTCAAATTTACATTCCTTACTCTTTTTTAATGTTCATCTGAATAACAGCATTTTCTAAGTGCACGTTGTAATGTTCATTCCATCCATAGGTGAAAAAAATTGATGGAACTATGCTTGTAATATTTATTTATTCATTTCTTAAAACTCATTATACCTTTGATGAAACACTACATCAAGGAGTAACAAGGTGTCATTTGTTTCTGCTTTTTATTACACCCAAAATTCCCCTGAAATATAATGAGTGTGCTGCTGTTCCCTGAATGGTGAAACCAATAGGAAGCTGGGACATAATGAACCAATAAAAATATAGATTTCAAAGGTTATCTTATCATCCATTTTGAAAGGGAAGTAGAAGGAAAAAAAGATTTAGAATAGGTAGAATGAGTTTTGATTCTGCATATGTTCCAACATTGACTGCTGTCATCATGTGGCTGCTTTCACTCCATAAAGAAATGTATGCTTACTATAAGTAATATAACATAATCTAGTTTTGTGTACCTCTTGTATTGTTCTTATTTGAGTATTATATGCTTGAAATATTAAACTACCTTTTGGTAGTTTTTTAATACTTAAAACAGTCATTAGGGCAGAGAATCAGTTGTTAATTTATTTGAATCACACCACTACCCAGGGCACCAAAATAAGCAGAATCTTAAAAAAGAATGTCATTATTGTTATAAAACTTCTAGACTTTAGGAATGAAATGATGCATAAACCATTATTCAAAGAAGTAAGGATTTTCACTGCCTTAGGGTTAGCAAAATCACACAGATAGTATAGTGTTGCACAGCAGATTTCTTTTAATTCCCTGGGATTTTCTGAGTGGTGAACAAAAACAGGTTTTAATTGCAAATCTCACATCCATTCCCTCCAAGCAGAAGCATACTTTTCAAAGCTTATGCCCCAGCAGTTTTTTCCTCCACTGAGATGTAGGTCTGAGATAGCATTCGTTGAAAAAATAAGCCTGTTTCATCTACATTAAAGATTTGTTCTTTTATCTATTATCTTTTGCAGGAACTCCTTTGTATTTCTAGGAGACTTTCCTGACATTTGCACATTATGAAATTCTGCACGATTTTAAGTTATGCAAACCAACACTGGCTTGTTGTAAATTTTACCTGTGTTCCTTGAGGGTACTATACCTTTAAATCTTCAAAGAAGCTCTAAGTCTTAGTATGAATTGTCATCAAACTTAAAGCAATATTCTGAGTTGGGTTTTCTATCCACATGGTTAAAAGTTTCTCCACCTCTAGTTCAACACCTTCTTTTTATTTCAACAGATAATAGACCTCATGCAAGTACTGCCCTTTGCACGGTCCTTTACCCAAACATCAAAGTTGAATAGGGTGGCCACAGTCTACCCCACAAAACTAAGTTCCTATGCTATCAATAACAATTTTTGGCCTGTTTCATGTTTTCTAATTATTTGAATTTTCATTTCCAAGCCTATTGGTTTGTGCTTATGAGATGGTTCACTTTTTTTTCTAAAGAGTCACTAGTCATTTTGAAAATTCAACATTTTCTACTAACCAAGTGAAAAATAAAAGAATCACAATTGAACATAGGGAGAAACACAGTAATACTCTCTGCAGATACAGGGAAATAATTTAAAAATGCTTTTTAACTTCCTATCACCATTTATACTTGCCCCATCACAAAGAGTCTTATCATACAGTCTGCTTTGCAAAAGGAATCTTCATAATTTTTTAGGAATATGGATTTCTTTCAGAACTCTTAAGGAAAGTAGAATTGGAATAAAATGAATTTACTGAAGTAAAACTAAAACAAAAACAATAGACCTTGCCCTCAAGGAGTTTATCTTGTAATGGGAAAGGTAATACATAAAAGGAAGCTGAAAAATAAAGGGTAAGGGTGGGTTGAGAAGGGGTGAGGGATTGAGGAAAAACTTGAGAGCATTATGAGCAGGACCCAGAGTAGAAAAGAGTGAATTTAGAAAGCATAGAGGTCCTTCCTTAAAGTGAGTGTTCCAAGAAGAAACTTTAGACTGATCAGGGAAAGGGGCTGAGGGCTAGTTCAAGGTGACTTCTGGGAATGGTAGAAAAAGAAGTCTAGGGGAAGGTAGATGGTGCAGTAGATAGAGGCTTTGGAGTCAGGAGGACCTGAGTTCAAATCCGATATTAATAACTACCTAGCTGCATGGCCCTGGGAAAGTCACTTAATCCCATTGTCTTGCCAAAAAAAAAAAAAAGAAAGAAAAAGAAGGCTGGAGAGTCAGGATCAGAACTCAGTAGAATCTTAAAGATCTTTTTTAAATCATATTTTTTGATGGGGGTCTTCTCTAACTCTAATTTTAAAGTCCACACACATTTATTAAGTACTTACTGTGTATCATTTTCAATTCAAATCCCATTCCATTCAATTCAATAAATATTTATTAAATATGATAAATTTATTAAATTAAATGTTTTTAGAATGTTAGTTAATATTAATTTTATTTAATATAATAACTGACATTTACATATAGTCTTTTATAGAGTATTTCATTTAGTATCAAATAACCACATTATGAGTGGCAACAAAGTATATTATTATCTCTCTTTTACATAGTAGGCTTCCAGGACTCAGAGAGATTGATTGAATTGCCCATCTAGGCACAGATAATAAGTTCTGGAGGCAGGATTTGCAACCAGGTATTCTTTTAACACTATCTATTGCAGAAGTGTTTTGAGCTGACTGAGCATAAAATAACTGTCACAAACTAAGTCAGAATCCCATTGCAACCCTAGCCCCCCACTTATTTCACCAAAGATCTCACAGGAAACTGTAAAAAGCTTATGAAATAAACATTCCACTAGACTTTAGTATATCAAAAACTGGAAAATAGACTTGGGGGAAATCCTGGCTCAATAAAGTATTTATTTCATCTCAAACTACTTTTTCAAGTTCTTCATTCATCATTAAATATTAATTTCCTAAGAAACCAGTGTTTGTTGATTAGGCTATAACTAGAGCAATGTAAGTGCTAGAGTCTGTCTTTGATTCTCCACAATGCTCCAGGGCCATCTCACTAAATATCTTCTCTCATTTATAAGTCTTGTTATTTTCCTAGAAAAACACAATACACCCTGTGGTTGGTTTAATAACCCAGCACAGATCTGTAAGCAAAATTCTTCTGGGAGATTAAAAGTAGGTGTAGAGAGTAAGTTATAGTTATTTATTACCCCAGCCTTCTTTCAGAGCAAACAAGGCACCCCATTACCTTTTATAGCACGATAGTCTATTTTTAAGTTTTTGTTCCATAAGGAAAGAAATGGGAGTGAAAATCTCATTTTTCAACATTCATGTCTTGTAGTGCCACATTCAAAATCAAATAAGATTTCTTAGAGAAATCAATGTGTTCCTCCTCACAATGTCTTCTTGAGACTAGTCTCATTGGCCCCGTCTTACAGATATGAAAACAAAGATGAAAAATTGAGGCTGGAAAAAATACTTGGGGAAAGGCGGGGCTTAAGGATCCATGTGGGCTTGTTTTGCATGAAGAAATCATCAGACTCTCTGACTCAGACATGTAAGAAAAGACTTAAATTTAAATTCACAGGTTATTGCAAACGTTCACAGGTCCTCCCCTGGAAAGAAATCAAAAAAAAAAAAAAAAAACAACCCCCAGGAATATTTCATATATACAGAAGGACACAATCCAAATATCATGGAGCTGCAATCAGGATCGCACAGGACTTAGCAGCAATTACATTAAGGGCTCCTAGGGCTTGGAATATAATATTCCAGAAGGCAAAAGAGCTTGGAATGCAACCAAGAATCAACCATCCAGCAAAACTGAAATCCTCTTCCAGGGAAAAAGATGGACTTTCAACGAACTAGGGGAATTTCACATGTTCCTGTTGAAATGATCAGAACTGAACAGAAAGTTTGACCTTCAAATAGAGGACTTGGGTGAAGCATAGATAGCAGAGGAGAATGGTAAAATATGAGGGACTTAATGATGATGAACTTCATGTATTCCTGAATAGAAAAATGATACTAATAATATTAATATGAAACTTCTCATTTAATAGAGAAGGTAGAAGGAGCTTTTATAGATAAAGCACAGGAGAGAGCTGAATTTGAAGGTATAATATATTGTAAAAATGGAGTCAATGGCTAAAAGGGAAATGTACTGTGAGTAAGAGAAAGGAGAGGTGGAATAGGCTAAGATATTTCATATAAAATATATATATATATATATATACACACACACATATATATTGCAATGAGCTATTGCAATGATTTGGAATGGGGGAAGGTGAGGGGAATTGAAGGAACCTTCACTCTCATCAGAAACGGCTCAAAGAAGAAACAGCATACATACTCAATAGGGTATAGATATCTAGAGCAAAAAGGAGAGAAGGGGGAAAGGGGGAGAGAGGACTGTAGGTGATAAGAGGAGAAGGCAGATTATAGGAGAGAAAAGTCAGATATAACACATTTTCTTTTTTACTTCTTGCAAGGGGCTGGGATTGGGTGGCCTGTCCAGGACCAGGGGGCCGGGTAGTTGCTGGGTCTCAAGGGTGGTATGTGGGCTCGGGGCCTCTTGGCCCCAGGGCTGGTGATCAGTCTGCTGAACCACACAGCTACTCTACAGCACATTTTAGAAGAGCGACAGATTGAAAGGAAAGAGAAAATGTAATATATAGTAGTGGGGAAGAATGGATGGAGGGAATTACAATCAGCAACAGCAACAGTGGAAATATATGGAAGTAACTTTTGTGATGGACTTATCATAAAGAATGTGATCCACTGGAGACAGAACTGATGATATCAGAACACAGACTGAAATACATTTTTTCTTCTTTCTTTTACTTTATTTCTCATAAGGGTCTATATTTTTGGGGGGGAGGGAGAATTATGTTTATTCTTTTTTTTTTAGGTTTTTGCAAGGCAAATGGGGTTAAGTGGCTTGCCCAAGGCCACACAGCTAGGCAACCACTAAGTGTCTGAGACCAGACCTGAACCCAGGCACTCCTGACTCCAAGGCCGGTGCTTTATCCACTATGCCACCTAGCCGCCTCCAGTATATTTATTCTTAAACAAGAATATTTTAGTAATATATAAAAAATGCAGAAAAAAGAAACAAAAAAGAAAAAAGTTCACAGGTTACTACAAAAAATTTACTTAAAACTTACTACAAAAAAGTTCAGAGGTTAGCTTCTTTGGAGAAGCAGCAAAATAGTGAATTTCAGTAAAAATAGTGTAGTTAAGAAAAGAAGAAACAGCTAACACTGGGCTGGTGAGAATGTCAAGGACAGCTAAGAGAAAGAGAAACAGTCACACGAGGTTGACTGGACTTAGATCAACATGGAGAAGAAGGTGGGAGAGTTTGGGGAATCATACTTCCCCCCAGAGTAGGCTCCAAAGGAAGACAAGCAATCAGGGAATAAGTAGTAAAGAAGGGTATAGGAGTATGAAAGGTTATTTGGGGGGTGATGCTCCCCAGACGGTCCTGTCTCCCAAAGGAAGTCAAGCCACTCAACTGAGGAGTGAGCAAACTTTTAGGGAGGTGTAGAGGGCAGTAACTCAGAGCAGAGATGAGGTCTTTAGGGTTATGTAGATGAAGAGCAGTAGGGTGGGTGGCTAGGTGGAGCAGTGGATAAAGCACCAGCCCTGGAGTCAGGAATACCTGGGTTCAAATCCGGTCTCAGACACTTAATAATTACCTAGCTGTGTGGCCTTGGGCAAGCCACTTAACCCCATTGCCTAGCAAAAACCTAAAAAAAAAAAGAGAGAGAGTGTTTGGGCAAAGACTTATCTTTTCAGGCTAAGGCAGGGACCCATTGTTTTGCTGATAGAGGTTTGTTTTGTGCCTGGTGTCCGGGATTTGTGGAGTCTGACTGGGAGGGGCAAAGTACTTCACTAAATGTTCATTAATTTAATCTCATAGCTTGAACAAAGAGTGAGGAGCAGAAAGGGCAGTGTTATTGTAAGGTATATGTTAAGTGCAGAAGAAACTAATTATAGAACATATTTCTCTTAAGATTTCCCCAACTTCTAAATGACTTCTTCAAAGTCACATATCAAGTTTCAGAGAAATGCACAGGAGTCTTCATTATTTTCTTTCTGTTTTACTTCTGCTATTGTTTGTCTTTCATTCTTGAAGAGGACAATGACATCAGAAAAGTGATACCATAAGGTGCAAATGAATTCAGTTTAGGTGAGGGAGGACTGTGCAAAGTTATCCCTTTCTCCTCAGGAGCCATTTAGATCCAGTGGTCAGATCTGAATTAGGATGATTGGAGATGGGAGTCCTTGACTTTTTTAAAGTTAAGTCTTTAACAGGTCTCAATTTTACTGAGGCAAAATACCATTTGGTGATTAAGGCTAATTTTAAAAAAAAAAATCAATCTGAAAGGGGAAGACCTTCAGGATTTCTAGTCAAAACAGAAATAATTGCTATTAACACTTTCTCTCAGAGCCATCAGGGCCCAAAGTCTAGGGGCTTGACCTAGAACCTATTGTAAGCCAATCAATGAGAGTCAGATTAATTATTCACATATATATTTATACATATTATACAGTATATACAGCATGTGTATTATGAATATAACATAGGGTATTAAGTCTTGGTGCAGTTTGAAACTATTAAGGCTATTAAAGCTTAACCCTGCCCTACTGAGGATGCTGGGGCATTCTGCTGCACCTAAATTGATGATTAAAGTGTGCTGGAGTGAAAAGTTCTGTGACTCTGGAATCAGAAGACCTCAGTTCACTTTTATGATCTTGAACAAGTCAGTTCTCCCTGGGCCTCAGTTTCCTCATTTATCAAATGAGAGATTTGGATTAGATGATTCCTGGGTCTTTTGATTTCTACTATTTATGATCCTATGACCAAAACTTTTAACCTGGAACCTAGAAACACTGACCAATTTGAGGTTTCAGTGTCAACTCTCTATTATTCACAAATCACCATAGTTATGGAAGATAGGGCAGGTGCAGTAGATAGAGTATCATCTCTGAAGTCAGGAGGACCTGAGTTCAAATTTGAGTTCAGACACTTATTAGTTATGTGAACTTGGTCAAGTCACTTAACCCTGATTTCCCTGCATTCAGGGTTATCTCCAGTCATTCTAATCTATGCCTGACCACTGGACCCAGATGACTCTGGAGGAGAAAGTGATGCTGGTGAAAGCACAGCACTCCCTCACTCAAATTCATTCACTTACTTGTCATCTCCCTGATGTCATAGTCTCCTTCCTGAATGAAGGACAAACACCTCATCATCATCATAAGCTATGGAAGACACACAGTGATTTAGGAGGAAAGAGAATATTCCTATTATGAGTGAATAAATATTTCCTTATTAAGCTCTTATTATATTCAAAGCATTGTGCTATAGACTGTGGAAATGAACACAAACCTGAATATAGCCCTTCCCCTCAAGGATGTATAATTTATCTTTTGCTGTTAACTTTCGTAAGATGTATTTCAATCATATCTTACTCTTCATGATCCCATTTGGGCTTTTCTTGGGAAATATATAGGGAGTGGTTGCTATTTCCTTCTTCAGTTCATTTTTATAGCTAAGGAAACTGAGGCAATCAGAGTTAAGTGACTTGTCCAGGGTCACACAGCTAGTAAGTATTTGAGGCCAGATTTCTTCCTGAGCCAAAGCCCAGCACTTTATTCACTGCTCTACCTAGCTACTCATGGCTCAGTAGTTGCCTAGTGTATTCTAATAGAAAGGAACAAGGCATACAAGGGAGTGGTCTCTAGGGAGGTCTATTTGCTTTGGAAAGTTTTAGGAATGATGAATGGAGCTTTGAGAGAATGGATTGACTTTCTCTTTTTTAGGAATAATGGAACAGTTGATTTGACTATGATTCCAGAATTGGGGTTCAGAGTACAGGGGATGGAAAACAGCATATGTGACACCCAGTAAGGAGAGAACCAGTAGTGAAGAGAAACATGGCAAACTGGAGCAGCAAAGGCATCTGTCTATCAGGACAGCAGGGCAGGGAGCAAAGTCCAGGGCAAAAAGGGTTAAGGGTTAAGTCCTGAATATTAAGGTAAAAATTGTTTTTAATTGCTTTAGCACATGACAACTGACATGCTGTCCTGTCTAACTTCCTTCTTTTGGGCTTGCCCTCATGACTTTTGGGGGGTGGGGTTTGCCTTCTCCCCTATCACAGAATGGAAACAACTAGGTGATGCCTTAGTGTACAGAGCACTAGGCCTGGAGTCAGGAAGATTGAATGACTGAAAAATGACTAAACTAACTCAGAAAGGAGTAGAGGACTAGATATGTTCCCTCTTCTGTTACAATAATTGCACCCAAAGTCAAACAATCCTCAAATATCCTACTCTAATATGGTTTCCATTCCCTTCATCACCCCTGAAATACAAATGCTTATTCCTCTTGTGGAAAAAAAAATTAATTTTAACTCTAATAGAGTGAAGTGAGACTGCGTACAGTGAAGTTTAACTTTTAGATTGCTGCCACTTTCCTTTGCATGACCCTTCTCCCCCTGCAATTTCAGGGACTAACGTGATAACTCACCATGTTCTCCCTGGACCTATAGTCAGGAGTAGGATATTTAGAATATTCATATTCATGGAAACACTGTTTGTAGTTTAGATACCTATGTTCTGACACTCACTGTGTGATCTTAGAAAGAAATCTATCTGAGTCTCAATTTTGCTGACCAATAAAATGAGAAAATTAATATATTACCTATGAGGTTGTTTTCAGGACCAAATGAGAAAACATAAACTTTTTTTATAATCCTGGAATGTTACATAATTGTTAGCTATTATAATAACCTAGATCTTGGCATTGCTATAGTTAGTACCTCCTCACTGAAATTTTCCTGGACTATATATCAGTATCTTAAAGTACTGGTTCATTTAAAAAAAAAATCAGCCTTTTGGAGAAAATCCTAGAAGACTGCAGGCAAGAGATACCTTATGGCCTAGTTTCCTTCTTCATCTCATTCATCTCCTTTACCCAATGCCTCCTTTCCACTCCATTACAATTTCCCACTTGCCACCCACCTTCACTTCCCCTTCCAAGAGCCCAGATCATGTTTCCAAGATTAGAAGTCTATGTCTTCCCTTGGTCTTCAGTACAAATCAATATCCATCCAGGAAAACAGATTCCTTTCTCTCTGTCTCTCTCTCTCTCTTTCCCTCCCTCCCTCCCTCCCTCACTTTACCAGGTTTCTAAGCAGCCCAAAGCATTTGGATGCAGGGAGGCTGTTACCAGAGGCATCTGTGCTATTCACAAACACTGATGATTAATTAGCCAAGGAAGCTTGTAGGCAGCAAATGTCCAGCTGCACAAGATGTATTTAGGAGGAAGGCTGATGCTGAAGAGGAGGCAAAAATAAATCATTAATGAATTTGCATGTGATGGAAAGAGCTGGGAAATCAAGTGGCTCCATTAATTTTTCCTTTCTTTTCTGGAAAGGTGATATTCAAGATTTGCTGAACAAGATAAGTGAGTCTTTTACAGAGCAAATGGAAACAACTTCTGGGGATGACTTTCTGCACTATAAAGCCTAAATGGATTCCCTATACGGTATTAAAAAACAGATTGCTTGGTTCTCCCACTTTCTTCCCTGACTTGAATGCTAGTGACACCCAGCTGGCACTCTCTCACACTTCATCCATACTCTGGATCAATGGCTCCCAAATATATTTGGTTTTATTAGTTTATTTATCCCTGATGTACTTTATGAGAGACAATAGGGTATTGTGAAACAAACTCTGCACCTTAGAAGACTCTGCCACTTATGAGAAATCATGGGCATATCAAAACTTCTCCAAGTTTTCATTTACTCACTTCT
Organism: Macrotis lagotis; assembly: GCF_037893015.1. NCBI lineage: Eukaryota > Metazoa > Chordata > Mammalia > Peramelemorphia > Peramelidae > Macrotis > Macrotis lagotis. The sequence continues at coordinate 402,817,220 of NC_133658.1, read as the reverse complement.
AGAATGGAGCAAAATGATAGATTGAGCAGAGTCAGCCTTGGAGTGAAAAGTCCATGTTCAAGACCCATTTCTGACATTTAACTAACTGCCTAACTCTGAGACTCAGTTTCCTCACTTTTAAAATGATGGGGTTGGACAACATGATCTTAAAGATCACCTCCAGCTCTAAATCAACATTCCTGCCTCTGCCACATACTGGCTAAGGAGCTCCCTTAAAAGACACTTAACTTCTCCAAATTCCTCAGGAAACTCTCTAAGACAGTAAGGTTCAGAGGAGTTACTGGTATTAGTAGCAGTAATTTCTCCAACAAGAGCTCCTGGTGATAGTGAAGTCACATGTCTGGCCTGTAATTTCTTCTCTGATTCTCCTTAAAAAAATACTTGTCCTATAAGACTTACCAACTCCTCATCCTTATGATTGTTAATGTTCTAGGACATTAAATGTTTTTTGTATTATATTGAATTTGATACTTTAGCAATCATATAATCCAAAAACTTCATGTTATAGAGAGAATGAAACTGATACCCTCTTTACCAAAGTCACATCATTGGTATTATTATAGCTCTCATTTCTATGGTACTTCAAAGATTACAAAGTCCTTTCTTTAGACAGACCCAAAAAGTATGAGGCACAAATATTATTGCTCCCATTTTGCATATGAGAGAACAGAGTAATCAAATTACATGTCTAAGACCTAGCTAAAAATTGCAATAAGCACAAAAATAGAATCTCAAATTCTACTTTTTGAACTTCATGTCAGGATTCTTTCTACCAAAACACATTTGGGTAGGTTATATGATTTATCAAATTGATTTATAAATTATAAAGAATTTTGTAAAGGAATGTAAACCAATAGTATTATCATGAACCTGGACTGACCAAGGCTATCAAACATCTTTTTATTTTGTACCAAGTTTTTATATACCCTTAATTCATCCTAGTCATTACTGATTTATTATCCCTTTATGTAAAGGGGCAGGAGGAGGAGAGAGACAGTTAAGTGGCCAGTGTATAGAATATAGGGTCTGAAGTCAGGAAGCTTTATCTTCCTGAGTTCAAATTTGGCCTCAGACACTTACTGACTATATCACCCTGTGCTAGTCACTTAACCCTGATTGCCTCACCAATTAAAAAGAAAGAAGGAAAGAAGGAAAATAGAAAAGAAAAGAAAAGAAAAGAAAAGAAAAGAAAAGAAAAGAAAAGAAAAGAAAAGAAGAAAAGAAACTAAGATCAGTGACTTGTCATTGACTTTTCTTCAGTGCCTTGATAGAATTGTGATCTCCTTGATAACAGGGGCTCCTATCCATGACTTATCCTCTGTCTTTTGTCCAAGTCCTCTCATAAATATGCCACAAAGGGGTCCAACACCTTCCACTGGAGACCTCACTCAACTTCTCTTGACAATATATGGACACCAACAGAGCACCAGATTATCCATCATTTATACCTCACTCACACTCCACTTCGGGCCCCCTTTTTTCTCTCAATTACACATTTCTTTGATGTTCTGCCGCATCTGCCCAATACCTCATTTATAATGTGCTGCAGTCAGGAAATAAAAATCATTCATCAGAAAAACATTTCTGGAATATTCATCTGCATATTATATAAAGTGAATCCTTGTTTGGATATTTACCTTAAAACAAGGAAGGGTACTAGATCTTCTAAGATCTTTCTACCCCAAAATGGGAAGGTGACAGAGTTGAGACAGATCTACAAGGTGATTTAAAAAAAGATACCACTGAGCTTGACAGTTCTGTGCTTATATATGGATTGATTATGTACACCATGGTTGGTTGAAATGTTTCTGGCTCTAGAGTAGTTCTGATGCTTTCACAAGAGTGTTAAATTGCTGCCCAAACATGTCATTTTGCCCTGCATCTTCATACCAAATGTTCTGTTTCTATTTAAAACAGAAACAAACAGAAAAGTATTGTGCATCTTCTTTAATATAGGAAATAGATATAACTGGCATTTTGTCATGTGTTGGGCTTTTGGTAGTGGTTTTTTTCTTTTGTTTTATATTTTGGGTTGTTGGGGTTTTTTGCCAGACCTTTTAATAAGATGTCTCCTCCTCTCTGAAGTACCCAGTTTTGTGTGAGTTTATGGAGGAAAAAGTGTTTCTCTCTGCTGTGTCTGATGAATTATGACTTTGTGGAGCAGAGACAGCCAAAGTGATATGTGCTGTTCTACAGAATTTGATTCTTGGGAAGGAAACATCCAGTACAAATATTGTATCCTGCAGATGAATTTGGCAAAACTTTAGGAAAGAAGGACTTTCTCCCAAGATTTTGACACAATGGCAATATTTCAAGTACATGCCTTTGATGTATTGTCTTGATTTTAAGGGACAAGTATTCAAGCTTTCAAAAACAAATCAAAGAATTTTGAGAAATTGTTAGTCTAGATACGGATAAGTATGATTTGGCTTCCCATTTTTTCCATCATATAAGAAGCAGAAGGTGCCATGTCTCCAATATTATATGCTCTAAGGATTTCTTTGACTTTTCAGAAACGTGTATGTTTTTGCCCTGCAGGAATCTGAGAATGAAACAGAGGAGATCAAAGAAGAAGCAGATGAAAATAATAACTCACAACCACCTAGCTCTTTAGAGCCCTATGAAGAGTATAGAAGGACTTTGATCATCCTCACAAAATCAAGATTATCGTCCCAGCTTTCTAGCTGAGGAGGTTAAAACTCACAAAACTAAAACATCTTGCCCAAAATCTCATCTCCAATTAAGTGCCTAAGGGAAGGATTCAAACTCAGATCTCTTGATTCCAAGGTAAGGGTTCATTGTTTCTAGAACAAAGCTGATTTCAATGGAATGGGGCTTCTTTCATACTTCATAAGCTGTTTCCTATCTATCGGCACATTGCTTTACCTCCTTCATCCCCTGTTTCCCATCTGTCAAGTAGAGATAATAATATTTACTGTATATGCATCTCAAGAATTATTATGAGGATTTATAATAAAAGAATAAATAGCAGGGAAAGCACTCTAAGTACTCATATTTGAGTTTTCCCTGGGGGGCAGTTAAGTGTCAGGCCTAGAGTCAGGAAGACTCATCTTCCTGAGTTCAAATCTGGACTCGGACATTTACTCGTTATGTGATCCTAAGGCAAGTCACTTAGCCCTGTGTGCTTTTCTCATCTTATGATCTGGAGAAGGAATAGTAAACAACTCCAGTGTCTTTGCCCAGAAAATCTCAAATGAGATTAAAAGGGGGGGGGGGGGGATAATAATAGCACCTACATCCCAGAGTTGTGAAAATAAAAGGAAATATTTGTGAAGTACTTAACATCATGTCTAAAGTGCACTATGGGATTATGCAACTTCTTGGGTCCTCACCTTCTGCCCTTTAAAATACATTTGCTGTTGTTATTCTTTTTCACCCCTTTTGGGCCTTTCTTGGCAAAGATACTAGAGGGAATTGCTATATAGATACCAACTATTATTATATTAACTATTGTTATTAAATGAGATGATAATTGTCAAATTCTTGACAATTAGTTGTATGGTTCTTACCTCTTCTCCTGGTAGAGAATGTACAAAATTGGGATTAGTCTACTATTACTCTTGCATTTACTTAACATATTACCTAGAATGTAATGCTATATAAACATTAGCTATGATTATTAATATTATTTATAAGGGGAATAAGAGTTTTGCTTTGATGCAGCTGGCAGAGAGTGTACCAGTTTGTCTTTTTTATAGTGTTTCTAGCTCCATCTTGAAATTTTATGAAGGAAGCTTCAAGACAATTTACTTGGCCAAGGCACTCACCTGAGGACAGGATGACAATTGAAAGGTTGAGTGAAAAGGGGTGCGGGTGATTATCCTTAGCCTCAGAATAACTCTCTGGGTAAAATTGATCATGTAGGGGAAGAGGCATCATAAAGACATGAAAAGGTCAAAAATAAATGTATTCACTCTAACACAGCTATGAGTAAAGCCTGGGAACCCTCTTTTAAAAGGGATTTCTAGATTTCTTACAGTTTTCTGGACGGCTCCTTTTGTGTAGAGACCCACATTAGTCTGAGACTAGCCCAAATTGTCTCATTCTAAAGTGCAGCAATATTCACCCAAAGAAGCTAAGAAAAAAAGAACAGAGATGTAGAAAGGTTAATGAAGGCAAGCAATGAAGGATGGCACGTCAATACAGGGCTGCTATGGTACAAAAGGCATAGAAGCATGGGATAAACCTTACCCCTTTTGATGGCAAAAGAAACAAGACTGAAGTAAGAGGCCATGGAAGCCCCAAACCATGACAAGAATATGAAGGTCTTAGACCTCAAGAAGAAATTTTCAGTCATGACATAAGACCAGAAAGCAAAGGCCTTGCCTGCCTTGTGGTATGAATTTTCCAAGGTATTGTTCCCTCAACTTATACAAATGGCTACAATTTCTCAAGAGTATTTTTGTGTCGAGTGGGATGGATCTAAGAACAAGTCCATTGTTTGAGTTTTTTCTTTGTTATATAGTTTCCTTTTCTGTCTCAATTAAATTCTTGACAATCAGTTGTATGGTTCTTACCTCTTCTCCTCCTGGTAGAGAATGTACAAAATGGGGATTTGTCTACTATTAATCTTGCATTTAGTCAGCAAACATTTATGAAATGCCTATATGTTCTATATGCTATGTTTTGCAATGATTACATGACGGCAAAAATAAAATATTATCTATCCTCTAGGAGCTTATGATTGATCAGGGGAGACAATATATACACATACATATACACATATGTTTATATATCTATAGACACAGATATTTTGCAATTTGGTGGAAGGAGGAAGTATTAGCAGTATTAGGGTAGGTGATAGGAATGGGGATCACAAAAGGCTATATGTAGATTGTAGCACTTAAGCTGGGATTTGAAGGATATCATGCATTTTGGGCAAATAGGTGGTACAGTAGATACAGTATCAGGTCTGGAGTCAGGAGTTCAAATTTGGTTTCAGACACTTATAAGTTGTGTGACTCTGGGTAAATCACTTAACCCTATTTACCTCAATTTGTGCTCATAATAAACTACTTGCTTCTTATCACTGTACTTAATAAGGTAGTCATTTTCTTTAAGATTTTTTCAAGCACTTTACAGTCTTTGACAAACATTTGATAATTATGTCTACTCGTCATCTACACATTCTTTTAAAATCAATGCTGTTGTGTCTATCTCTAATTCTTACATGTTCTATGAGTTTCACAGCCTATTTCCAAAAATGAATTTTCATGAGACCAGTAGTCTCATGGGACTGATTGTTTTATTTTTCTAGAGTAGTACTTTTTATAACTTATGAAAAAAGAGAGACTATTTCTTTGAGTTCTGTTCTTACTTATAAAAGTTAGCTCTAGGTGAGCAAATAGAGTTGTTATACTACATTTGATGAATTGGCATCCATTCTAGACTGTGCCTCCAAATTCCCCAATGAAAAATGATTTTTTCTGAACTAGGTATGACTTTCTATTGGGAAATTTCTATTCCTTTCACTGGAAAGAACTAATGATCAAAACTTTATTTGTATGCATTTTCCCAAATAAAACTGACAACAATGGCAAAATGGAGTAAAGTTTATAGAAACTGTTTGCCTGAAGACTACAAGAAAAAAGAAGAATTAGAAATGTCCATGCACAACATAAAGATATTTGCTTCTCCATCTGTATGTTTGTTGAATGGACATGTGTATTTCAATGAGAATCACAATAGTATAAGGAACTCCTGATGTTAAACATGATTGTTCATATATGTTAAACATGATTGTACATGTATAACCTATTTTAGATTATTCACTGTCATGGGGAGAGGAGAGGGACGGGAGAGAGAAGAAAGTGTGGAATTCAAAATCTTATCAAAAGAATGAATGCTGACAACTATCATTTTATATATAATTGGGGAAAAAAATAAGGAACTCCTGATAAGGAATATTCTTCCCACCATTGTCAGTAGCAATCCACTACACTCACCTTATAATCAAAGATAAATTTCTTAGAGTACTGAGAGATTAAGTTAAGGTTGCCTCTCTAGGCATTTATACCATGCTGTATGTATATAGTACAGGGTGGGGACTGCGGTCAGGGGGCATGTATATATGTGTGGGGATGGGGCTAGGGTTTGTATGTGTCTGTGGTAGCATGTCAGTGTGTGGGTGTGGGTGTGACAATTTGATATAATGGACAGAGAACTGAGCTCAGAGTTAGGATGAACTGGGTTAAAGTCTTATCTTTGACCCATATTAGTTATCTGACCTTAGCCAAGTATTACTCATCTTTTGTTTTTGAAGAGTTGCACAAAATCCTTGGTCTCATTTTCTCTTCAAGAGTCATCACAGTTCAGTAGCAGGACAGAGTCAAGAAAATTGTTGATAGCTCAAGATGGAGTGGATGACCTTGGCATCTTCAGTATCTAACCAAGCTCTCGCCAGGGGAAGTCTCCAAATGCTTGGGGTATATATCCCTCTAAGCAGCATGCCATAATGGATAGAGTACTTAATTTCAACCACAGTAGATTGGGAAATAAAATCTGTCTTTTGATAGAGTAGCAGGCTCTGAGTGTGACCCTGAGGATATTATTTAATGTTTTTATGTACCCAGTATCTATCTCATTCTTGTCTTCTAAGTCATAGAAGAGTTGTTATCTGGGATCATGGTAGGAACACACACATACACACACACATATACATACACAGCATACCAACACACACACAGAGCTGTTTAAAGTTATTAATGTACATATATATATATATATATATATATATATATATATATATAATACACACACACATATTCAGATGTTATATCCTATGTACATCTGTGTGTATGAGAAGCAATTTGGCTTAGTGTATAGAGAACAGACTTCAGAGTCAGAAAGTCCTGTGCCTGAAATATAATGGTTGTCTACCTCAAGGAAAGTCTCTTTGATCTCTGTATCCACCACAGACAATTCTCTAAGTCTAGAAGTTGAAGAACTGTTGCAGATCTACACTGGTAAAGGGAGTTTCTTCATTGGGTAATCATATGCCCAAATGTGGGCATATGAACACACACTTATATGTACAAATTGTTTGTTGTCTGTTTGTTTCAGTCATGTCTAACTCTTCATGACCCTATTTGGGGTTTTCTTGGGAAAGATACTGGTATAGTTTTGCCATTTCCTTCTCCAGTTCATTTTACAGATGAGGAAACTGAGACAAATAGGGTTAAGTGACTTGTCCAGGCTAGAGCTAGTGAATGTCTGAGGTCAGATTTGAACTTACAAAGGTGAGTCTTCCTGACTCCAGCCCAACACTGTATCTACTCTGTGCCCTCTACCAAAGTCTTCTTCTGATGTGTCATGTGTCATGGAAAAGACATTGGATTCTCAAGATCCTGTGCCAGGCTATGGGTTGCATATCTATCCTTTGCAAGCCAGCCTAGTTCATTACAGTGTGGCTGCTTGCCAGAAAGCTGGATAACCTAGTGATTAGTATTCAAAACCAGAGAATTAAGACAGCTTGCAGCTGGAAGATATAGTAGATAGAATACTAGACCCAAAGACAGGAAGATCTGAGTTTGACTCTAACCTCAGATCCTTACTAGCTGTTTGAACTTGGGAAATCACCTGTTTGCCTTAGTTCTCTCATCTATAAAGTAGGGATAGTCAGAGTATCTACTTCCCAGGTTTGTAGGGTGGATAGGATGAGATAATATATGTAAAGTATTTTGTAAGTCTTAAAGGGTTACATAAATATTAGTGATGATGATGATGATGATGATGACCATCACCACAATGATGTGACAATGGAGGAGACACAGGTAGCAAAAAATCATAGATCCTAGAAACACCAATGTAAATATTAATATCAATGCTTTAATTCAATTCAGGAAGCATTTATTAAGTGATTTGAACATGTCTGGCATTGTGCTTTAGCTACTGCAAATATTGCAGTTTCTAGATTAAAATTTAAAAAGTAGAACTCAAGAATTATCCCAATACTAAAACCAGTACTGGGCAAAATCATAAAATGTAATAATCTTATTTTCTACTTGTTAAAAACTTCCCATTTGCCCCCATGATGGATGCTTTGGTCTCTATTAGGAAAGAACAAATGAATTCACCCTAAAATATTAATGAGTTGTTTCAAATCCTACTTGGGAATATTTGCACTTTAAAAGAGCATAAAAAAGGATTAAATGCAAATAGGGTAACACTTAATGCAAAGCTATTCATCTCTAATGGTAGAATATGAGTTATTGAAGCACCTGAAGCTGGAGTACAAATGCCTTCCTTTCTGCAGCTCCCCAAACTATATTAGGAAGATAATTAACTACTCTATGAAAGACTAAAGTCGGACTTGTTTCTACCACACATGGAAATCAGCAGTTAATAATCAGAGATTTTCAAAAGTGGAATAGATGACCTTGAATAACACTGTGTTCACCATTACTGGAGATTTCTAACACAAGATACTAAGAGACAATTTGCCAAAGATGCTAGAAAAGGGATTCATTTTCAGCTGTGGGCTGCCCTAAAAGCTCTTTGAGATCCTTCCATTTCTGCGAGGATATGGCTCAATTTTCAATGAAAACTGCTTTCCCATCCTCTACTCATCTCCCAACTGTCTCCCCAACATTGACTCATTCCTATCTTGTGTCCACAACCTTGAGCCCTAATTCCCAACCTGGGGAAGAAAAAGTGAAAAAGGGTGGTTAGGTGGTACAGTGGATAGAGCACCGGCCCTCAAGTCAGGAGTACCTGAGTTCAAAATCTAGCCTCAGACACCTAATAATTACCTAGCAGTGTGGCCCTGGGCAAGCCACTTAAGCCCATTGTCTTGGGGCAGCTAGGTGGCGCAGTGGATAAAGCACCAGCCCTGGAGTCAGGAGTACCTGGGTTCAAATCTGATCTCAGACACTTAATAATTACCTAGCTGTGTGGCCTTCGGCAAGCCACTTAACTCCATTTGCCTTGCAAAAACCAAAAAAAAAAAAATGAAAAAGAGGTTTAGCAGCAAGGGTGTGTTTGGTAAATGTTTAACAACCAGTTCTCAAAAATATAATACACATTTTTAAGTGAAATCTGCATTCTTACCATTTTTCTCCAAAACTTTTTAAAGTCTAGTCAATCAGCAAAACAATAAATCAAGTCCTGATTTTCAGTGTGCTGATTTCTGAAATACAAATGCTCAGATTGAAAATTTAACAGTTGGGCTCCAGTACAGCCCTGCTGGGGGAAAAAAAAAAGATGAAAGAAGCATCTTGTATTAATCTATAGTATCTTAATGGGGGGGAGAATGGAATTAAGAACACCCAAGAGGGGCAGCTAGGTCGCGCAGTGGATAGAGCACTGGCCCTGGAGTCAGGAGTACCTGAGTTCAAATCCGATATCAGACACATAATAATTACCTAGTTGTGTGGCCTTGGGCAAGCCACTTAACCCCATTGCCTTGCAAAAACTAAAACAAAAACAAAAAAAAAACACCCAAAAAACCTTACAAAACTACCTTTACCTTTCTTTTCCTACTTCTTCTTTCCCTCTCTCCCCCCCCCTCCCTTTCTTTTCTCTCCCCAACATAAATAAGTAACTTGTTATACTGAAAACAAAACACTAAATGAACAAACATAAATAATCAATCTATACTGAATTTATTTGGGAAACTCCAGGTTGTAGTGAGAAGCACCACAGACTAGGAATCCAGAGATCTGAGTTTTAGATCCAGTTTTCTCACTGATTGGTTGACACCAGGCAAATCATGCATCTTCCTTGGACTTTTTATAGATACAGTTTGTCTTGGTTTTAGCAAAGCATTTGATAAAGTGCCTCATGTTATTCTCATGGAAAACATTCAGACAACAATATAACTAAAAGATTTCATTAATGGTTGAATGACTAGATACAATGATTAGTTATTAATGGTTCAGTGTTAACTTGTCAGAAAATCTCTATTTGAGTGCCCCAGCTGTTCTTGGCCTTCTGCTATTTAACATTTTTATTGGTGATTTGGATAAAAGGCATAGGTTGTTATGTTCATTAAATTTGCATATGGTATAAAGATGGAAGAAATAGCACATTGGATAATAGAGTCAGGATTGAAAAAGATTTTGTCTAGCTAGAATATTAAATGGAATTGAAAGGGAAGAAATTCAATAAGGATAAATCAACTTGAGAAATTCAGGATGGGTGAAACTTGGTGAGAGAGAAATCTGAAAAAAAAAAGATGGGGATGGAGTTAGTCGACTGTAGACTCATGAATTAGTAGCATGCTGTGGTAATGAAAGAAGTCAGTCAGTATTCAGAGTCAGGTCTTCTACCTCCAAATCTAAGTCTTTTCTCACAATAGAATCCATACACAGTACTTTTTTCCTACCAGACAATGATGATACACAGGAAACAGAATTAATTTTAGGGGTACCTAAGTGGAAGGCATTCAGAGACTCACCTTCTGATTAAGTCACCTAAATGTTTCTAACAAAATGCCTCTCAAAGAAAAAAGTATTTCCCCAGGACAATATTTTTTCTATAATTAAGGTGTTTTCTACTCAGCAACTTCCTTTTGTCTCTAAACTAAGGAAGAAAGAGACTCATGGGAGGAATTAGTCAAAGTTCCACTGGTCCTGTAATCAGTGGCCCTAGAGTGCATGGGCCTGTTGTTAGGCAGTGGGTTGCTGGAAAAATTTAAGTAGCAACTTTCTTACTCTTTAAGTCCATTTATTATATACTTTTATATTCTATAATTATACTATTTATTATACCAAAGGACACCATTGTCTTGAATAACTTAATCTGCCAATTTCTTAACCTATTCAGACCACTTGACTTCTTCCATTCCTCCTCATCTCTACAAAGGGATAGTTATATCCTTGAATTTGCCATTACCACAGCTATTCAATTTCTGTTAAAAAAAAAAACTATGAAACATAGCTTCATACATTGTCTTATCACTCCTCTATCCAAATGCCACATTCTTCCTGCATCTATTGTTCACCCTAATTGGGAAATTCTTCAGAATTTTCTGAGGCTATTAATTCTTTGGCTTCCTTTTCTCTGATTCCCACTCTTGACTCCTTAGATAACCAGGTCAATTCTACATTTCTCTATTTTTAAAGACTTTATCTCTTTTTTAGCACCTAGGTTGGAAGTACAGGAACAACTCATGAGTCTGGTCCTATTTCATTGACATGAGAGCTTTGATCTAATCTGTTTTCTGACTTGGGCAGGGTCTTTTCCTCCTTAGCCTACCTAGTTACACCTCTTTTCTAAGCTCTTAGCAAATTAATGTCAAACAATGTGAAACTTATTTCCCTGCAACCCACACCAGAGGTCTCAGGTTTCCTGACTTTGGGAATTTTAGGAATATGCCAATTAATCAATTTTCTCCTGCCCCCAAGTTCACCCTCCCCCATTCTGCCATTTCTTTACTCCCATCTATTTCTGAGCTGTTGAATTGAACCAGAGAGAGAGAGAGATAGTTACACAACTATATTGACTGGGTCTCCAACATATTCGATATCTGATTTCTTCTAAACCCTCTTGATTGTCTCCTAAAAATTCCATCCCTTCCCTCCATAATTCAGAACCTCACCTCCTACTTTATTGAGAAAATTAAAAGTCATTTGCCATGAGCTTCTTCTTCTCATCTTTCTACATTTTACAGCCCATGGGTATCATCCTCCATTCTCTTATTTTTTTTTTATTTCAGTCTCTGATGAAGAAATGGCCCTTCTCAAAAAGGTCAATGCTTGTCAAATATCTTCTTCAGCAAAATGCTGGTCCAGTATTTTCTTTTTTCTCTCTTACTATGTCCTCTTCTTTATTCCTTTCCTACTGACTATAAACATATAACTCTCCCCATTATCTACAAAAAATAATTCCATTAAGCTATGACCCAAGTCTCTTCTCTGAATTTCAAATGTCCAGAAACTATTGTTTATATTTGGTGCCTCTACTCCTTCTACTCTGTTTTCTATATCCCCTATAATCAGTCTTCCAACTTCATTACTCAACAGAAAAATTCTCTCTAAAGTTACCAGTGAACTTCTTTTTTAAAAAAATATTTTTAGGGGCAGCTAGGTGGTACAGTGGATAAAGCACTGGCCCTGGAGTCAGGAGTACCTGGGTTCAAATCCGGTCTCAGACAATTAATAATTACCTAGCTGTGTGGCCTTGGGCAAGCCACTTAACCCCATTTGCCTTGCAAAAACCTAAAAAACAAAAAAAAATTTTAACATTTATTTTTCAAATTTTGTGTTCTAAATTCTCTCTCTCCACCAGTTCCTCCCCCACCCATTCATTGAGAAGGCAAGCAATATGATACTCATAAATGTGAATTCATATAAATAATATTTCCATATTAGCCAAAATAATAATAAAACAAGAAAAATAAAGTTAAAAAGTATGCATTATTCTTTATTCAAAATTCATTTATTCTCTTAACTGGAGGAGGATAGCATTCCAATGATCTCTTAATTTTTTATGTGTTGGATGTTGGAAGGAATGTGGGAAATCTGGGATACTAGTACATTGTTGGTGAAGCTCTGAACTCATCCAATCTTTTTGGAAAGTAATTTGGAATTATGCCCAAAGGGCAACAAAAATGTGCATGCCCTTTGATCCAGCAATACCACTACTGGGTCTATACCCTGAAGAGATCATGAAAAAGGGTAAAAACATCACTTGTACAAAAATATTCATAGCAGCCCTGTTTGTGGTGGCAAAGAATTGGAAATTGAGTGAATATCCATCAATTGGAGAATGGCTGAACAAATTGTAGTATATGTACATTATAGAACACTATATTGTTCTATTAGAAACCAGAAGGGATGGGAATTCAGAGTACCCTGGAAGGACTTACATGAACTAATGATGAATGAGATGAACAGAACCAGAACATTGTACACCCTAACAGCAACATAGGGGTGATGATCAACCTTAATGGACTTGCTCATTCTGTCAGTGCAACAATCAAGCACAATTTTGGGGTATCTGCAATGGAGAATGACTAAATGAATGAATAAAAAACTCTCTTAATTTTTTTATCTATGAAAAGATAATAATACCTGTGGAACCTATCTCCTAGGGTTATTGCCAGTGTGAATTAAGATAATGAATGCAAAGTGATTTGTAAAATTTAAAATGTTGTATAAAAGTCAGCAAATATTATGATTGTCATTATTGAGAGATTGAGAACTCAAATCTTCTGAAGTTTAATTCTTCCCACTATATCATAATGCTAATTATCTAGGAATTAATTTTAAAAATATTTCCTAAAATTCTTGATCATTCTTCATCACCCTGTAAAGAAATGCTGAAAAAATACAGGATTTGAAGAAGATAGATAAGTGGAAGAATTGGACAATGGAGAGACTTAGTAATCATGATACTTTCCCCCTTAGTCCCTGGAAAATACAGATTCTGCAGAATACTTCTAACACACACTGACCTCTGGTGGGTATAGATAAAAATGTCTTTAAACCGTTATATCACTACCATTCAGTGGAAAGCATTATTGAGAGTTCAGGACTAATACTAAAAAAAAAAAAAAAATAGATTGAGATAAAGAAATGAACACCACAGCCTACTCATAATCTATCTTTATCTTTTCATTAATACTGGTGGTCTCGAAAAGATCTAAAAGTTTTGATGGACAGCAAGTTCAATGAATCAGCCATGTGGTATGGCAGTTAAAAATGCTAATGTACTCTTAGGGCAATAGCATTAGGAAAATAATAGACTCATTGAGCTATATTGTACCCTGGCTAAGCCCCACCTGGAAAATTACATTGAGTTCCAGATAACACATTATAGGATAGATACTGATAGACTAGAGCCTACCTGAGGAGAATGACCTGGATAGTGTTGAGTCTGGCCAAAGGAACTAAGAGTTTTTAAATTAGAGAATAGAAAATTTTTAAAAAGTCAGTGCCACTCAGAATATGCCTTACCTGTTAATTTCTTGGTCATATTCTTTCCCCAAACAATTCAACAACTATAAGAGAGTAAACTGGTGGCCAAGCTGTTAAAGTGTCAGATGATAGTACCAAAGGTCTAGAGCTAAAGGAATCTCAGGAGCCATCTAATCTAACCATTTATTTCACATAGGAGGAAACTGAGGCACAGGGAAGTTGAGTTTCTTGCCTATGGTCACATAGTTCACATTCATCACAGGCAGGATTTCAGCCAGGTCCTCTAATTCCAGCATCATTTTACCATCTCTTTGGATTGCCGGTCAGTTGTGTTCATGCCTGAGGACTAATTCTATTTGTCATTCTTCTTGACAAGCAGCATGCAAACTGGAAAAAGGGTTGGTTTTAGAATTGGAGGACTTAGGTTGGTATCCCAGCTCTGTCACTTACTACTTGGATAACCTGAGATAAATCAAAATGCCTTTGGGCTTCCATTACATTATCTGTAAAAAGAAAAAAAGAACATAAGGTTAGGATCCCATCCTACTTTAAATCTAACCTTTAGGGTTAGTATGTCAGTACCTGACATATCCAGTCAGCAGATGACATGTCCATGGTGCTGAATTGGTACAGAGCATTCCAGGTCTTTGTACTCTGATATTTTTGTACTGTGGGGGAAAAAAATCTCTTTAGAAAGAGCAAGAAATCTGAGCCATTTTCTTCTATGTGAACATGATAAAATTGCATTCACTTCAACATGTATTCTACAGGAGGTTTAATGACCTCTACCTAAAGAATCAAGTCAGTCTTTGTGAAATCAAGCTTTGAGGGTTCCACACAATGCTTAACTAGTTGGATGTAAATCAGTCAAAAAAAATTGTTAAGTGCCTATGGGTGGAGCGTTGTGCTAACCACTGTAAGTACAAAAATTAGAGGTGAAATAGATAAATTAGAAACAAAAAACCATAGAAATGATCAATAAAAGACTAATAAAGTTAGTAATAAACTATTGGATATTTGATTAAACCAAAACCAAATTAATAAAACAGGAAATGAACAAAGCAAAATTGTTGCAAAGCCAGAAGAAATGAAAAGAATAATCAGAACATAATAAGTATAGTTATATGCTAACAAAACTGAGAAGCCAAAAAAATGGAGGAATATCTCCAGAAATATTAAACATCAAACATCAGAGGAACAGAGAGAGACCTTAAATAACCCAATGCTGGGTGGAGGGAAAGAGGAGAATATAGCTGTAAATGAACTACCAAAGGAAAAAACAACAACAGCTCCTATTTCTGGTAGTTTAACAGTTAATTAATAAACTTCATAAATTATTCTCAAAAATTAGGAAAGAACCTTACTGGAATCCTTTTATGAGACATATGCAGTGTTTATTTTGTTGTTGTTTTTGTTGATAAGTTGTGTTTGATTCTGTGACGCCATTTAGGGATTTCTTGGTAAAGGTTCTGAAAAACTTTGTCATTTACTTTTCCAATTCATTTTTTTCCAATAGCTAAAATTATTTATTTATTTTTTGTTTATGTATTTTATATTATTACAATAATCTTATTGTGAGATTAAACATAAACCCCTTCCCCCCCACAAAAAGTTGAGAAAACACAAAAATAGTGAGAGAGGAAAAAAATGTACTTCAGTCTGTTTTCAGGTTCCAATGGCTCTGCCTCTGGGATGAATTGCATTCTTTATCATGAGTCCAAAGAAGTTGCTTTAATATTTTTCCCACAATTGCTATTACTAGCTGTATTTCCCTCTACTCTATTCCTTCCCACTCTCATTTATTCTATTCTCTCTCTCTCCTTTCATCCTATCCCTGTCCAAAAGTGTGTTGTATCTGAGTACCCTCTCCCACAATCTTCCCTCTATTCTATCACCTATTCCCCCCTTCCCTCCCCCCATTCTCCTTTACCCCTTTCCTCTCATTTTTCTCTAGGGTAAGATAGATTTCTATACCTTATTGTGTTTATTATTTTCTCTCTGAGCCATTTCTGATGAGAATGAAGGCTCACTCAGTCCTCCTCACCTTTGCCCATTCCATTCCATTGAAAAAGCTTTTTCTCGACTCTTAAGTGAAGCCTCCTCTTCCTCTCCTTGCTTTTCCTCCCAGTACTTTCTTTTATTACCCATTGACTCCATCTTTTTACTATATTATACCATTATTCAGCTCCTTCCTGTGCCTTGTCTATATATGCTCCTTCTAACTGCTGTTATAAATGAGAAGGTTCATATGAGTTATCAGTATCTTCTTCCTATGCAATAATACAAACAATTCAACATCATTAAGTTCCTCATAGTTATTCCATCTCATCTGCCCTCCCTATGATTCACCTGAGTCTTTTACCTGGAGATCAAACTTCCTGTTCAGCTCTGGTTGTTTCGATAGGAAAGTCTGAAAGTCCCCTGTTTCACTGAAAGTCCATCTTTTTCCCTGAAAGCCAGATTTGAACTCAGGTATTCCTGACTCCAGGGCTGGGACTCTATCCACTGCACCACCTAGCCACCCCCAAGGATGTTCAGTTTTGCTGGGTAATTGATTTTCAGTTGCAAACCAAGATCTTTTCCCTTATGGAATATCATATTCCAATCCCATATGAGCCCTTAATATAGACTCCACCAGATCTTGTGTAATCCTGACTATAGAGTCACAGTAGTTGAATTGTTTGTTTCTGGCAGCTTTTAGTATTTTCTCTTTGACTTGAAAGTTTTTGAATTTGGTTATAATATTCCTGAAAGCTTTCCTTTTGGGATCTTTTTCAGAAGGTGATCAGTGAATTCCCTCAATTTCTATTTTACCTTCTGCTTCTAGGATCTCAGGGCAATATTGCTGTATTATTTCTTGAAAAATGCAATCTAGGCTCTTTTCATGGTCATGACTTTCAGATAGCCCAACAAATTTTAAATTATCTCTCCTGGATCTGTTTTTTAGGGTCAGTTGTTTTTTCCAATGAGATATATCACATTTTCTTCTAATTTTTTGGGGGGGAGTAGAATAGTTTTATTTCTTCCTGAGTTCTTACAAAGTCATCAGCTTCCTTTATTTTCTCCAGAGAGTTTTTTTTAATCTCCTTTTCCAGCTAGTCAATTCTGCTTTTTAAGGCATTCTTCCCCTCATTTGCCTTTTGTGTTGCTTTTTCCATTTGTCCTAAACTGTTTTTTAGCATATCATTTTCTTCAGTATTTTTTGTATTTCTTTCACCAAGTTTCTTTTTCTTTTGTTTGCTCATTTCTTCAATCTATGACTGATTTACCACACTTCCAAGGCTTTGGGGTTTTGGGGGGACAACCCACAAGGACCTTAATTCCTCCAAGGTCTTATGAGCAGCAATGACTGCTCTCTTGCCTGTGCTCTGGCATGTGGATTACCAAGGTGCTCCCCTCTGCTTTGGAACTGTGAGGAGGGTCCCTGCTCAGCTAGTGATCTCTGCAGTCTCTCCCAACCCCCTTACCATCTGTGGGCTGCAGGAGGTGCAGACTGGTTTCCCCAAATCCCACTACAGCTTCACACTGCTCTGAGGCTAGTGCTTGCTCCTCACTCACTCTGGTGCAGCAGAGTTCTCTCACCACCCCTTCAAGCTGTTCCCAGTGATCACTGGGCCAGAAGGTCCAGAAACTACCCCCTCTTCCACCAACCCTGGTGCTCCAGGGATCTAGGTACTTGGTCTGTTGCTTTTTCCAACCCCCTACAGACATTTCCCATGGAACTTCTAAATTGTCTTGGACTGGGAAATTATATCACTCAGTCTTTCTATGGGTTCTGTCCCTCTAAATTTTGGCTAGAGTCATAATTTGACAGCTTTTGGAGTTTTGGGGAGAACGAGTTTCTGGGAATTCCTGCCTTCATGCCATCATCTTGGCTCTGCTCCCCCGCCAATTAATTTTTAAAATTAGTAACTGAAGCAAACAGTTACGTGAATTGCCTGGGATGCACAACTAGTAAGTATCTGAGGTCAGATTAATTTAAACTCAGAAAGATGAGTTTTCCTGATTCCAAGTTAGGCAACTCTAACTATTGGACCTATGGGAATTCTTTACAGAACTTGACAAAGTAGTAATAAGATTCATTTGAAAATGCAAAGTATATGAAAAAAACAAAAAAATTAAAAAATTAAAAAATAAAACAAAAAATGCAAAGGATCTGGAATATTAGAGAAATGATGAAAAGAATTAAAAACAGCTATTAGTGAGAGATATATTATTAAACAAACAAGAGCTAGAGAAAATTTGGAAAAATAAAATAGATAACTTTCATTACTTGAAACTAAAAAGCTTCTGCACAGACAGTAGTGATACCTCTAAGACAAGGAGAAATGGTCCAGTGGGGGAAAAAAATCTTTATTACAAATTCTCTGAAAAGGACTTGTATCCAAGACATATCAATGATTAGTAAATACATTCTATATGATATAATATTATATATTATACATTTTTTAAAATAGTTTTTAAGATCTCTATTTGGGAATGGCACAGTTAAGGCGTGGGATATGGGATAATGATCTAGTAAAGTAAGCTGAGAAGTAGACAGATAAATGAGAACCAAGAGAGTGCAAGGTCACAAAAATACAGAGAAGGTGGTTAATAGAGTAAAATACTACAGTGTGATCAATAAGGACAAGAACTGAAGAAAGGCTGATAGACTTGGCAATTCAGGCATTATCAGTAGACTCATCAGTCAGACTGCAAAAGGTTGAGCAGAGAGAAGAAAGGAAGTAAAAGCAGTAGACAAAGAGAAGACAACTATCTCTGGAAAATTATATCCTAAAAAACAAGAAGAATCATTTCACAAGAAACTTGCTTAATAGTAATGTATATTCAAGATCTATTGCAAGAAATTAGTATTGTAAATCTGTGAGTTCAATAATATTAGGTACAATCTCCATTAGTACAAATAACTGCTCATATCTTCTTAAAAATCTCAGAAGATCCACCTAGCTTGTGTTTTCTTTTCCTTATACGTATACCAATATAGCACATGAACTATCTAGTTATTCTTTGATCTTACTAGATGAGTTGTTCACCTTTTTTCATTATATACTACTCTTCACTTCTATTTAGGGAAAGGAAAGGAATAAGTATTTATGCAGTATCTACTATATACCAGGCAATTTTTTTATTTTAAGGTTTTTTTTGCAAGGCAAATGGGGTTAAGTGGCTTGCCCAAGGCCATACAGCTAAAAGGCACTTTTAAAAAATAAAAATATTATCTCATTTGATCTCCCAATAAGGGAGTTATTGCTATAATCCCCATTTTACAGTTGATAAAACTGAGGTAAAAGTTAAGTGACTTACCCAGAGTCACATAGCTACAAAGTATCTGAGATCAAATTTGAACTCAGGTCTTCCTGATTCAAGGCCCAATGCTCTATCCACTGTCACCAGTTGCCTACATGCCATGTTCCCCATTCATTTCTCAGTTAATACAATAAGTTGTGGTTAGCTATCTCTCCAAGGACTTGAGTTTCCAAAGACTCATTCTGATCCTGGTAGTCAATACTCTGACCCTAAGAAGATAAGTTGCTTTTTTTTTTGATGCACTGCCTTCATCTGGAGTTAACACACAAAAACCCTCCAAATGAAAGTTTTACCTATAGTTTATGTCCTGATTTCTCTTAATATTGATAGGAAGTTTCTCAGGCATTTAGTGAACCAATGAGTGTTTGAACTGGAAAATCTTTGCTTTATCACAAAGGAAAAAATGCATAATATACCAAGAGCCATAGAAATTTATGAGCAAATTCAAAAATATAAAGCACTCAAATAGCTCATCAACCCCTCCCAGAAGGGAATTAAACCTGGGTTTGTTGTTGGGACAATCCTCTGTAATTTCAGCAAGTCCCTCTTTATGACAGAGTCCTACAAAGTCTCTATAAGACTCTTAATATAGCTCTGTGGTTTAGACTTTCCAAGAAGGTAAAAGTACCTTGGATGGTTAGAAGTCATTACATGTAGCATACATGTTACAATGAATGCAATGCTGTCATATTCACAGAGAAGTATAAGACTCAAAGATTATCTTCTTTCTAAAGAGATTCCTTTTTCACAGAACAGAAGAATCAAAGAACAAGGACCTAAAATGCTACCCTTATCTTTCTAATTTTTTTTCCAATTTTAACCAGCTAAACATCTTGTATACCATTCCCTTGTTGATAGTTGGATAATCTAAATATTTACAATGGGTATGCTTGGTATTATATGAGCTCTATCTTATCCAAAGTAGCATTTAGCACCACCAACATTAACAATAGAATTATGACCCCTTTAAAATAGATCCTGTTCTCTGGTCAGTTGAATAGAAGCACTGCCATGGGCTTCTGCTCTAAGATATCATTACTATTCCTGAGAAATGTAGAAGAGAAAAAACAACTCTCCTTTTCCTAAATTACTGCACTTCAGAAGGCATAATAAAAATGGAAAAGAGGGAGTTATTTGGATGAGAAAGATAATCTAACTTTTATAAACCACAAAGAAAGATAGCTGATCTTCAGTCGTCCATTCATTGGGAATTTCATGTGATCTACCTATCAATGAACATATATGCAAATAGTAACCCTAAAACTTAATAAGGTTGAGTGAGAAACCTTTTGAGTAATCTAGAACCACCACCCCCGATCAATCACCCTGATAGTAACATGTGTTGCATAATCACTGTGATTCTCCTTTTCTTTTGGTTGGGGGACCAACTTTAACTCCTTCATACCTTTTTTTATTTTCTATTAAAAAAATGTACCTATGTGAGGGTCCACCTTTGGGTTTTCAAACTGAGCTTCAGCAGAAGTGGGATGGAAAAGTAATTTCTCTGCCCAGTCTACTTCCCCCACCACCTACCCTAGGGCTGAAAATAAAGACTTGTAGAAAAGGCACATGAGGAACAGCATGCTAAAGGCCATGCTGTATTTTCCTGAAGCTTTCAATGCATGTAAAATAATAGGTCATTGATGTAGCCACTGGGGGTCACCAAACTGTCAGCTTGAAACTGAGCAGCAGTTCCTTTGACAACCCTCCCAAATTATGGCCCAAATCACCCAAGGGGCTTACTAATGGATCGTGAAAGGCATTATCAGCAATTTCTCTAAGGTACATCTGGGAAAATATTATATCAAATGGGAGCCTCATAAGATTTTAACAGTAATAGCAATTGAACTTTAGATGAACTTGGCAACCACTGACCATCCCTGATTTTGGCATCTCCTTTCTGGTTTTCCAAAATTAATTTCCTTTCCATTAGTAATTACAGGTGATATTTAATAGGGGAGTTCATTTGTGCCAACGTAAAAGGAAGAAAAACACAATAAATCTGAAATGTATTAATCTCTTGTAAAGAAGTCTTGTTGATCTCTTTAACTAGTTTGCAGTAAAGAGACATACCTTTTGCTCTTGATTTTGTATTATTGCTCATGAGATCTAATCTAACTTTGCCATGAGTCATTGCACAGTGCTAAATTACCATGACCCCTCTTGTGATAAATGTAATACCCCGTGCCCAAGATCACTGAGAGTAAAATTTAGAGGATTTTTAAGAAAACAATCTTTAGTTAGTTAAACAACTAAATCTTGTTATTGAAGAAATATTCACAGTGGAACTCCTGCCTCCACTACCAATCGATTACCAAAGTGCCAATTTCTGTTTAATCTGCCAATGGATTAGACCAGAGTTTTTAAAGAAAACACACTCTCTAGCTTTGGCAGAAAAATATTTTTTAAAAGATAATGTGGGGGGAGCAGCTAGGTGGCACAGTAGCTAGAGCCCTAGAGTCAGGAGGACCTGAGTTCAAATCTGGCCTCAGACCCATAATACTTGCTTAGCTGTGTGACCTTGGGCAAGTCACTTAACCCCATTGTCTTAAATAAAAATAAATAAACAAAAATATTTTTTTACAAAACTTAACAATATTTTTAGAACAGATGCCAAAATCAAAGAAACTATCTGTGTTATAGTCCAAATATTTTTTCATATATCCAAACAGATAGGCATTTATTAGGTCTCAGTTTATCTGGGGCAACACCCTTTCAGTGATTAAGGGCTGTAAGAATTGAGACAAAAGATGATCTATTTTGTCTTCACAAAATTAGAATATATAAAAAATATAAGACTTCATTGTGCTTTTTGTTAATTCCAAAAGAAAATTTGATTTGGTAAAAATAAAACGCCATCTTAAAAGATATTTTATGAAATATCTCCTTTCCATATGTCAAAACTTTTCAACAGTCCTTGAAAGCAATAAGAGCAGAAATAATTCCATTTAGTGATCTTCTGATTATAAACATCTGGCAGGCATCAAGTATTCAGATGTATTCTCATTAAAGGTGTTTTACCATTATGATAGAGAAAATTCAAGCTAAAAATGAAATCTCTGTGGAAGATGAGATCCTCCAAATGCTCCTGCTTATGGATGACATTGTGCTTATTGAATTAATGCCCAGAAAATATACAGCTCTTAGGAGTAATCATTCTCAAGAGAGTCGAGTACATCCACACAGGAAAAATTAAATGGAAGAAGAAAAACTATTGCCAAGATTACAGTGTATATTGGCTGGAAAAATCTATAGAGCATGTCCAAACACATGTGCACATATGTAAAAATATATGTAAACACGTGTATACATGTTTTTGTGTAAACATATGTATAAATTAGAGACATATTGAGAACAGGATAGTCTCAGAACTGATCAGAAGAGTAAGCTAGGTTTTCTTGGGAAATTGCAAAGCTACTTTAAGACCCCCAAGCTTCCCATGAAAGCAAAGGCCCTTCATTTTATACTTCATTTTATACCATCTACTACTATTTGGTGGGGAGGTGGCAAGGCAATGGGGTTAAGTGACTCACCCAAGGTCACTCAGCTAGGTAATCATTAAGTATCTGAGACTGGATTTGAACTCAGATCTTCCTGACTCCAGGACAAAAAGCAAACCTCAGGCCCTCATCCCTGGTGTGAAACTGGGGACTTCTAAAATCCAGGGTTGGTGCTCTATCCACTGTGCCATCTAGCTGCCCCACCATCTATTTCTCTTATACACTATTAAGAACTGTAATATCAATAACCATCAAAGACTTAAAATGCATATAACATAGAAATCAATGGAGAGGTGCATGGTGAATATGGGCAAGTTATGACACATAATTGGAAAGAATTCTGAAAAATGCATAAATAAAAGATGTCATCAAGGAATCAAAAGAAATAGGGATCATCATATGTCAAAGTGACAGAATAATAGGATAGCTTGAATGTTTCACTGGCACCCTTGCACTGTGAAGAGAATTCAAAGGTCGCTAGCACATTAGGTGAATCTCTCAATGAATTTACAGGAAAAGATGAACTAAAAAGGATGGAAAACCATGGAAAGGTTGCAATATACATCAGTGAAGGGTGCTTTCAACTCGATTTTATCATAAATTCATTTGAATATTTGTGCATGGTAATGATTATTTGCATTTTCCTAGCATTTAAAGAATTCCATTTAATTTTATTTATCAAGTATTTATAATGAGTATAAGGAACTCTGTTAACCATGAGAAACAAAGTAAAAAATGAAAAAGAACATCTTCCCCTTGGAAGGATTTGCATGAATTGATGCTGAGCAAGATGAGCAGAACCAGAAGAAAATTGTACACCCTAACAGCAACATGGGGGCGATGATCAACCTTTAAAGACTTGCTCATTCCATCAGTGCAACAATCAGGGACAATTTTGCAGTATCTGCAATGGAGAATATCATCTGTATCCAGAGAAAGAATTGTGGAGTTTGAACAAAGACCAAAGACTATTACCTTCAATTAAAAAAAACCATTATGTAATTTTGCTCTCTTATACTTTATTTTTTTTTCCTTAAGGATGTGATTTCTCTCTCATCACATTCTATTTAGATCAATGTATACCATGGAACCAATGTAAAGACTAACAGACTGCCTTCTGTGGGAGGTGGGGAGAGGGAAGCAAGATTAGGGGGAAAATTGTAAAATTCAAAATAAATTAATTAATTAAATTTTTTACAAATGTGTAAATAAATCCAAAATAAAGAACATCTTCCCTCAGGGAGCTTAACACTCTACTGAAATGAGAGGCAGTGCAAATGGCTAGGATGTTGAAAGTTGCCACCAATATGGTCATTGCTTGGCTTCTGTTTCCTTAAATAAACGTGTCTCATTTTCCTTATTACCTGCATAGAATAACACATGAATTACCTATTTTACAGGATTAGTGTGACATTCAAATAAAATGATGTACAGAATACCCTCTGAAAACATTAAAATACTTTATATGAGTCATTATTTTCATAGAAGGTGGAGAGACTTTTTTGCAGATACTAATTTCAAGCCAACTGTTTAACAAAAGAAGCACAGAAGTATTTTCTCTGCCTTTTTATTTCTGCCAATGTGCTTATCTAATTACATTTCCAGAGGTTTTATTTTTGCCTTTTACCAGAACAGCCTCTGAACTTTAAGCATTGGATCCAAGCAAATGTCACACATTTCAGTCTGTGGCCTCTAGTGCCCTCATTTCCCCAAACCTGACATACTTAGATGAGAAACTCGAAACTGCAGGACACTAGTGACTAATGAGATCTTCCTTGAATTAATTTAACCACAGAGATTCTGATTTATTTATTAGAAATGAAAAATGGGTTTTCAATGATGCTGCTATTTCTCCTTTGCAAAGTCTTCTGCACAGGATAAAAGACACATATAGGGCATAAGACTCAGAATCTCCATTACAAACCTGATTTATTAGCTTTGCAAAAATTGATGTCCAAGAAATTCAACCCTTATTACAAGAATGCATCCCAAAGTTTGGTCTCTGAGGGAATTCCCATGGTAATAAAATAATTTTAGTTCCAGAACAGTTATATTTCAGAGTTTGTCTTGAAAAATAGATGGTATGTTTCCAATCCCTAGGAAAAGTTTAATTTCAAATTTTACTCTTTCAGTTGACAAATGTAATAAAATCAATTACATGTGTAGCATGCTTTCCATTTCATTCTAGAGTGAATGTTGAAATTCTGGGGATAATGTTGGGTATTTTGGACAAAAAGCAAACCTCAGGCCTTCATCCATGGTGTGAAACTGGGGACTTCTAAAGTCAACTTGGATCTAGATGTTTTTATCCTACTAAGAAAACTAAACAAATTATAGCATAAAATTAATAAAAAATATTTTATTGAAGCAAAAAAATGAAACAAACATTAAAAATGTTCTCAGCAAACATTCTCTAAATTAATACATTCCTACTTTTCTGCATTCCATCATAGAAAAGAGAGGGAGGTACCCTTTATCAAGGTTCCTACCAGCAAAACCAGAGCTTAACAAAATGCCTTGGCAGCTGTGAAACTTGTCTCTTGGACCACATTGAAGCTGTAACAGTCTTTTTTACTCCTGTCTCCTTATAGCCAGCAGCCTGCCCAGAAGTCAATCATGCCTACTCTCTGGTTTGGCTCTCTTCTGTTGGCAACTCAGAACTCCCTAGAAATTACATCTGATTTTTTCCCCATATGATTCTGTCATAGGTTTGCTCTTCTTCCTCCTTCTCCCAGGAACTTTGTGAATTTCCAAGTTTCTATCTTGTGCCCCCCATATTTGGTGATCTCATCAGTTCCCATAGATTCAATTATTATCTCTCTATATAAATGCTTCTTGAATCTATTTGTCCAAAACTAACTTCTCTCCTCACTTCCAGTCTTCAACTAACTACTGGTCATCTTAGACTGGATATCCCATAGGCACCTTACACTGAATATGTCCAAAACTGGTTTCATTATCTTTTTTCCCCAAAATCCTCATTTCTTCCTAACTTTCCTATAAGAATCCAGGGTAACAACATGTTCCCATTCATGCAGGCTTGCAACCTAGATATCATGCTTCTACTTACTTCATTGCCAGACCCCATCATTTTGACCTTCACCGCTCTTTATGCCTCTTTCTCTCCTCTGACCCTGCCTTTACCCTAGTACAGACCCTCATTACTTGTTACTTAGATTATTGCAGTAGACTGTCTTACTACCTCAAGTCTCTTCCTATTCCAACCCAAACTCCACTAAACTATCAAACTGATATTTCAAAAGCAAAGGTCTGATCCATTATTCTATTCAATAAACTCCAGGGACTCCCCATTCTAGCAGCAAATATAAAATCCTCTGTATTTTAAAAACCCTTCATAAGCTGACCCATTTCTACCTTTCCAGTCTTCTTATAACTTATTGATCTCCAAATATTCTAATATCCAGTGTCACTTTCTTATTTTCTATAACTCACATAAGACTCTTCCCCTACCAACTGTGGACATTTGCGCTGACTGTCCTTCATAGTTGGAATGTTGTCCTTCCTCATCTCCACCTGTCTTCCCTGATTTTCTTCAAATATCATTGAAATTCCAACTTCTACAAAGAGACCTTTCCCAGTCCCTCTAAGATTATCTCCTATTGATCCTGTGTGTTTGTGTGTGTGTGTGTGTGTGTGTGTGTTATCTACATGTATATGTAGAGATTAGGAGAGTAAGACAGAGTGAGAGTCAGAGACAGAGAGAGATCTATAGTTACCTTGTTTGTAAATACTTGCATGTATGTTGTCTTCCCCATTAATTTTTGAGTTCCTTGAGGAAGATGTTTTTGCCTTTCTTTGTATTCTAAGGGCTTATTAAAATGCCTGGCACCTAATAGGTACTTGATAAAGACTTGCTGACCTGACTCAACTCCTAGGTTTCTGTCTCTTCCCTTGTTACCAAAAATAAAAAATTTCCCCTACACTCAGACACCAATCTCCTGAGAAATGGCCTCTCGTTTGCTTTAGAGCACAAGGGCATATGTAGACTTGCTTTACAATGAATAAAGTGCCAGGGCCTAGAATCAAGAAGACTTGCATTCAAATTCTGCTTCAGACACTTATTAGTTGATGCTGAGCAAGTCACATAATCACTACCTGCCTCAGTTTCCTCAACTGTAAAATGGGAACCAAAATAACACCAATGTCCCAAGGTTGTTATAAGGATTGAGAGGATTTGTAAACTCATAGCATGGTGTCTGACACAGAGTAGGCACTTAATAAAGGCTTATTCTTCACCCATTATATATGGAATATTACATTTGTCTTAAACAGTAGTTTAATTAGTGTTAAAAGTAGTAATCATAGTACTTCTACAATTTTAAGTCCAAAAAGAGCCTTAAAGCTCTTGTTATTTGACAAAGAAATCTAAGGCCTAGAGAGAGAGATCAGGGTAACAATTAATTAATAATAAATCTGGGACTAGAACCCAAGTCTACTAATACCAAGATGCCCAACTACATGCTAAAATGTCATGGAAACTAGAAAGAACTTTTACCCTCCCCCAAGTCCCATCCTTCTCCCATCAGGTTTCCTTATACCTTAAATTTCATAATTAGAAATTCATTTCTTTGGCTTAGCTTTCTTTTCTGCTGTAAGAACATAAACATTCTTTTTTGTTTTCACTGTAATAGATCAAACAATATATACTTACTTGAAGCATAATAGCACTAGGAAGAGGAACTTGTTGCTCTGTAGTCGTTTTTAGACATATTTGACTCTTCATGACCCCCTTTAGGATATTCTTGGCATAAACACTGGAGCGGTTTCATTCTCCAGTTCATTTTACAGATGGGGAAACTAAAGCCAATAGTATTAAGTGACTTGCCTGAGGAAACATAACTAGTAAGTGTCTGAGGCTGCATTGAAACTCAGGTTTCCAGACCTGGCACTATATACATTGTGCCACCTAGATGTTGGAGAGAGAAGGGATCCTACTAAAGGGAAGAAAGATATGGAAAAGGAAGTCGGTTGCTATGGACAAGCTTCAGCTGTTTCACATTTTTTTGCTCAGGGTAGGCTCTGCACTAAAGTTATGGATGTACAAGTTATGCATTTTGATGAGCTTTTGTTAACTGCTGAAGGATCATCTTTCAAGCCCAGATTATTGACACAAACTCTAATAAAGATAAATGATGTTGTAGCTCAGCATTCGTACAGGCTCAAAGTTATTGCTTTTAGAAGGCAGTATGGCAACAATAATAATCATAATTACAGTGACTGACATTTATCAGTCAATAAACATTTATTCAGTGCCTTCCTTGTGCCAGAAGCTGTCCTAACCACTATAGATACAAAAAGAGACAAAAAGCAGGCTGTATCCTGGAGTAGCTCACATTCCAATGGGAAAAACAATATGCAAAAAAGAATATGTGCAAACAAGCCATATACAGGATAAATAGGAAATTATCAGTAGAAGGAAGGGGAAATGGGAAAGGTTGCTTGTCTCTAAAGTGGGACTTTAGTTGGGTCTTGAGTAAAGCCAGTAGACAGAGATGAGGAGAGAGGGAGAGCATTTCAGACATGATAGAGAGCCATTGAAAATAATGTGGTTTTTAGAGATGGAAGTGTGTTGTTCACAGAATATCAAGGATGCAGGCTAGATTGAAGATTCATGGCCAAGGAGTAAAGTGTAGGATAATTGGGAAGGTGGAGTGGGGACAGTTTATGAAAGGTTTTTCATGCCAAATAGAGGATTTTGTATTTGATCCTGAAGGTGGCAGGGAGCTGGTGGGTTTTATTGAGTGTGTGTGTGTGTGTGGGGTTGTGACATGGTTGATCCTGCCCTTTGGGAAGTGTGGCAGTTTAATGGAAAAGGAAATAGAGTGGGGAGAGACTTGAGGCAGGCTGCTGAAATAGTCCAGATATGAGGTGAGGCGAGTCAAAGGAGGGAAGGGGGCATAGATACAAAGATAAAATTAGCAGACCTTGACAACAAATTGAATTTGGGGCTGGGATGGGGAGATAGGGGAAAAGTTGAGAGAGAAGAATTTAAAGATCTCCCTCAGATTATGAGACAGAGACTTGGAGAATTGTCCTCAAATGGAGGATTTCTAGGGAAAAGTTCTGTTTGAGATTTAAGATCAAGATATCTATAGGATATCCAATATATAGCCACTTTGAGGATTACAAAATGCTTTACATATGTTATCTCATTTGAGCCTTTTAACAAACCAGTGGGGTGAGTTTTAAGGCATTTATTATACCCATTTTACAGATGAGGAAACTAAAGCTCAATGAGATCTGAGGTAGATTTTAAATTAGCTATGCTTAGTCCCCAAATAGCTGATATACAGAGTGATTTAAGGTTTACAGCTCAGGAGGCCTTTCTGACTCCAAGGCCAGCCTGCTGTCCACTTTATCACATACCTTTGTCACATACTACTTGAGTTGCCATGAACCAGTCACTTAACTCCTCAGTGCCCCAGGCAACACTCTGAGACCACACATGTACGACCACTTCGTGGGAACTGGTATTTTCACTTATGGAGAGCTAGCTATATTAAGTTACAGGTGAGCCACCAATATGCACTAATAAAGGGAGTTTCCATACTAGTAGTCCTTCACATTGATAAAATGGTTATTATAGACTTTACTACCATCACCCTGCCAAAAAAAGAGGGTTTAAAAAAATTTTACATATATAATCCCATTTGAACCTCATAAACCTTCAGAACGGGTTGTATGACTATTATTTATCCACTTTACAGATGAAAAAATAGGTCAGAGAAATTAAAAGATTTTCCCATGGTCACAGAGTTAATGAGCAAAAGCTGGATATAAACCTCTGTCATCTGGATTTCAAGTCCAGCATTCTAACCACTCTGTTACATTTCTTTTCAAAGTAAATAGTGGTTCATGATCAATGAAATTATCAACCATGATTTCAGAGGACATCATGTTATCAACCAACTAACAGAGCTCATAGACAAACATGTAGAATTCAATACATATTTTTGGACATGACCAATAATGGGAATTTGTTGTGTTTTACTTTGCATGTTACAAGGGTTTTGTTTTACTTTGGTTGTAGGAGCAGTAGTTGTGGTGGGAAATAAATGCTGCATAATTTTTAAAAATAAGATATAATTTTAAAATATTTTAAAACATAGTGGACTTAACTTAGGAATATCTGGTTTCCTATATCACTGTTACTTGTTTACTTGAGGAACATGAGTTAACCATTTAGCCATCCTGAGCCTTTACTTCTTCATCTGTAAAATGGGAATGATACCTACAGTACTTACTTCACAGATTGACATGATGTTTAAAAAAAAGTATGTAAACTGCTTTCTAAACTTTAAAATTCTTTTTTTATTTTTTTATTTTATTTTTATTAAAGATATTATTTGAGTTTTACAATTTTCCCCCAATCTTGCTTCCCTACCCCCACCCCCACCCCACTGATAGCACTCTGTCAGTTTTTACTTTGTTTCCATGTTGTACCTTGATCCAAATTGGGTGTGATGAGAGAGAAATCATATCCTTAAAGAGAACAGAATTCTCAGAGGTAACAAGATCAGACAATAATATATCTGGTTTTTTTTTCCAAATTAAAGGGAATAGTCCTTGTACTTTGTTCAAACTCCACAGCTCCTTATCTGGATACAGATGGTACTCTCCTTTGCAGACAGCGCAAAATTGTTCCCAATTGTTGCACTGATGGAATGAGCAAGTCCTTCAAGGTTGAACATCACTTCCATGTTCCTGTTAAGGTGTACAGTGTTTTTCTCATTCTGCTCATCTCACTCAGCATCATTTCATGCAAATCCCTCCAGGTTTCCCTGAAATCCCATCCCTCCTGGTTTCTAATAGAACAATAGTGTTCCATGACATACATATACCACAGTTTGCTAAGCCATTCCTCAAATGAAGGACATTTACTGGATTTCCAATTCTTTGCCACCACAAACAGGGCTGCTATAAATATTGTTGTACAAGTAATGTTTTTACCCTTTTTCATCATCTCTTCAGCGTATAGACCCAGTAGTGGTATTGCTGGGTCAAAGGGTATGCACATTTTTGTTGCCCTTTGGGCATAGTTCCAAATAGCTCTCCAGAAAGGTTGGATGAGTTCATAGCTCCACCAACAGTGAAATAGTGTCCCAGATTTCCCACAACCCTTCCAACAATGATCATTATCCTTCCTGGTCATACTGGCCAATCTGAGAGGTATGAAGTGGTACCTCAGAGAAGCTTTAATTCGCATTTCTCTAATAATTAATGATTTAGAGCATTTTTTCATATGGCTATGGATTGCTTTGATCTCCTCATCTGTAAATTGCCTTTGCATATCCTTTGACCATTTGTCAATTGGGGAATGACTTTTTGTTTTAAAAATATGACTCAGCTCTCTGTATATTTTAGAAATGAGTCCTTTGTCAGAATCATTAGTTGTAAAGATTGTTTCCCAATTTACTACTTTTCTTTTGATCTTGATTACATTGGTTTTATCTGTGCAAAAGCTTTTTAATTTAATGTAATCAAAATCATCTAATTGGTTTTTAGTGATGTTCTCCAACTCTTCCTTAGTCATAAACTGTTCCCCTTTCCATAGATCTGACAGGTAGACTAGTCCTTGATCTTCTAATTTGCTTATAGTATTATTTTTTATGTCTAAGTCCTGTAACCATTTGGATCTTATCTTGGTAAAGGGTGTGAGGTGTTAGTCTAATCTAAGTTTCTTCCATACTAACTTCCAATTATCCCAGCAGTTTTTATCAAAGAGGGAGTTTTTATCCCGATGGCTGGACCCTTTGGGTTTATCAAACAGCAGATTACTATAATCCTCTCCTGCTTTTACACCTAGTCTGTTCCACTGGTCCACCACTCTTATTTCTTAGCCAATACCAAACAGTTTTGATGACTGATGCTTTATAATATAATTTTAGATCGGGTAGTGCTAAGCCGCCTTCATTTGCATTTTTTTTCATTAAGCTCCTGGCAATTCTTGACTTTTATTTCTCCATATGAATTTACTTACAATTTTTTCTAACTCATTAAAGTAATTTTTTGGAATTTTGATTGGTAGGGCACTAAACAGATAGTTTAGTTTTGGTAGAATTGTCATTTTTATTACATTAGCTCTCCCTATCCATGAGCAGCTGATATTTGCCAGTTATTTAAATCTGATTTAATTTGTGTGAGAAGTGTTTTATAATTGTTTTCAAAAAAAAATTCTGAGTCTGTCTTGGCAAATAGACTCCCAAATATTTTACACTGTCTGAGGTTACTTTGAATGGGATTTCTCTTTCTAGCTCTTCCTGCTGTTTCTTGCTAGACATATATAGAAAAGCTGAGGATTTATGAGGGTTTATTTTATAACCTGCAACTCTGCTAAAATTGCTAATTGTTTCCAGTAGTTTTTTAGATGATTTCTTGGGATTCTCTAGGTAGACCATCATGTCATCTGCGAAGAGTGAGAGTTTTGTCTCTTGCTTCCCAATTCTAATTCCTTCAATTTCTTTTTCTTCTCTAATTGCTGATGCTAACATTTCTAATACAATATTGAATACTAGTGGTGATAATGGGCACCCTTGTTTCACCCCTGATATTATTGGGAATGCCTCTAGCCTCTCCCCATTGAATATAATGCTTGTTGATGGTTTCAGATAGATACTGCTAATTATTTTAAGGAACATTCCATTTATTCCTACACTCTCTAGTCTTTTTCAGAGGAATGGATGGTGCATTTTGTCAAAAGCTTTTTCAGCATCTATTGATATGATCATATGATTTCTGATAGGTTTGTTGTTGATAAAATTGAGTATACTAACAGTTTTCCTAATATTGAACCATCCCTGCATTCCTGGAATAAATCCTACTTGATCATAATGTATTATCCTAGTGATGACTTGTTGTAGTCATTTTGCTAAGATTTTATTTGGTATTTTTGCATCTATATTCATCAGGGAAATAGGTCTATAATTTTCTTTCTCTGTTTTAAGTCTTCCTGGTTTAGGTAACAGCAACATATTGGTTTCATAGAAAGAGTTCGGTAGAGTTCCATCTTTCCCTATTTTCCAAAGTGTTTATATAGAATTGGAACCAATTGTTCCTGAAAAGTTTGGTAGAATTCACTTGTGATTCCATCAGGCCCTGGAGATTTTTTTTTAGGGAGTTCAATAATGGCTTGTTGAAATTCTTTTTCTGAGATAGTCTTGTTTAGGTATTTAATCTCTTCTTCATTTAACCTGGACAATTTATGTTTTTGTAAATATTCATCCATTTCACTTAGGTTATCAAATTTATTGGCATAGAGTTGGGCAAAATAATTTTGAAATTTTGCTTTAATTTCCTCCTCATTGGTGGTGAGTTCACCTTTTTAATTTATGATACTAGCAATTTGGTTTATTCTTTCTTTTTTTAAATCAAATTGACTGGAGGTTTATCAATTTTATTGGTTTTCTCATAATACCAACTTTTGGTTTTATTTATTAATTCAATAGTTTTTTTGCTTTTCATTTTATTAATTTGTCCTTTAATTTTTAGAATTTCTAATTTGGTATTTGATTGGGGATTTTTGATTTGTTCTTTCTCTAATTTTTTTACTTGCATGTTTAGTTCATTGATTTCTTCTTTCTCCAATTTATTCATATAATCATTTAGAGCTATAATATATCCCCTGAGAGTTGCTTTGAATGAATCCCATAGGTTTTGGTATGTTGTTTCATTTATTATCATTATCTAAGATAAAATGGTTAATTCTTTCTATAATTTGTTTTTTGGTCCACTCATTTTTTAAAATGAGGTTATTCAGTTTCCAATTTGCTCTGGGTCTATATCTCCTTGGCCCAGTATTGCATATGACTTTTATTGCATTGTGATCTGAGAAAGATGTATTCACTATTTCTGCCTTTCTGCAGTTGATCATTAGGTTTTTATGTCCTAGTACATGGTCAATTTTTGTATAAGTTCCATGTACTGCTGAGAAAAAGGTATATTCCTTTCTATCCCCATTCAGTTTCCTCCATAAGTCTACCATATCTAATTTTTCTAACAATCTATTTACCTCCCTAATTTCTTTCTTGTTTGTTTTATGATTTGATTTATCTAGATTTGATAGTGGGAGGTTGAGGTCTCCCACTAGTAGAGTTTTACTGTCTATGTCTTCCTGTAATTCTTTCAGCTTCTCCTCTAAGAATTTGGGTGCTGTCCCAATGAGTGCATACATATTCAATATTGAAATGACTTTATTGTCTATGGTACCTTTTAGGAGGATAAAGTTTCCTTCCTTATCTCTTTTAATGCTATCTATTTTTGCTGCTGCTTTGTCTGAGATAAGGATTGCTACCCCTGTTTTTTTTACTTCAGCTGAAGCAAAATATATTTTGCTCCAACCTTTTACCTTTACTCTATATGTATCTCTCTGCTTCAAATGAGTTTCTTGTAAGCAGCATATTGTAGGATTCTGGTTTTTAATCCACTCTGCTATTTGCTTACATTTTAAGGGAGAGTTCATCCCATTCACATTCAAGGTTATGATTACTAATTCTTTATTGCCCTCTGTGCTATCTTCCCTCTGTTTGTATTTTTCCCCCTTTCCCCCCCTTTTATCCATATTCCCCAGTCTTTTGTTTCTGAAAAACATCCCCTTCAGTGTGTTTGCCCTCCTATATCACACCCTCCCCTTTCCCTTTTTCCCTTTTCCCTTCCCTTCCTTTTGTTATTTCCCCTTATTTCCCCCACTCCCCTTCCCTTTCTCCACCCCCCCTCGCCTTTTCCCCTTTTAATACTTGAAAGGTTAGATGTTTTATAAGTTAACTGAGTATGTGTAGGTTGACTTTAAGCCAAGTCTGATGAGAAGAAGATTGAGGTGTTTCTCCTCTGCTCCCTTCTTCCCCTCTATTACCATAGGTTTTTTTGTACCTCTTAGTGTAATGAGATTTGTCCCATTCAATCCCCTCCCTCCTCCCGTCTCTTTCCTGTCCCCCTTTTTAGGGAGGTAGTGTATGTTTTTAGATCATTCTATCTAGGTCATAGAAAATTCTGAATGTCTGTCCGTTCTAGTTCAGTATATTCTATTGAATAGAGCCAAAATTCCTGAGAGTTATTAGAGTCTTTCTCCCAAGTGGGGTTAAAGCCAGTTACATGCCATTAGATAGCAGTCTCATGGATAGGTCATGGATGTCCATCATTTCTGGCTAAGTATATTCTCTCTGTTAGAGTTATATTTCGCAGGATTTATGAGAGTCTCTTCCCCCACCCCATGCTGGGATATAGCCAGTTTCAACTTACTGGATTGCATTTTTTTCCTTTTACCACCCCCCTTTTTTTAACCTTTTTCATGTGTCTCTTGAACCTCCTGTTTGATGTCCAAATTTTCTGTTTAGCTCTGGTCTTTTCATGAGAAATTTTTGGAATTCTTCCATTTCCTTAAATGTCCATCTTTTTCCCTGGAAGAGAAGGCTCAGCTTTGCAGGAAAGTAGATTTTTGGCTGCATTCCAAGCTCCCATGCTCTTCAATATATCTCATTCCAGGCCCTTCGATCCCTTAAAGTTGATGCAGCCAGGTCCTGTGTGATCCTTACTGTGGCTCCTTGATATTTAAATTGTTTCTTTCTGGCTGCTTGCAGGATTTTCTCTTTTATCTGATAGTTCTGGAGTTTGGCCACAACATTCCTTGGTGTTTTCATTTTAGGATCTTTTTCTAGTGGGGATCAATGTACTCTTTCAATAACTACTTTGCCCTCCGATTCCATGATATCAGGGCAGTTGTCCATCACTAGATCCTGTAATATTAAGTCCAGGCTTTTTTTTCTCTTCAATGTTTTCAGTAAGTCCTATAATTTTCAGGTTGCCCCTTCTTGATCTACTCTCAAGGTCAGTGGTTCTGTTGATGAGGTATTTTACATTTGCTTCTAGTTTTTCTATTTTTTGATTTTGTTTAACTGACTCTTGCTGTCTCGTGGAGTCATTAGTTTCTGTAGACTCCATTCATTTTGGGGGGGGAGGAGTTTTCTTCATTAACCTTTTGCAACTCCTTTTCCAGTTGGTTAATTCTACTTTTGAAAGAGCTTTCCATTTGACCAATTGAGGTTTTGAGAGAATTAATTTCTTTTTGCATTTGCTCATTTGAGGATCTGAGAGATTTATTCTCCTTTTGTGTTTGTCCAATTGTACTTTCTAAGGTTTTGTTTTCTTTTTGCAAGGTATTAATTGTCTCTCCCAAATTTTTAAGCTCCTTCCTTATTTCTTCAAGGAAGTCTTTCTGTGCTGAGGACCAGATTGTATTCTCCTCAGAGGTTCCAGGTCTCTCTGAGTTGGGGTCTTTCCCTTCCAGGAATGTTTCTATGGATCCACCTTTTCGCTGACCCTTCTTCATTATGCTAAGACCTTGCGTTGGGGGGTGCTGGTTCACCTGGGCTTGGGATTGCCAAAGGTTTTACTGAGTGCAGTTTCTATGGCTGGCAAGTAGGAGGTGTTGGTTGCTTTCTCTGGAGTGTCTGTGACCTTGGTTGAGAGGCCTTCTCCCTTTGCTTGATGGAAGGAATTGGAGCTATTGAATTGTTTTGCCTTCAATCAATGGTGGGCTTTACCCTGGCCTGAGGTCATTCCTCAGCTGGGCTGATTCTTTTGCTCACACACCTGGGCCTGAGGCAGAAGTAGTTTGCAATTGTTTGTTTTGGAGGAGGCTTCAGTGCAATGTAAGCGGACTCAGAGTTTCTCAAACCTGAGGAGCCCAGGGATGGCGTCCGCAGCTCTCCTGCACCAGACCTCTCCCCAAAGCCCCTTCCCCAAGCTCCAGGGGGATAGCACCAACACCAGCGCCTCTGCTTCCCCACGGACCCAAGCCCCTTTTGTCCAGCCCCACCGCTGATCCAGCAGATCTGGCTCTTCAGGCCCTCAGACTCCCGGTTCCAATTCAGCTGTTAATCTGGCTGATCTCGGGCTGATCCTCCCTCTGAGCCCAGACTCACCCATTGGTACTCAGCTAAGGCTGCTGCGGGAGACGTAGATGTTCCTCCCCTGGCTTTTCTTTCTGGGTTTCCTGGTTCGGATTTCTTTTAAGAGGTTTGTTTCATGATAGATGGGGAAGAGATCAGGAGACTTTAGAACTGTGCCTGTCTTCTCTCCGCCATCTTGGCCGGAAGTTCCTAAACTTTAAAATTCTTTATAAAATGTCAATTATTATTATTTGTGATCCTTTTGTAGAATGTAACTCCTGGTAACTAGACATCATTTCAACCATTCTCTAGTGCCTGGCTCATAGTAGGCATTTAATAAATGATGAACTGAGTGATTATCACAAACCTATTTAGTAGATTCTCAGAGCCTTGTATTGTTTTTTTCTTTTGGCAAGGCAATGGGGTTAAGTCACTTGCCCAAGGTCACACAGCTAAGTAAATATTGTTATTTTCCCATGGTACTTCTCTACCTCTTATTAGAATGTAAGTTCCACAAGGGTGAAAACTAATGCATTTTTTCATCTTCCTATCACCAGCTTTAGGAAAAATTCAATTGAATTGAATACAACAGCCTGAAATTTACTACTAAGGGAAGTGAGCATGTAAGAACCATATTTTCTCATGTATAACATGCATCCTTTTTTGAAAAATTTGGGGTCTAAAAACTGGGAGTTTCTTATTTCTTGTAGATTTTTTAACTTGCATTTCCCATTTTTTCATACTTGCTTTTGTGCTCATTGTTGTAGTTTTTTAACTTGCATTTCCCACTTTTTCAAGCTTGTTGTCTTTGCATGCATTGTTTCACATTTTCTACCAGTATATTAGGTTACATTTTGCCATGTTCTGCCCAGAAATGGCTCAAAAAAGATTTTCATACAGTGCCGAATTCAAGTTCAAGGTGATCCAATCTGCAAAATTGAATGGAAATCATGCTGCTGAACATCAGTTTGATTTTCTCCAACTGAGAAAACAATCTGACACTGGCTACAGGAAGAAGAAACCCTCCCGAAAATATCACAGCAGAAGAAGGCCATGAGAAGCAAGTCAGCAAGGTGACCTGAGTTAGAGAGGGAATTGAAGAGATGGATTGAAGAGCAAAGGGCAATGGGAATTCCTGTGTCCATAAAGATGTTTCGTCAGGAGTCCAGAAGAATTGCTGTTGAAAAAGAAGTGACTGATTTCCAAGGACAACACAACTGGTGCTTCAGGTTCATGAAATGGAATAGACTAAGCATGTGTCCACTCACCAGACTTGCTCAGGGAGAGCTTGCGGTCAATCACAGACTAGATCATCAGCAGGAGAGCAGTCAGAGTCTCTCCTAAGATGGTGATTTGTCATCAAATTCATATGAGAACAAGCTCATGGATGGGAGTTGTATGAGGAGTTGTATGAATTTTATGATGAATAAAACTTGAGTTCAATAACTTTATGTAATACATGTTTTTCAAACTTTAGGTCCCAAAATTAAAGTGTCTTATACATGGGGAAATATGGTACTAGTTTTACTCTGTAAAAAGGGATAATACTTGATGTGTAATTTAGAGTTAATAGGAAAATTAATTTTACAAAATAAAAGTCTCCTCTTGTTTTATAGATTTTTCCCCCAAAACAGTCAAAGGGAGATCTTCATACAATCTTAAAATTCTAAGTATGCCAAAAGAAAAGAACAGAGCCTGATCATAACTGAAATAAAGAGTAATTTCCTATGGGAAATAAAACTAAAACCCTATAGAAACAGAAATACGTACATTTCTCCCTAGTATATTTTATCACATTCTTGATTTTGTGACATTTCAAGGTGTCTCCAGTCATAGGATCATAGAACTTTTAAAATGAAAAGCATCTTATTGTTAGTCTGGTCCTGAAACTCACAAAGGAGAAATCACTTGCCCCAGTGTCTCCAAGGTAATTTGTCATAGAACTTCTAGGTCATCTGTCACTTTAGTGGAAATAATGAAAAAGAGCAAAGAGGGATTCCTGTTGTTGGATACAATGCCAAGAAGGAGGTTTATACAATTGTTTTCTT
The DNA here is from genome assembly GCF_037893015.1 of Macrotis lagotis. Taxonomy (NCBI): domain Eukaryota; kingdom Metazoa; phylum Chordata; class Mammalia; order Peramelemorphia; family Peramelidae; genus Macrotis; species Macrotis lagotis. The sequence continues at coordinate 402,778,578 of NC_133658.1, read as the reverse complement.
CTCTCAATTAATACTTGTTGTACTGAATTGAATTGAATTGGACTGAACTGAATTGAACTCACCTGAAATGTATTCTAAAACTACTACAGGATATACTTGTTGAAACAAGGCAGTTTAAATAATAAAATTAACCAAAGAAGAGAAGGAATTTTTCATATGCATATATATATATGTAGTTTAAAATTTTAGTGAATAAACACCTTGATCATATCATTATAATTTTCTGATAACATGACAGTTATAGGAAAAGCTGGAGTTACATAAGCAGCTCCTTCAGGCACTGAGCAAAAAAAAAGATTACAAATAAAATATCAATACACTGTTTCCATATGTAGCAGGGGAAAAGGGAGGAAAATTAACTTTTTAAAATTATGATTATATTGAAGTATTATTATCATTGAATCTCCCACCCTGCCAGAAATAAAATTTAGGTAATATTACTATTTTTTATTTAATTTTCAGATTGCAGTAGAAAGGTGGAATGGCACCTTATCACCAAAAGAAAAAGCCCCTTCCTTCTCTGCTTGGCAAGACCCATGTGAAAAATGATCAGGGCTACACAATTAGACAGTGTTGATGAGAATCATAAAAGGGGTGAAAGAAAAGGAGAACACTGGGCATGCTGTGATCACTCCAGAAAATGGAAATAATGCCTCTTTTCATCTACAACATGATTTTTTGACTTTCTGGTTGCATCCTGTATGAATAGGACTTTTTTATACCACCAAGATTATTTGGGTCACACTGTCAACTTAATATACAGCAGAAAGGAGGTAATGGGTTTTTCTGCTCTATCCTACAAATGACTTAGAAGTGAGCACTTAACTGCTAAGCCTGTTCTAAGAGGCTGGGGTAGCTGATTTGTAAATTAGAATTAATAGGAAAATTAAGTCTTTTCAATAAAAGATGCATCTAATAATCCCATTTGAGACATAATGCTTAAATCATACTATTCAGGATAATGCTGCTATTATCCAAGAAGCTTGAATCCTAGCACCTCATTTATCTATACAGTTTGCTCTTTCTTTGGCTTTGAAATGAGAATGATATTGCACTCCTGTTGCAGAATCAAAGAATCTCAGTGTTGGAAGGGAACCACAACTCATACCTGAATGAGAAGTCTCTCTATATCTTACCAATAAGATGGTTGTCCACCCTTGGAAGATCTCAAGTAAGATAGAAATGACTGCCACTCAAGACAGTTCATCCTCCTTTTAGACAGATCTAATTAGGAAATTTTCTCCTTCCTCAAGCCCAAATTAGGTTATAGGTACCACCCCTTGTTTCTACTCTTCTCTGGGGTCAAGCAGATCAAACCAATTCTCTCTTCGAATTGACAGTCCATCTTGAAAACAGATATGTCCTCCCAAAATCTTATCTTCTTTTGGTTCAAAGTCCTCAGAAATAAGTCTCATATCAGAGAGTACACTTGAACTGAGCCTTGAAGGAAGCAAAGCAGGTTAGGTGAGCATGGAAGGCAGCCTGAGAAAAAACATGGAGACAAGAGATTGAATGTCAGATATATAAGGAATAGCATATAAGACAACTTAATATGGATGAAAGAAAATAATATACAATAACCTTGTAAAGGTAAGCTCTAGACAGATTATACAGAGTTTATATACCACATAGAGGAGTAGGATCTCATTCATTTCTAATTCCTATGATCTTTTTTGCCAGACTAGCAATTCAATGACTATTGGGAAATAGTTTCAGCTTTCAGATGAAATATTTCCATTTTGATACCAACTATTGCCTAAAATACTAACATCCAAAGAAAGGAAGGAAAATGTGTGAGTTGAAAATAAGTAAAAGTATCATTATAAAATATCTTGAAGCTGCCAAAAAAAAGATTAGATTTAGTCCCTGAAAAAATAGCAGAAAGGCATTTAGTTCAAGCACATGGTGCTTGGTTAAATTATCTAGTAAATTGATAAGAGAACTGAAAACTATGGCATAAGAAAATAAGTTAGAAAAACTGGCAATGCTTAGCTGTGAGAGGGAAAAAGACTTAGGAATCATATGACTGCTGTCTTCAGATATCTGAATGCTTACCACCTCGAATATAATTTCTCTTCTTTTAGAGGTCAAAAATCAGAAGCAATCAATCAAGAAAATCAGATTTTAGTGAGTAGAGGAATGACAAGGTCAGGTTTCCTTTTAAGGAAAATCACTTTGGCAGCTGAGTAAAGGATGAATTGCAATAGGGGGAGACTTGAGACAGAGAGACCAATTACAAGGCTTTTGCTAGAGTGTAGGGAAGTAGTGAGGACCTGAATGAAGGTGGTGGCTCTGTAAGTAGAATTAAGGGGTCAGATATAAGAAATATTGTAGAGGTAGCATTGGTTAGGATTTGCAAAAAAAAGACAAACTGAGGCTTGAAGTGATGAAAAATCTTTCTAACAACTTGAATGATTAAAAAAAAAGTAGAATGGAGGGCAGCTAGGTGGTGAAGTGGACAGAACACTGGCCCTAGAGTCAGGAGGATATGAGTTCAGACCTCAAATACTTAACAATTACCTAGTTGTGTGACCTTGGGCAAGTTACTTAACCCCATTGCCTTAGATAAAATTAAATTAAAATAAAAATTTTAATTAAAATGGATATTAAAATAAATAAAAATTTAAAAAAAGAAAACAGTAGAATGGGGATAGCTAGGTGGCACAGTGTTTAGAGCACTGCCCTGGAGTCAGGAGTACCTGAGTTCAAATTCAGCCTCAGAAACTTAATAATTATCTAGCTGTATGAACTTGGGCAAGTCACTTAACCCCAGTGCCTTGCAAAAAACAAACAAAAAAAAACAGTAGAATGATTGCCCTGATGAAGTTGTGAGTTTCTAATTACTGAAGAGATTCAAGAAAAGTTTAGATGCCTTCTTCTAGGAAAATGTAGTATAGGAGATTCTTGTTCAAGCACACATCAGACTAGATGCCCCCAAGGCCCCTTTTAACCTGAGGTTCTATGATTTAAAAGCACTAAGAAAAACTAAAGCATTTGTTCTCAGGCAGTTATACAAAATACATAAGGTTATGTCCAGTTAGAACTTCAATTCTTTTTTATCTGTAAAATAAAATAGCTCTAATATCCCATGATCTATTGTCAAGAAAAAAGAAACATATTTGTAGAAGAGAACAGAAGATCTAAGATCTAACTTTAGTATGACTGTTCCAGGTCAAGTACTTATTAGTTCTAGATACAAGGTCAGGATTTGATAAGATGCAAAATCAATACATTTTTTTTCATTTTCTGTATAACAGTAGCAAAGATACAAATATTTAATATTGATAAGCATTGACAAGTACATCTCTCTAGGTCTCCTTATTCATTGAAACAAGCCTAGGTTAGTGGCAACCGAAGATAGGATGGAAATGAGAACAACACCCCTTTCTCTAGTGCTGACCTATTTGAGATTCCTTAAAGAACAAAAGATTAGTCTTTAACCAATAATAATACCCCATTAGAGTACCATAAGCATTGTATGAGGACTTCTCCATGACTAAAGGCTATACTAGCACCTTGAATTACGGACAACATGCAGTCTAATCAATTCCTTATAGCCCAATAGCTAGCCTTATAACCAGGGTAGAATTATGGAATCTATACCATTCCACCCCTTGATCTTAGCCCCACCAGGACTAGGAAAGCCATTTTATACCTAGAGGTAAATGATCTGAAACTTGATTTTGGGTACTGAAAGATAAAATGTCAAGGGAAAGCACACATGAAGCACACTCTTAAAAAGGGGGCAGGGGAGAAAACAATGCCGATAAAATCCCTGCTATCATCCAAAGTCAGAATAGTTATAGTGTTTCCAGGGTCTTGAATTTGCCAAGAGGAATTGATAGAACCAGAAGTCAATTGAGAAGGGCACCAAGTGTCCTTGGACACAAGACTGACTTCCAAAATCAAAGCTCTTCCATTTTACCATTCCCTACAGATAATGCTTTGACATGATGACTAGACATAAAGGAACTATATAGTTCAAGCTGAGTGAGAAGTAGCAGAATGGAAAGAAGTGTCCTCATTCTAATCTCAATCCCCCTCCCACCTCATGATGATAATCCATATTTCTTAGAGAGCAAGATTAGATTGGGGTTAAGATTCAATGCTCCTTCCATGTTTCATTGGTTTCTCAAAGGCTCATCAATTTGTCCTTCACCTTCTGCACATGAAGAGCTAACAGAATCTTGTTTAATTTCACTTGAGCTAATTAATGATAGCATGGGAATACTTGAGCTGGCAATAATCTGTCCTCTCTTTGTTCATCTATATTATGTGAATTATTTCCTTTTGGACTGTGAGACCCATCTCATATAGCCTACAGGTCCAGCTCTAATAAATAAGAGAGCATTCCATATAATTAGAACAATTTCCAAATATTTAGAGCATTCCATAGTTCTTTCCTTTGTCATTGTCATTCTTTCAGCCTCCTCTAAATGTTCTTAGTCAAGAACACAGTGGTTAAATGCAAGGTCAAGATTTGGTGAAGTTGAATTAATGAAGGATACAAGCAATAAAGTAAGATATGAATTGGGAGGTACAGATCTCTAGGTTTTTCCATTCATGAAGATTTATCTAGGTTGGAAGCAGCAAAAGACCAAGAGGGAATAAGAAGTTTGTCAGGTACAAAGAACTACATCATTTTCTCAGAGTTGACTTATATTGGTAATAACCAAAAGAGAATCTTGGTGATTTTATTCATTCATCTAAAGAACAATAATTTATTATGATACTACTTTTCTTCCTTCCAGGTCTCCATGAATAAAACTATACATGTACCTAGAATCACTAAGCCCACCCCACCCCCCATAATAATGCGAGACCATCAGACAGAAGCAGATGAATTCATCTTAGTGAATATTTAGATATTTATTTAGCACCTATTATGTGCTAAGCAAAGACCTCAGTATTTTATAAATATTGTGTTATTTGATTCTCACAAATTTTGCAGTTGGGGCAGAAAATGAAGCAGGTAGAGGTTAAGTGACTCACTCAGGATCACACAGCTAGGTTTAAGTGTCACAAGTCTTCCTGACTCCAGACCCTGTGCCACCTAGTTGCTTCTAGGATTGGCCAATGACAGGTCTACATATCACAGTGTGCTCTGAAACAAGCAAGAAGTCTTGCAATCAGGACCTTAATTCCTAGGCATTTGAGTGGAGGAAAAATCAATAGGGGAAGAGATAGTGATCTAAAAGTCAGAAAATTAAGGATTTGGAAATTATGGAAATGGAAGAAATTCCCCAGGAAGAAAACACAAATTGCTTAATTATAAGCTCCTTGAGAGAAGTCTGCTTTATATATATATATATCTACCTTTGCGTCCTCAATTTTTCAGTGTTTTGAATGTGGAATGATCTCCCCAAAATAATAGTATTTTCTTCTTCATTGATTTCCAATGAAGGCTGGATAGCCATTTGTTAACAATGTTGTAGAAAAGAATACTGTTAAGGCATGGGTTAGGACCAAAGTTGGGATTCTATGATCTAATTCTGTAACCAATATTTAATGTTGAATGAATGGACAAATGAATGAATGAATGAAGAAATGAAGGAATAAAAAATGATAGTGACAAAACCCTGTAGATCATCTCTGTTTAAGTAGTGGAAGTAGAATGGAAAAAATACCAAAGGAGACATATTTTAAGAGCTAGGAGGAAAATTATAGAAGGGAAATTTCCTCAAACTCAAATATTTGTTACATTCACTGAAGGAAAGGGTGAATTATTGTGGTATTTCAGTTTTGGCAGTTGAAATATACAATATAGGATTATTGTGAGAACATATGATACCTGCTTTGGATTCCTGACAAGTTACTCTATAGAAACCTTATATAATTATCTATAAATGTGGGGCAATAATATTAGAACTCTATACCAGGAAATTTTACTTCTCTCTTAATGGTACACGTTTATACAGATATTTTAAGCATTTGAGCCTCTATTAAAGGATGTAAAATAGTCATTGTCTTTCTGATTTAAATGTGACTGCATAAAAATGAGTTTTTTATGTTTACCATTATAAATATGTCAATATATGACCATTTTAAAAGATAATTATACTTTTTTGTTCAATATCCTTTAATCTCTGTTTTTTTTTATTCTAAAGTTTTCTGGTACTGAAACATTCCTTATATACATTTTAAAAGAAGAAAAACATTGATCCCATGAATTCTGATTATAATTTCCATAATTCTCATTAGTGTTTTGGTAACATTCGGATTTAATTACTGGAAAAAGAAGAAATGACACAGCAAAGGAAGGATGAATAAATAAATGGGCAGCAGAGCCAGTAAACTCAATCTCCAGGGAGAGGAAATTCTTTATATTACATAATTAACTAAAAAGAAGAATTTTATCCTCAGAAGAAAGGTTCATCAGCTCTTTGGGACTGGAGGGCTAGTGCCTTTTAAATGAGAATAATTTTAGAAAGTGGAAATAGTAGCTATAGTTATACTCTGCAAAATATCTAGATAAAAGCAGAAATATTCTATATTCTAGATAATTTCAGGCATCTTGCACTGTTTTCATTTGTATTGCAAGTGATTAGCAGTAGTAATATAGATCAGTGCATGACAGAGCATATGTTTAAAAATAGGAAGTCTTGGGTTTAAATCACAATTCTGCTATAAAATTTGCTCATTTGCATTGGGCAAGTGATTTCTCTTTTGAAGACTTTGTTTTCTTCACCTGCAAATTGAGAGAGGTGCACTAGATCAGTGGTTCTCAAAGTGTGTCTAGAGACCCATTTGGTATGACCAAGATCTTTTCATGGGCCCCATAAGGCTGAAACAATTTTAATAATAATAATAATAATAATAATAATAATAATAATAATAAATATGTTTTCATTTCTAATGTGGTAAATACCAATGATATAGCACACATAAACAAAAGTGCTTTGGGGACCTCAATCATTTTTAAGAATGTAAAGGAGTCCTAGAATAAAAAGCTTCAGAACTACTGAACTAGATGATCTCTAAGGTCCCTTATAAATCCAAATTTCTATGAGATTGTATTGTCATTTCAGACAGTTATAACTTTATAAATTTAAAAATCTAGAATTTTTTTGAGATTCTGACTCATAAAATTCCTGGAATTGTCTGATTCTTATCAATAGCAGGGGGATATACTTCATATGACTTATGGTTAAAATAGTAACCAAATGGTAGGTCACTGAAATAACTTCTTGATTATTTATCTTATATATTAGTTTATTGCATTAGGACATTAGCTCATATTCTTATTCCTTTCCTCTTTATAGGGTTGATATTCTTAGGATGTTTATAGCAAGTGAATATATCATATTTGTTGTTGTTCAATTGTTTAGTCATGTTTGACTCTTCATAACCCTATGGACCATGGCATATCAATACTCTCCATGGGGTTTTCTTGGCAAAGATACTGGAGTGGTTTGTCATGTCTGGTCTTAGTATCAGGAAGACCTCAGTTTAAGTCCTGTTTCTGACACATAGTGACTGTGTATCTTTCTACAAGTCATTTAACTCTTAATTCTCCAATCAACTAAAGACTATAAATTGCAAAGCAGGTACTCATCTTCATTTTTAGAAGAAATTTTCTCATTTGAAGTTGTCTGGACTTCCAATTTTCCAAGTGTGGTCTAAGGAGACTCTTTGGGGGGGGTCTATGATGTTAAAACTATTTTCATAATTATTCTAAGCCATTATTTGCCTATTAAAAACTCCTTTTTTCAATCTGATGGGAGGATAGATTTTTTTCCCCTAAAGTTTGGTCAAAATAATATGTTGCAACACACTGAATGCAGAAACAGGTATGAGAATCAAGTTATCTACTATTAAGGTAAATATAAAAGATTTGCAAAAATATGTAAATTAATAACACTAATTAATTTTTTGTTTTGAATAATGTTATTTCTTATAAAATTTATTGTTTATACTAAGAATAGTTTTATTTCTAAACAAACTAATTAATAAATATTTAAAAGATTAACCATTTTTATTTCTAATATGATAAATATTCATATGACAGGTTGGTGAGGGCAGTACACAGAGGGCCAGGTCTGGAGTCTTAATAACTATGTGACCCTGGCAAAGTCACTTCACCCTGTTTGCCGCAGTTTCCTCATCTGTAAAACGAGCTGGAAAAGGAACTGGCTAACTACTTCACTATCTTTGCCAAGAAAACCCAAATTGGGTCACAAAGTGTCAGACACAACTGAAATGATTGAATAACAACAAATCATCAATAGATATAATTTACATTATTTAAAAAATTTTCAGGTGATAGTAATTTTTAAGAGTACAAAGGGATTACAAATTACAAATGACTTTTTTCATTTACTTTGTTTAATTAATTATTTAAGTAAACAGGATCTTTGTTTAATAGAAACTAGAAGAAAAACAATTTAATTATAAAAATGAAGAAGTTGGCCTATAAAATTCTTTCCAATTCTCATATTTTGTCTCTTTAATTTTATTTTCCAGATTCAGCAAAAGTATAAGCCAGGACATTTAGAGAGGGATCTTATCCCTTTGTTGTTGCTGTTCAGTCACGTCTGATTTGTCCTGACCCCATCTAGGCTTTCCTGGCATAGATACTGGAATGGCTTGCCATTTTCTTTTCCAGGTGAGGAAACTGAGAAGAAAAAAGCAATGACTTTTCCAGTATCACACAGCTAGTAAGTATCTGAAGCTAGATTTAAACTCAAGAAGATGAATCTTCCTGACTCCAGGTCCAGCTTTATGCACTGTGCCATCTATCTGCTCTAACTTGGGTAATAACTATATGTTCAATTAAATCCAAGAAGCTCTTACTTAATAAGCTTGCTTACCTGCTGTGGTTGAGGTGATGGAGACAGGCAGACAAAACAAAATAGCCCCTGCCCTCAAGAAGGGATTTCTGGCATTTAGAAGGGAGAGCTAATATGTACAAAAAGAGGTATTGTTTAAGGGAAATTGAAGAGCAAGAAGACACTAGCAAAGGAGAGAACCACAAAGGAAGGTTTTATAGGCAAGAGCCAGAGAGAAAGACAGAGAGTGAAACAGAGACAGAGACAGGAAAGAAATTCAGAGACAGAAAGAGAGAAGAGATAGAAAGAAAATAGAGACAGAGACAGAGAGAGGAGTACTTTCCAGGCCTGGAGGATGACTTAGACAAATGTATCTAGTTAGAGGTGGAGTAACAAGTCAGGAAACTGTTAGTATTCCAGAGTATAGGTAGGGGAGCAAATTAGAAAGAGGTGGAATCCACACTGTGGAGAGTTTTCATTCCTGCATTTCATTCCCATATTCTATTTTAATCAGATAAGCAAAGGGGAATCATTGAAAGTTTCCTGGAAAAAAAGACATAGTAAGATCTTTGCCTTAAGAGGATTATTTTGGCAGTTGAGAAGAGGTTAGAGAGGGGAGGAACTGGAAGCAGGGAGACCAATTAGTAGAATGTCAGATTTTACCAGGTAAGAGGTAGAGTCTTTTAATTAAAGTGATGGTCTTGTGAAGGGAAAGGAGTGGATGGATATAAGGGATATTGCAGAGGTAGCATTTTCAAGGCATCTAATGAGTTATGGGAGATGGTAAGAAAAAGGGAAGTTTCAAAGATGACTGCAAAATTATGAAACTGGGGGAACTGGGATGATGTTAGTGCTTTCAACAGAAGACATAATGGCTTAGTGGGGATATAATCAGTTCCATTTTAGCCATTTAATTTGAGAGGGCTACAAAGCATCAAGAAAGGAATGTCCATCAGGAAGTTAATGATATAGACCTAGAATTCAATAAATATAATAAGCCTGGATATAAAGATTTAAAAATCATCTCTGAAGAGATATAATTAAAATTACAGGAATACCTGAAGTGTCTAAGGGGGAAAAAGAAGGAAATAAACATTTATTAAAATTATTATTATTATTATTATTATTATTATTATTATTATTATTATCTACTATGAGCTATGTACTTCACAAATATTATCTCCTTTGATCCTCACAAAAACCCTGGGAGATAGATGCTACTGTTATCCCCATTTTATATTGTGAAAACTGGATCAGACAGGATCTGAGACTGGATTTGAACTCAGGTCCAGTAGCTCTGCACCATCCAGGGCAGAGAGAATAAAAACATGGAAGAAGATCCAAGACAGAGTCTTGGGGAACATTTAAACTAATGGGGCAAGAAATGGATGATAATGCTACAAAGAAGAATAAGAAGCAATCCGACAAGTAGGAAGAATAACAATAGAGAAGAGTGTCTCAGATGCCAGAGGAGGAAAATGTTAAGGAAGATGGGATTATGAACAGTGTCAGAAGTTTCTGGGAGAACAAGTAGAAAATGAGGGTGAAGAAATTCTATTCCACCTTTGCAATCTTTGAAATCTTGGATCATTAGAATGGTAGGAATTGGAAGTCAGGTTGCAAGTGCTGAAAGAGCTGATGGTAGTCTCGCATACACACTTGGCTGCACTAATTTGGGACTTCCTCAGATGATATTTTTACCATGTCCCCGAGTTAGGGACCTTCCTCTTTTTTGCTTTTCAGCTTCCTTTAGTGTATATCTTCTCATTTTAGACTGTAAACTCCTTGAGGGCAGAGACTTCTTTTTGTTTTTCTTGTATTTAAATCCCCTATGGTTAGTATGGTATCTGATACAAAATAGGCACTTAGTAAATGTTTATTGACAATAAATAATTATTTCTAGAATCATAGGTATAGAGCAAGAAGGGAACTAAAAAGATCACTGAGCCCAACCACCTCATTTTATAGGGAGAAACAAGGCCTGGCATTTACCTAAACTCATAAAACTGGTAAGCAGTTAAGTCTGGATTTGAACCCAGGACTATCTTATTCCAAGTCCACCACTTTATTCACTACACTGTTCCACTTTTCAGCATTTGTCAGTCATAGAGAGGAGAGATACATGACAATAGCTTACGGAAATGACAGTATCAAAAGCTGGGTTTTTTTGAAAGGTTAGCATGGGGGCAGCTAGGTGGCACAGCAAGTAGAGCACAGTCCTGGAGTCAGGAGAACCTGAATTCAAATGTGGCCACAGACATTTAATAGTTGACTAGTTGTGTGACCTTGGGCATGTCACTTAACCCCATTGCCTTGCCAAAAACAAAAAAACAAAAACAAAAACAAAAAAAAAAGGTTGGCATGTACCTGAGCATGGTAGTAGGTAGCAAAGGACAAAGCCTTCCCAAAAATAGAGATTGATAATGGGAGAAAGGATGGGAATGATCAAAAGGCAAGAGGGACTCCTAAAAGGAGATGAACTTAAGGATATAGGTAAAAGGATTGTCCTTGGCTAGAAGAGGGACCTTTTTCTTAAGAAACGGGGTAAAGGAGAAGATTATGAGTCAGAATATTAAAGAGTTTTGAAACAACATTGATGGGTGGAATGGATTAACAAAACAAGAGAAGGATAGAGAAGAAATAGCATAAAAGAAGTCATACAAGAAACATGACTCAAAAAGTAGATGGGTTGTTCAAGGATGATGGGCACCCAATGGATAACCTTATGTTTTGATGAAATTCTCTTCTTATCATGTCAAAAAGAGGAAAGCAAGAACTCCCACATGTCAAGTGGAAAACTTATTAAAAGATGCAAATAAAAGTCACACACACACACACACATACACACAGAATGGGAATATAGATAGGTTGGAGAGAACATTCACATCATTAAGATCATAGAGCCATTCCAGGTGAATATTTAGGAATTAGGAATAACCAGTGATTGAACTGCATGATTTGATAGTGTAGTATAGTGGGTAAAAAGATCTTCATTTGAATTCTGCCTCAGATATTTACTAGCTGTGTGATCATGTACAAGATTCTTAATCTTTCTAGGTTTGTGTTTCCTTATCTATAAACTGAGAAAGTTGGACCCAGTAGCCAATAAAGTCTCTTCCAGCTCTTATTATATGCTACTATGAGACCTTCATCTTCTAGTATTCTATTTCAACAGAAGGTGACACTAGTGAAATATTCCCACTCTAAATACCCAGGAACTGAGAGTGATGGATAGTTGAGTCACATATCTGGGTTCCCAGGGAATAAACCAAATTCAAGTATGATGTAAATTTTTCAGTTTTTGCACTCAAAAAAATATCACTATCTAAAATAGAGAAATATCTCTATCTGCTGAGGCCCTGGTCCTTTTGGCATTCATAGGAGTGCCTGAAACACTGGTCAGAGTGGAATTGTATCTTTATCTATAGTCTCAGTCTTCCTAGATTCAGGGGAAGTGTCTGAGGGCCCAGATATGGAACCTCTAGACATGAAGTAAGGAAGTGGAGAAAGACTTAAGTGGAAAGAAGGAAGATGATGAGCTAAACAACTAAACATAGTTTAATTGAGTTATTCCCAGATTATAAGGGATATACATTTTCAAATAAACAAGGAACATATATTTCAAAATTAACTACAAATTCTTTTAAGGTGACTTCTCATTTTACCATTTTCCATTTTTATAGACAATAAGAATGGAACTTCTAATTTTTCCATCTAAATGATAATATTCATTACTTCAACATGATAGGGAAAAGTAAATTTAATAGTACAACATAAACAAAATACAGAAAAAAGATTTTTAGACTACAGAACTAGAAACAAAAAGGTTCTTAGAGGTTAGGTTTCTTTCCATTTTACAGATGAAGAGACTAGAGCCAGGGGAAGCTAAGTGACTTGCTCCAAGATCCTACATGTAGCAAGTATCATATTACTAAGAGGTAGGATTTGAATAACCTTTGATTCTATAGAGGGTGTTCTTAACCTCATTTTGTGACATGGAGAGGGTGACAGACCAGCAGTCTATGGTTCCTTTTCAGAATAATCTGTGGGGGACTTCCAAGATGGCAAAGAATAGACAGGAACTTTGTAAAATTCTTCTGGGTTTCCTTCAGAAACAGCATTAATCTAGTCTCTTAACAGATTTTTGGAGTAACAGAACCCACAACAGAACAAAGTAGAATATCTTCTAGCAAAGTCTGTTATGAGGGAGGGCTAGAAAGGATGGGAAGATGGGGGGAATCCAGGGTTTGTATCCAGAGCAAAGACCCAGTAAACCAGTTGCAGGACAAGGCAAGGACTAACTTGAGATCTTCAGTTGTGGGAACAGAGGCTTTTGCAGCCTGGTTGGCAAACTGGGAGAGCTCCAGCATAGAACATTGAGCCCCTGTTGTTCCCAACTCCAAGAACCAGCACAAGAGTGGTTCCCACCTTTTCCAACTACCCAGGGCAATGGTCAGCTGACATCCCCAGCACAGACAGTTCAGAGAGAAGTCCTCAGGCATTCCTTTTTGGTCCACTGAGCAACCCTCTGGAGTTCCTAACATCAATGGCCCCAGGCCAGTAACAAGCCTCTAACAAGACCAAAGGTCTGTGGTCTTCAAGGGAGTCCCCTCCCCCAATTTAAGATCCTTGGGATAGATAACAAACCCTAAAAATGACTAAGAAAGGTCAGAGAAAAGCAAGTTCCATTGAAAGTTACTTTGGAGATAAAAATGGACAAAACACTAGTTCAGAAAAGGAAGACAGAAGAGTTGTTTCTTGTAAAGTTTTGTAAAAGAATATGAATTGGTCTCCAGTCTAGAAAGATTTCTTAGAAGAATTCAGAAAGGATTTTTAAAACAAAATGGAAAAATTAGGAAAGGAAATGCAAGAGAAAATTGACACCTTGCAACAAAAAGAAAAATGACAGAAGAAAACAAATCCTTTAAAAATACAATTGGATGGATAGAGCACCGGTCCCAGAATCTGGAGGACCTGAGTTCAAATCCAGTCTCAGACATTTAATAATTTCCTAGCAGTGTGACCTTGGGCAAGTCACTTAATTCCATTGCCTTAAATAAATAAAATTTTTAAAAAATCTTTAAAAATAGAATAGGGCAAATGCAAAAAGAAAATAATTCCTTCAAAAATACAATTGGGCAAATGGATAAAGATAACAGCTCCTTTAAAAATAGAATTGACCAAATGGAAAAAAGAAATGCAAAGGCTAACAAATTAAAAATCATCAATTAAATGAGAAATGAGAAATTCTGAAAATCAAAGGAGAAATGAATTAAATGAAAGTAAGAAAGCTATTGAACTAATAAATAAAACTAAGAATTAGTTTTATAAAAACATTAAAATTAATACATGTTTGGTTAATTTGACTAAAAAAAAGAAAACCAAATTACCAGCATTAAAAATGAAAAAGGTCCAACAATGAGGAGGAAATTAATGTACTAATTTAAAGCTAAATTGCCCAACTGGATACCAAAAAAAATCTGACAATCTAAGTGAAATGAATGAATGTATAACTTTTTTTTTTAGTTTTCAACAATCATTTTTTGCTAGATTTTGAGTTTTAAATTTTTCTTCCTCCCTCTCTTCCCTTCCTCTTCCCCCCAACAGAAAGCAATCTAAAATAGACTCTACATGTATAACCACACTAAATATAGATCCATATTAATCATGTTGTGAAAAAAGAATCAAATCAAAATGGGAAAAATATAGAGAAAAAAACATAATACCTAAGACAACTTTTAAAAATAGAATATAATAAATTTTGGTTTGCATTGAAACTTCACTATTCCTTCTCTGAATAGAGATGGTATTTTCCATCACAGGTCTTTTAGAATTGTCTTCAATCATTGTACTATTGATACAAACAAGTCTGTCATAGTTGATCATCACCCAGTGTTGTGGTGCATAATGTTCTGCTCATTTTACTCAGCATCAGATATATAAATCTTTACTGAATGATAAAAATATAAACTGCCCATGTTAAAAGAAGAGGAAATTAAATTCTTAAATAATCCCATATCAGAAAAAAGAAATTGAATGAACTCTTTAAGAAAACAAATCTCCAGGGCCAGTGAATTCTACCAAACATCCAAGGAACAAAGAGTTCTGATTCTATATAAACTATATGAAAAAATAGGTGAAGAACAAGTTCTGTGAAATTCCTTCTATGACACAATATGGTATGATACCTAAACCAGGTAAAGTCAAAATAGAGAAAGAAAATTATAGAACAATTTCCCTAATGAATATGGATGCAAAAATTTAAAATAAAATATTAGCAAAGCAATTACAGTAAATTAACAATAGGACAATATACTACAATCAAATAAAATTTATATCAGGAATGCAGGGTTGGTTCAATATTAAGAAAACATTCAATATAATGGACCATAGCAATAACAAACCTAACAGAAATCATATGATTATTTCCATAGATACTGAAAAAGCTTTTGACAATATGTAGCACCATTCCTATTAAAAATACTAGATAGCATAGGAATAAATGGAATTTTCCTTAAAATGCTAAGCAATATCTAAAACCATCAACAAGCATTATATGTAATGAGATAAGATAGAAGTATTCCCAATAAAATTGAGTGAAACAAATATGCTCATTATCACCACTATTATTCAATATTGTATTAGAAATGTTAAACTTGGGGGCGGAGCCAAGACATCAGCATGAAGGCAGCACTTCCCAGGAACTCCAATCTCACAGACCCCCCAAAAAACAAACAAAAGATGACTTTAGCAAAAATTTAGAGGGGCAGAACTCACAGAAAGAATGAGTGATACATTTTCCTAGTCCAAGACAACTTAGAAGTTCTGCTGGAAAGGTGAGTTTCACCAGGACCAGGGGCTGGGAAAAAAGCTCCAGCGCAGCCCAGCCCAGCCCAGCCTAGCCCAGCCCAGAGATCACCAGCAACAGTTTGAAAGGACAGGGAGAGAACTCTGCTGCACCTGGGTGAATGCAGAGTGAGGAGCACCGCCACAGAATCTGCAGTAAGAATTGGGAGAAAGCAGCCTACAACCCCAGAGACAGTAAGGGAAATCTGCAGAGATTTCTCTGCTCTCCCTGGGGTAGGACTCTGCTGTTTGCCTACACTCAGACTCAGGTTGCAGTTTGGGCTTCCATACTAAATAACCAAGATGGATCTCTCCTTATAGCTCCAGGGCAGAGGGTAGTGCTGTGATCATCTACATATCAAGTAGAGACAGACTAGAGAGCATAAGACCTTGGAGGAATAAAGGTTCCAATGGGGTGTCCCCCTCCCCAAAAAAACCACAAAGCCTTGGAAGTGCTGTAAATTAGTCTTGGGCTGAGGAAATGAGTAAACAACAGAAAAAGAGGAATCTGACCATAGAGAATTACTTTAGTCCCATGGAAAATCAAAACACATACTCAGATAATGGCAAAATTGAAGCTTCTATATCCAAAACCTCCAAGAGAAATACAAAATTAGCTCAGACTATGGATGAGCTCAAAAAAGACTGAAAAGCAATTAAGGGAGGTGGAGGAAAAATTGGGAGGAGAAAAGAGAGAGATGCAGAAAAATCATGAAAACCAAATCAAAAGCTTGGTGAAAGAAATACAAAAAAATACTGAAAAAAAATAATATGTTGGGGTGGCTAGGTGGCGTAGTGGATAAAGCACCGGCCTTGGAGTCAGGAGTACCTGGGTTCAAATCCGGTCTCAGACATTTAATAATTACCTAGCTGTGTGGCCTTGGGCAAGCCACTTAACCCCATTTGCCCTGCAAAAACCTAAAATAATAATAATAATAATAATAATAATAATAATAATAATAATAATAATAATAATACATTAAAAAACAGTTTAGGCCTAATGGAAAAAAACAAAACAAAAGGCAAATGAGGAGAATGCCTTAAAAAGTAGAATTGGCCAGGTGGAAAAGGAGATAAATTAACTCCTTCAAATGCAAAATGGAACTGAAGGAAGTTGATGACTTTGCAAAAAAAAAAAGCAGGAAGAAATAAAAATCTGCCAAAAAAGCCAAAAATTAGAAGAAAATGTGAAATATCTCATTGGAAAAACAACCAACCTCGAAAACAGATCCAGAAGAAATAATTTAAAACTTATTGGGCTACCTGAAAGCCATGACCAGGAGAAGAGCCTAGACTTCATTTTTCAAGAAATAATACAGCAAAGTTGCCCTGAGATCCTAGAAGCTGAGGGCAAAATAGAAATTGAGAGAATTCACTAGTCACCTCCTGAAAGAGATCCCAAAAGAAAAACTTCCAGGAATATTATAGCCAAATTCCAAAACTCACAAATCAAAGAGAAAATTCTAAAAGCTGCCAGAAACAAACAATTCAACTACTGAGGCTCCATACTCAGGATTACACAGGATCTAGCAGCATCTACATTAAGGGCTCGTGGGGATTGGAATATGATATTCTGGAAGGTAAAAGATCTACCCAACAAAACTGAACATCCTCTTTCAGGGGAATAGATGGACTTTCAATGAAACAGGGGACTTTCAACCTTTCCTATTGAGATGACCAGAGCTGAACAGAAAGTTTGTTCACCAAGTACAGGACTCTGGTGAACCATAGAGGGAGTGGAAGAGAGGGACTAGCTATGAGCAACTTGATGATGTTGAACTGTTTGTATTCCTGCACAGGAAGAATATATTGATAATTCATATGAACTTTCTCATTTATAAGAGCTGTGAGAAGGAGCATATATAGACAGGACATAGGAAGGAGCAGAATATAATGGTATGATATGGTAAAGGGATGAAGTCAATAGGTGATGGGAGAAAGTACTGGAAGGAAGGAAAAAAGAAATGAAGAAAAAGCTGAGAGATTTTACATGAGTCAAGAAAAAGCTTTTTCATTGGAGTGGAGGGTGGGGGATGGCAAGGGGGAATGAGTGAAATGGCTCAGGGAGGAAATGACATATGCACTTAATAGGGTGAGGAAATCTATCTAGCCCTGGAGAAGTATGGGAGGAAAGGGATGGATGGGATGGGGGGAATGGTGGGGGGAGGGAAGAGGGAAATAGGTGATAGAAGAGAGGGAAGATAGAGGGAGAGAGTACTCAGATTCAATACACTTTTGGACAGGGCCAGGATGAAAGGAGAGAGTAATAGCAACTGAGGGAAAAACAGTGAAGCAACTTCTCTGGTGAGAAAAGAAAGCAACTCACCCCAGAGACAGAGCCATTGAAATCTGAACACAGACTGAAGTACAAATTTCTCTCTCTCTCTCTCTCTCTCTCTCTCTCTCTCTCTCTCTCTCTCTCTCTCTCCATATATATATATATATATATATATATATACTTGAGCTTTCTCATCTTCTTGGGGGGAGGGGGTTTATGTTTATTTTTATGTTTACTCTCATAAAATTCAATTTACATCAATGTATGGCATGGAAACAATGTAGAGACTGTCATACAGTCTTCTGTGGGCGGGGGGGAAGGGAGGAGAGGGGGAAAATTGTAGAATTCAGAGCCTTGCAAAAAATGATGGGTACATATTACTATTGTATATAATTGGAAAACAAATAAAATGTTAAAATGTTTAAGAAAAAGAAATGTTAAATTTTAGCATTAAGAGAAGAAAAATTAAAGGAATTAGAATAGATAATGAAGAAACAAAACTTACTCTTTGCAGATGATATGATAGAATGCTTAGAGAATCCTAGGAAAACATTTAAAATAAACTACTTGAAACAATTATCTTTAGCAAAGTTGCAGGATATAAAATAAACCCACCTAAATCATCAGCATTTCTATATAATTACTAATAAGACACAACAGCAAGAGATACAAAGAGAAATTCTACTTAAAGTAACTAAAGTACTTGAAAGTATAAAATAAAATAAAATATTTGAAAATCTACCTGCCAAGAAGATTCAAAACCTATATGAAAACAACTATAGAATGCTTTTCAAACAGATAAAATCAGATTTAAATAACTGGGAAAATATTAATTGCTCATAGGGAGACTGAGTTAATATAATAAAAATGACAATTCTACCTAAATTAAATTACTTATTCAGTATCATACTAATAATCAAACTTCCAAAAAATTACTTTATTGAGCTAGAAAAAATTGTAACTAAGTTCTATGAAGGAACAAAAGATCGAGAATATCATGGGAATTAATGGGAAAAAAATTCAATAGAAGGTACCCTAGTCATACCAGATCTAAAATTATATTGTAAAGCATCAGTTATTAAAGTCTGTTTGATAAAGTGGGGATCAGTGGAATAAAGTAGATACAAAAGAATTGATAGCAAATGACTATAGTAATCTGCCATTTGATAAACCCAAAGATCCAGCTTCTGGAATAAGAACTCACTCTTTGACAAAAACTGCTGAGAAAACAGGAAAATAGTTTGGCAGAAACTCAACATAGGCCATTATCTCACAATCTATTGCAAGATAAGGTCAAAATGAGTACAGAATTTTTTTTTAGGTTTTTGCAAGGCAAATGGGGTTAAGTAGCTTGCCCAAGGCCACACAACTAGGTAATTATTAAGTGTCTGAGGCCAGATTTGAACTCAGGTACTCCTGACTATAGAGCCGGTGCTCTATCCACTGTGCCACCTAGCCGCCCCTGAGTACAGAATTTTGATATAAAAGGTGATATCATAAGCCAATTAGGAGAACAAGGAATAGTTTTCTAGTCAGATCTATGGAAAGGGGAACAGTTTACAACCAAAGAAGAGATAGAGAACATTATAAAAAGAAAAATGGATAATTTTGATTATATTAACTTGAAAAGTTTTTGCACAAATAAAACCAATGTAATCAAGAGTACAAGGAAGGCAGTAAGTTAAAAAAATGAGTTTTATAACTAGTAGTTCTGATAAAAGGACTCATTTCTAGAATATATAGAGTGCTGAATCAAATTTATAAGAATAC
This sequence comes from Macrotis lagotis, assembly GCF_037893015.1. Taxonomy (NCBI): domain Eukaryota; kingdom Metazoa; phylum Chordata; class Mammalia; order Peramelemorphia; family Peramelidae; genus Macrotis; species Macrotis lagotis. Next base: position 402,758,916 of record NC_133658.1, on the reverse strand, counting down.
ATGTCATTCCCCAGTAGATGAATGATCAAAGGATATGAAAAGGCAAGGGTCAGATGAAGAAATTAAAACTATCTATGGTCTTATGAAAAATTCTCGAAATCATCATTGATTAGAAAAATGTGAATTAAAAGAACTCTGCGGTACCTCCTCACATCTATCAGACTGGTCAATATGACTAAAAAGGAAAATGATGAATGTTAGAGGGAATGTAGGAAAACTGGGGCACTAATGCATTTTTGGTGGAATTGCGAACTGATCCAACCTTTCTGGAGAACAATCTGGAATTATGCCCAAATAGCAATAAAACATGCATACCTTTTCAGCCAGCAATACCACTACTAGGACTGTATCCCAAATAGACCATGAAAAAGGGTTAAAAAACCCGCTTGTACAAAAATATTTATAGCAGCTCTTTTTTTGTGATGATAAAGAATTGGAAGTTGAGGGGATACCCATCAATTGGGGAATGATTGAACAAATCATGACATATGAATGTGATGGAACACTATTATTCTTTTAAGAAATTATGAGAGATGGTAGAGAGAAGCTAGACACTGTGCTAACATCTACTGGCTTTCCCTCAAAAATAATATGAAACAAACCTCTTAAAAGAAATTCGATCAACAAAACAAGGTCTACCTCTGAGGATTGTGAGCGAGGAGGGGGCAGAGAGGAGAGAGCAGAGAGCCAGTGGGGGTAGGGTGAGACCCAGACTAACCTAAGATCAGGGGTGGAGGCTTTGATTGTGGGAGTGAGACTTTGACTGTGAGAGTGGTGAAAGCTCTGACTGTGGGAGTGGTAGTCTGGGGCACTCCAGTGGGGTTGGAAGGCAAGTTCCAGCACAGAAAGTTACAGAGTACAGCTGGACATTGACCTTCTGGACTTGGCTGGTCTGGAGAGCCAAGGCTTTGTGCTCCATACTTTCAGTGGAGTCCTTTTCCCAGAACAAACACAGTAATGGCTCCCCCCACCCCAAGTTCAGGTGTGGGCAGCAGAGTTCCCTCAGTTGAATGGGAAGGTTAAGTACCTTGCCCCAGGGCCCAGCCCACATTGTTCAAGGATAACAGTATTCAGCTGCACCCCACCACCACCACCACCTCCAGGCCTAGGGAGAGGGCCTCAACTCAAGGTCACAGACACTCAAGAGAAACAAATCAGCACCCCCTACTGGCCGGCCCACTTGGAGTTGCTAAATCCAGCGAGCAAAGCCTCTAGAAATTTCAACAACAAACCTCTGTGAACCAGCCCCGACCCCCAACACAAGATCTTAAGAAAATGAAGAAAGGCCAGCAGAAAGGGGGATCCATAGAAAACTACTTTGAACAAAGACCCTGTCAGAGAGATCTAGAACTTCTGAGGAGAATATGAATTGGTCTCCAGTCCAGAAAGACTTCCTAGAAGAAATAAGAAAGGAGTTTAAATATCATTGGAAGAGACTTCCAGGGAAGAGTCAAGATGGTGGCCCAAAGCAAAGTTAACAAGTGCCTGGAGTCTTTCCCTTCCAAAGATACGTGAAGCCTCTACTCTAACACTCACACTACAGATCTCACTAAGAAAAAGAGAAGATTCAATGAAATTTTCAACTGCAGGCATTGGAAGGATCTTCAGTGAAGGTATATCTCTTTGGGAGAAAGGGGAAGAAAAGTCCAGGAGGCAGAGAGTGGAGAAAGCCAGAAGGAGGCTTTTAGCCACAGTGCAATCCAGGTCCCAACAGTTTAATAATAACAGAGGTCCCGGGGAGTTGTATAGCAATCCAGAAGGGAAGATCCCAACCCCAAAGTCTGAATCCAGAAACACCGGGGTAAAAGACGGGCCTGGGGGGTGGCTAGGTGGCACAGTGGATAGAGGACTGGCCTGAGTCAAGAGTACCTGAGTTCAAATCTAGCCTCAGACACTTAATAGTTACCTAGTTGTGTGGCCTTGGGCAAGCCACTTAATTCCATTGTGCCTTGAAAAAATCTAAAAGAGAAAGAGAGAAAGAGAGAGAGAGAGAGAGAGAGAGAGAGAGAGAGAGAGAGAGAGAGAGAGATTGAGGCCTGGGATGGGAACAATCCTCTGTTAAGTCAATACCTGGGCATAAAAGTAGGAGGAAATACTTCTGCAAAGACAAGGCCTGGACTGCTTAGGCAACATCCTGGCCAACAACAAACCAAGGAATCAGACTCCAGCCCCAGCAAGATAAAATCTTGGATCTATACTCCATATACCCCAGGAGCAGAACTACAACAACAAAGATGAGCAAAAAGGCTAAAAGAGCACTCACATAGAAAAATACTTCACAGATAAAGATGACAGCAATGACATGTCTAAAGAAAGCTGTGAAACATAACTCACAGAAGTATCGAAACATTCTATAAATTGGGCTCAAATACAAAAACTCATCAAAGAGCTTAAAAAAAGAATTTAAAAACCAAAGAAGAAAAGAAGAAGAAAAATGGAAAAAAAGAAATGAAAGTCATGCTGGAAAATTGTGAGAAGTTGACCAGAGAATTCAAAACCTTTAAAAAGGAAACACAAAAGGTAATTGAAGAAAATAAAATTCTAAAAACTAGAATTAAACAGTTAGAAACCATTGAATCTACAAGACTACAAGATTCCATTAAACAAAATTAAAAGTCTGAACAAAATTGAAGAAAATGTAAAGTACCTTCTAGGGAAAATGAATGACCTGGAAAATAGATCCAAGAAAGACAATCTACAAATCATTGAACTGCTAGAAAGCCTTTACCAACAGATGAACCTGGAAAACATCCTGCAGGAAATTATAAGGGAAAACTGCCCAGTCTACTAGAACAAGATAATAATATAGCAATTGAAAGAATCCACAGAATTCCTCCAGGAAAACTCCAAGGGCTGTAATAGCCATATTCCAGAACCCTCAAATAAAAGAGAGAATACAAGAAAAAGAAAACAATTCAAATACAAAGAGAACACAACCAGACTAACACAGGACCTATCAGCCTCAACACTGAAGGATCGGAAGAACTGTAATAATATATTTCAGAGAACTAAGATCCTAGGATTGCAACCCAGAATTCAGCATATATTGTCAGGGAAAAAGATGGATGTTCAATGAAATTTAGGACTTCCAGAATTTTCTGACACAAAGACCAGAACTGAACAGAGAATTCAATTGCCAAATACACCACTGAAGAGTTACATAAAAAAAGGTAAATGAAAAAGAGAACTGAAAAAAAAACAAAACTGTTTTAAACAAATATTGGTCCCTAAAAGGGAAGACATAGCAATTTTAACTCATTAGAACTTTATTTCTCTAAGAATAATTAGAGGGTAGAATATAATTGAAGAAGAAGGGATATAGGTTTTATTGGGTCTTGTCTCTCAATTGAAGAGGTTCAAGAGCACATGCTATGTTTAAGATAAAAACCCCTGAAAAGGGCAGGAGTGTCAACTTTAACTTAAGCATCTCATTACACTCTGATTTGGCTTTAATCATAAGGTGCTAAGCTCCTTGTCTAATGAGGGCATCATAAACTGCAAGGACCTGAGACAGTGTCTCTATTACTTTAGAATCATTTGTAAAGTTCTCAGTGAGACCTCTGAGCCTCCAGTACTTAGAGATCTCCAAGATACTTTCAGTTAATTAGATCAGGATGCTTCACTTAACAAGGGGTTAAGTACCCTGGGTGGTAAGGAGGAAGAGGTAAAGTGGGAAGGAAAATAGGGGGTGGGGCTGGGCACAAATAGTTCAAGAAAAGATAAGGCTTTGGAGGACATTTTAGCTTGTGAAGAGGATTGTGTGTACTTGAAAGATACTTGAAAAGAGGGTAAGGTAAAAATGATTAAAATTATAATTTGATTCAATTTGAGTCAATGCTGCTTATCAAACAATCAAGTAAATCTGTGATGATATCTTGATAACAATAAGTTTATCAAGCATATTAGAGCACCAAGGGAAGAGGCACAAACATTTATAATTTTAAGAGGAAAGAAGGGAGAATCTGAATGCTGTGTAAATTCTATTCAATAGATTTAGCCCAGTAAGGAAATAAGATACATTGCCACTTGGGTTTAAAAATCTAACAATCTACAGGGAAGGGAAAGACTGGGAAAGGGGAAGATAAGGGAAGAAGGGACTGAGTGAAAATAGACTGAAATTTAAATTAAAAAAATAAATCAAAGGTTAAAGATAGTAAAATTTTGATGAGTAAGATTAACAGAAAAGGAACAAGGGGCAGCTAGGTGGTGCAGTGGATAAAGCACCAGCCCTGGAGTCAGGAGTACCTGAGTTCAAATCCAGCCTCAGACACTTAATTACCTAGCTGTGTGACCTTGGGCAAGTCACTTAACCCCATTTGCCTTGCAAAAACCTGAGAGAGAGAGAGAGAGAGAGAGAGAGAGAGAGAGAGAAGGAAAGTGATAATAAATATAAATGGAGAAAGATAGTATAGAGGAAATACAGAATTAATAATCTTTAAAAATTTTTTTTAATTTAAATTAGTAATCCTAATTGTAAATGTGAATGGGATGAACTATGCCATAAAACAGAAGCTGATAGCAGGATGGGTTAAAAACCAGAATCCTACAATATATTGTTTACAAGAAACACATCTGAAGCAGAGAGATACACACAGGGTAAAGGTAAAAGGTTGAAGCAAAATATATTATGCCTCAGCTGAAGTAAAAAAATCTGGGGTAGACATTCTAATCTCAGACAAGTAAAAGCAAAAATCAATCTCATTAAAAGGGATAAGGAAGGAAACTACATCTACTTAAAAGGCACCATTGGAAATGAAATTATATCATTACTAAACATGTATGCACCAAGTAGTATAGCTTCCAGAATCCTAGAGGAAAAGTTGACTGAATTACAAGGAAAAATAGACGGCAAAACTTTAATAATGGTGGACCTCAACCTCCCTCTCTCAGAGCTAGATAAATCTAACAACAAGATAATACACCATGATCAGGTTGGATTTATACCAGGCAGGATTGGTTCAACATTAGGAAAACATTCAACATAATTAAACATGTCAACAGTAAAATAAACAGAAACCATGTCTCAATAGATGTTGAAAAAGTCTTTGATAAAATACAACATCCATTCCTATTAAAAACACTGGAAAGTATAGGAATAAATGGAGTTTCCCTTAAAATAATAAAGAGTATCTATCTAAAACCATCAACAAATATTATATTTAATGGGAATAAACTTAGGTGAAACAAGGATGCCCACTATCACTATTACTATTCATTATAGTATTAGAAATGCTAGCAGTAGCAATAAGAGAAGAAAAAGAAATTGAAGGAATCAGAATAGACAATGAGGAAGCAAAACTTTAACTCTTTGCAGATGATATGATGGTATACCTAGAGAACTGAAGAAAATCATCTAAAGAATTACTTGAAACAATTAACAAATTCAGCAAAGTAGCAGAATATAAAATAAACTCACATATATCATCAACATTTCTATATATGAACAAAAAAGCCCAAGAGCCAGAGATAGAAAGAGAAATTCCATTTAAAATAACTGTAGATAACATTAAATACTTGGGAATCTACCTCCTGAGACAAATACAGAAATTGTATGAACACAGTTATAAAGTTCTCCTCACCCAAATAAAGGCAGTTCTAAATAATTGGAAAAATGTCAAATGCTCATGTTAGGTCAAGTTAATATAATAAAAATGACAATTCTGCCCAAATTAAATTACTTATTCAATGCCATACCAATCAAACTACCAAATAAATACTGAGCTAGAAAAAAATAGTAACAAAATTCATCTGGAGTAACAAAAGGGCAAGATTAGCAAGGGAATTGATGAAAAAATATGTATAAAGGAAGGTGGCCTAGCTCTACCAGATCTAAACTGTACTATAAAGTGGCAGTCATCAAAAATGCCTGGTACTGGTTAAGAAATAGAGTAATGGATCAGTGGATAAGGATACATTTAAAAGAAAATGCAGTAAACGATTACAGCAATCTACTGTTTGACAAACCTAAGGCCATCAACCTCTGGGATAAGAATTCACTATTTGATAAAAAAGTTTTGGAAAAACTGGAGAATACTAGGCAAAAAATAGCAAAACCTAGGCATAGAACCATATTTCACACCAAAATAAGGTCAAAATGAGTACAGCATTTAGACATATAGAGTGATATCATAGATAAATTAATGAACCAAAAAATATTCTATCTATTTGACCTATGGAAAAGGGATAAATTTATGATCAAACAAGAATTAGAGCAAAATGAATAATGTTTTGCACTAATAAAATCAATGCTGCCAAAATTAAAAGAAAAGCAGAAAGCTGGGAAACAATCTTTACAACAGGGAGTTCTGATAAAGGTCTCATTTCTAAAATATATAGAGAATTGCATCATTCCCCAGTGTCATTCCCCAATTGATAAATGGTCAAAGGATATGAACAGATAGTTTTCAAATGAAGAAATTAAAACTATATATAAGCATGTGAAAAAATGTTCCAAATCACTATTGATTAGAGAAATGCAAATAAACACAACAATGAAGTATCATCTCACACCTATTAGATTAGCCCAAATAAAAAAAAGAGAAGATGATCAATGTTGGAGAGGTTGTGGGAGGATTGGGACATTGATGCATTGCTGGTGGAGTTGTGAACAGATTGATCTTTTCTGGAGGGCAATATGGAACTATACCCAAAGAGTAATAAAACTGTTCATACCCTTTGACCCAGCAATTCCAATTCTAGGACTATATTCAGAAGAAATTGTAAAAAATGAGAAAAGTACTACATGTTCCAAAATATTCATAGCAGCCCTTTTTGTAGTGGGAAAGAATTGGAAATTGAGGGGATGCTCATCAATTGGGGAATGGCTAAACAAGTTATGGTACATGAATACTATGGAATATTATTGTTATATAAGAAGCAATAAATAGTTGGACTCTAGACAAGAATGGAATGATTTATGGGATCTGATGCTGAGAGAAGGGAGTAGAGCCAAGAGAACAATTTACACATCAACATTATAAGATGAACAAACTTGATGGAAGCAATCCCTCTCAGCAGTCCAGAGAGCTAGACAGATTATGGACTATATTATCCCCAACCAGAGGAAGAAAAACAAAACAAAACAAAATGCACAGGAAAAAAAAACCTCCCCTATCTCTTATGTATCTCTTTCCCTTAATCCTAATTCCTCAGTCCCAAAACTACTAATTTGTAAAAATGTTTAACAAAATATGTATGTAAAATGCTAACCTGACTGTTTCCAACTGAGGGAAGGGAGGTGGGAAGGGAGGGTGGAAGGAAACTTTCTAACTTGGAAATATACATGTACAAAATGGATGAAAATAAATTTTATAAAAGAAAAAGAATCAATTGGGAAAAGAAACTCAAGAAAAAATTAACACTTGTAGCAAGATAATAAATCCTTGGAAAATACAATTGGACAAATGCAAAAAGAAAGTAATTCTTTCAAAACCTCAACTGGGAAAGTGCAAAAAAGAAAACAATTCTCTCAAGACCTCAACTGGGTAAATGGAAAACTCCTTCAAAAATAGAATTGACCAATTGGGAAAGGAGTTGCAAAAGGTAAATGAAGAAAATTCTTCTCGAAAAAAATGAAATCTGTGGAAACTAATGACTACATAAGACAACAAGAATCTGTTAAACAAAACCAAAAAATTGAAAAAAATAGAAGGAAAAGGTAAAATACCTCATCAACAAAACCACTGACTTCAAGAATAGATCAGGAGAGACAACTTAAGAATCATTGGGCTCCTTGAAAACACTGAAGAGAAAAAAACCTGGACTCAATATTACAGGATTTAGTGGTGGAAAATTGCTCTGATATCATGGAACCAGAGGGCAAAATAGTTTTTGAAAGAATACATCAATCCCCTCCAGAAAGGGATTTCCAAAATGAAAACACCAAGGAATATTGTGGCCAAATTCCAGAACTATCAGATAAAATAAAAAATTCTGCAAGCAGCCAGAAAGACACAATTTAGATACCAAGGAGCCACAGTAAAGATTACACAGGTCCTGGCTGCATTAACAATAAGGGATTAAAGGGCCTGGAATTCTATTTTCTGAAGAGCAAGGGAGCTTGGAATGCAGCCAAGAATTCACTATCCAGCAAAACTGAGCCTTCTCTTCCAGGGGAAAAGATGGACATTTAATGAAATAAGAGACTTCCAACTTTTCCTGATGAAAAGACCAGAGTTAAATAGAAAATTTGAACTTCAAACAGGAGACTCAAGCAACACATGTAAAGGTTAAAAAAAAGGGTAAATAAAAAAAAACCTCCTATCCAACAAGATGAAACTGGCTATATCCCTACCTGGGAGAAAGATTCCCATAACTTTTAAGAATTATAACTCTATTAGAGAGAATACACTTAGCTGGAAGTTATAGACACTCATGACTTATCCGTGACTCCAATAGAATGATGTAAAAATAATATCTCCTTAAAAGTGGGGATGGTAAAGAAACAGGAAGATGGAAGAGATTGAATGGGGTAAATCACAGTACATAAAGAGGTACAAAGGACCTATTGCAAGAGAGGGGAAGAAGGGAGGAGGTGAGAACCACCTGAATCTTATTCTCATCAGATTTGTCTTAAAGTTAACATATACACACTCAGATAAGTTAAGAAACTTATCTTATCTTTCAAGTATTAAAAGGGGAAAGGGCGGGGGGAAGAGGAACTAAGAGAAGGAACAGAAGGAAGAAGGGGCAAAGGGAAAGGGAAAAGAAAAGGGAAGGGGTTGGAAACAAGGGGCAAACACACTGAAGGTGGTGGTATTCAGAAACAAAATACTGGGGAATATGAATTAAAGTGATAAAAGAAGAAAAATACAAACAAAGATAAGATAGAGTGCCGGGCAATATAGAGTTAGTAATTATAACTTTGAATGTGAATGGGATGAACTGTCCCATAAAACATAAGCAAATAGCAGAGTGGATTAAAAATGAGAATCCTACAATATACTGCTTATAAGAAACTCATTTAAACAGAGAAATACATATAGAGTAAAGGGGAAAGGTTGGAACAAAATATATTTTGCTTCAGCTAAAGTGAAAAGCAATCCTTATCTCAAAGTGGCTGCAAAAATAGATCTCATTAAAAGAGATAAGGAAGGAAACTATATCCTCCTAAAAGGTACCATAGACAATGAAGTAAATTCAAAAGTAAATATGTTTGCACCAAGTGGTATAGTATCCAAATTCTTAGAGGAGAAATTGAATGAGTTACAGGAAGACATAGACAGCAAAGCTCTACTAGTGGGAGATCTCAGCCTTCAGTTCTCAGATTTAGATAAATTTAGCCATAAAATAAAGAAGAAGGAAATTAAGGAGATAAACAGATTGGTAGAAAACCTAGAAATGATAGATCTTTGGAGAAAATTGAATGGGTATAGAAAGGAATATACTTTATTTTCCCCTGTAGTACATGTCACTAACATAAAAATTGACCATATCCTAGGGCATAAAAACCTAATAATCAAATACAGAAAGACAGATAGTAGTGAATATATTCTTCTCAGATCATAATGCAATAAAAATCACATGCAATAGTGGGCCAGGGAAAGATAGACTTAAATCTAATTGGAAACTAAATAACCTGATTTTAAAGAATGAGTGGATCAAACAACAAATTATAGAAATAATTAATGATTTCATCCTAGATAATGACAACAACAAGACAACATACCAAAACTTATGGGATACAGCCAAGACAGTTGTCAGAAGATATATAATATCTTTCAATGCTTACATGAATAAATTAGAAAAAGAAGAAATGAACAAACTAAACATGAAATTAAAAAAATTAGAGAAAGAACAAATTAAAACCCCCAATTAAATTCCAAATTAGAAATTCTAAAAATTAAAGGAGAAATTAATAAAAACTGAAAGCAAGAGAACTATTGAATTAATAAATAAAGCCAAGAGTTGGTTTTATGAAAAAACCAATAAAATTGATAAACTTCTGGTTGATTTGATTTTAAAAAAGAAAGAATGAAACCAAATTGCTAGTATCATAAATGAAAAAGGTGAGAGGAAATTAAAGTAATAATTGAGAATTATTTTGCCCAACTCCATGCCAATAAATTTGATAATCTAAGTAAAATGGATGAATATTTTCAAAAATATAAGTTGCCCAGGTTAAATGAAGAGGAAATTAAATATCTAAATAAGCCTATCTCAGAAAAAGAAATCCAATAAGCCATTATTGAACTCCCTAAGGAAAAAATCTCCAGGGCCATGATGGATTCACAAATAAATTCAATCAAACATTTAAGGAGCAATTGGTTCCAATTTTATATAAACTCTTTGAAAAAAATAGGTGAAGACAGAACTCTGCCTAACTCTTTCTATGACACCAATATAGTGCTGATACCTAAACCAGGAAGAGTCAAAACAGAGAAAGAAAATTATAAACCTATCTCCCTGATGAATATAGATGCAAAAATCTTAAATAAATAAATAATAAATGAATAAATCTTAAATAAAATCTTAACAAAACAATTACAGCAAGTTATCACTAGAATAATACACTATGACCAAGCAGTGTTTATCCAACAAATGTAGGGTTGGTTCAATATTAGGAAAATTGTTAATATAATTAACTATATCAATAACAAACCTATCAGAAATCATATGATTATATCAATAATTGTTGGGAAAGCCTTTGACAAAATACAGCACCCATTCCTACTAAAAAAAAAAAACACTAGAGAGCATAGGAATAAATGAATTCTGCCTTAGAATAATAAGCAGTATCTACCTGAAACCATTAGCAAGTATTATGTGAAATGAGGATAAGCTAGAGGCATTCCCAATAAGATCAGGGATGAAACAAGGATGACTATTATCACCCTATTATTCAATATTGTGTTAGAAATGTTAGCTTCACCAATAAGGGAAGAAAAAGAAATTAAAGGAATTAGAATTGAGAAGGAAGAAGCAAAATTCTCACTCTTTGCAGATGACATGATGGTATACCTAGATAATCCTAAAAAATCATCTAAAAACTACTAGAAATTATTAGCAACATAAGCAAAGTGGCAAGATATAAAATAAACCCTCATAAATTCTCAACATTTCTATATATGACTAGCAAGATACAGCAGCAAAAGCTAGAAAGAGAAATCCAATTCAAAGTAACTTCAGACAATATAAAATATTTAGGATTCTACCTGCCAAGGCAGACTCAGAAACTATGAAAACAACTATAAAACACTTCTTACACAAATAAAATCAGATTCAAATAACTGGACAAAAATCAACTGCTCCCGGATAGGCTGAGCTAATATAATAAAAATGACAATTCTACCTAAATTAAACTACTTATTTTGTGCCCTACCAATTAAAATTCCAAAAAAAATTACTTTAAGAGTTAGAAAAAGAATTGTAAGTAAATTCATGTGGAGAAATAAAAAGTCAAGAAATTCTAGGAATTTAATTTCTAGGAATTTAATGAAAAAAAAGAAGGTGGCTTATCCCTATCAGACCTAAAATTATATTATAAAGCATCAGTCATCTGTCTGGTATTGGCTAAGAAATAGAGTGTAATAGACTAGGTGCAAAAGAGGTAGCAGGAAATTATTATAGTAATCTGCTATTTGATAAACCCAAAGAATCCAGCTTTGGGGATAAAAACTCTCTTCAATAAAAACTGTTAGGAAAATTGGAAGTTATTATGGCAGAAACTTGGATTATTCTAACATCTCACACCCTATATGAAGATCAAAATGGGTACAGGATCTAGACATAAAAGACAATATTATAAGCAAACTAAGAGATCAAGGAATAGTTTACCTGTTAGATCTATGGAAAGGGAAGCAGTTTATGACCAAGGAAGAGATGGAGAACATCATTAAAAACAAACTAGATAATTTTGATTACATTAAATTAAAAAGCTTTTGCATAAACAAAACCATTGTAACCAAGATCAAAAGAAATGTAGTAAATTGGGAAACAATTTTTACAACTAGTATTTCTGAAAAAGGACACTTAATATACATATATATATATATATATATATATATATATATATATATATATATACAAATTTATAAAAAAAAAGGTATTCCCCAATTGACAAATGGTCAAAGGATATGAGGAGGCAATTTACGGATGAGGAAATCAAAGTGATTCATAATCATATGAAAAAAATGCTCTAAATATTTACTAATTGGAGAAATACAAGTTAAATCATCTCTGAGGGACCACCTCACACCTCTCAGACTGGCCAATATGACCAGAAAGGACAATAATCAATGTTGGAAGGAATGTGGGAAATCTGGGACACCAATGCATTGTTGGTGGAGCTGTGAACACATCCGACCTTTCTGGAGAACAATTTGGAATTACACCCAAAGGGCATTAAAAATGTGCATACCCTTTGATCCAACAATACTACTACTGGGTCTGTACCCTGAAGAGATCATGAAAAAGGGGAGAAATATCATTTGTACAAAAATATTCATAGCAGCTGTGTTTGTGGTGGCAAAGTACTGGAAATTGAGTGAATGTTCAACAAATTGTGGTATATGTACATTAAGGAACATTATTGTTCTATTAGAAACCAGGAGGAATGGGAATTCAGAGAAGCCTGGAAGGATTTGCATGAACTGATGCTGAGAGAGATGAGTAGAACCAGAAGAACATTGTACACTATAACAACAACATGGAGTTGATGATCAATCTTAATGGACTTGCTCATTCCTTCAGTGCAACAATCAGGGACAATTTTAGAGCATCTGTGATGGAGAATACCATCTGTATCCAAAGAAAGAATTGTGAAGTTTAAACAAAGACCAAAAACTATTACCTTTAATTTAAAAAAAATTATCTTATTATGTAATTTTGCTGTCTCATATTTTGTTTTTTCTTAAGGATATGATTTCTCTCTCAACACATTCAATTTTGATCAATGTATAGCATGGAAACAATTTAAAGATTATCAGACTGCCTTCTGTGGGGGGGTGAGGGGAGGAAAGCGAGATTGGGGGGGGAAATTGTCAAATTCAAAACTAAAAAATAAATTAAATAAAAGAAATCATGAGAGATGGAACTTCAGAATGGCCTGGAAAGACTTGCATGAATTGATGCTGATGAAGTGAATAGAACCAAAAGAATATTTTACATACACTTACAACAACATTGGGTGATGATTAACTATGATGGACTTATTCATTTCAGCAGTACAATAATCAAAGACAACTTTAAAAGGTTTGTGATGGAAAATACTATCCATAATCCAGAGAACGAACTGTAGGGTTTAAATGCAGACCATAGCTTACTATCTTCAATTTTTAGAAGTTGTCTTATGTATTATGTCTTTTTTCTCCAATTTTTTTATTTTGATTTGATTCTTGTTTCACAACATGATTAATATGGATCTATGTTTATATGGTTACACATATATAATAAGCCCATATTAGATTGCTTTCTGTCAGGGGGATGGGGGGAGGGGAGGAAAGGGTAGGAGGGAGAAAAATGTAAAACTCAAAAACTTGCAAAAATTATTGTTGAGAGTCAGGAGTACCCGGGTTCAAATCCGGTCTCAGACACTTAATAATTACCTAGCTGTGTGGCCTTGGGCAAGCCACTTTAACCTCATTTGCCTTGCAAAAACCTAAAAAAAATTATTGAAAAGTACCATTGGGGTGGCTAGGTGGCACAATGGATAGAACACCGGCCCTGGAGTAAGGAGTACTTGAGTTCAAATCTGACCTGAGACACTTAATTACCTAGCTGTGTGGCCTTGGGCAAGCCATTTAACCCCATTTGCCTTACAAAAAAAACTAAAAAAAAAGAAAAAGAAAAGAAAAGTACCATTGCATGTAGTTGGAAAAATAAATAAATAAAATATTTAATTTTTAAAAAAAGAATAATCTGTGAGGGATTTTTTATATTGAAAAATTGAAGAAAATGCTGGATTTCAGCTTTAAGAGTGTGGAGAAAATAAAGGTATTTTTTTTCCTATCCAAATCCCCATATTAAGACTGCTCTAGGTTGCATATTGAGCAAACAAAGAAATTGCCAGAGATCCTCCAGAGAAACTATTCTGATATTAGCTCCTTAAGATTCAGCATTGGGCAGCTAGATGGATAGAGCACCAGCCTTGGGGTCAGGAGGCCCTGAGTTCAAATCTAACCTGACACACTTAATAATTACCTTGCTGTGTGACTTTTGGCAAGTCACTTAACCCCATTGCCTTGCAAAAAATAAATTTAAAAAAAGATTCAACCTCAAGCCAGTTGACAAGATGCTTAGACTCAAAATCATCCCAATGAAAGAGGTGTGATTTACAACTTCTCCTGTGAATTTCCTCTATTCCATTGTCAGAAAGGAGTTCAAAGCATGGCAGTCATGGAAAGAGAGTACTCCAAGAACTTCATGCATGAGAACATGGTATGTATACTAAACCAAAAGTAAAGAATCCTATTCTATCAGCACTATATTCACAGGAACTCATGGGATTTTTGAGAGCAACAAAGTACAGTTTTGCATTTAACTTGACATTTTTCTTGAAAAAAAAAAGCCATAATATACAATGATGTGGCTATGTCATGATGATCTGAACTAAAGGACACAGCAAGGATAGTTCTAATTTTTTTAAGTTATTACTTTCATAGAAACACTGTAGAACCTAATAACTATTCAGTTTTCTAGATGTACAGCTAAAACTCTACTTTTGAAAATGGTGCATATCTATATTAGACCATAGATTTACAACTCAAATGAACCTTCAGAGTCAAACTCTTCATTTTATAGATGAGAAACTGAAACCTAGAGATGTTAAAGAAATTGCTCAAGGTCACACAGGTACAAGAACTGAAATTTAAATCCAGGTTTTGTGACTACCAATCTAGCATTCTTTACACTGTTACCAAATCACAAAGCCCTAAAAGAAGCAAGAGTGTTAGGATTTCCTGCCAATTAAAGATCAATTAAAATTGATGATAAAATATCTCTAAAAATGAAAATGGGAAAATGTTATCAGTACAACTAGATATTCAAAACATGTTCACAGACATTCTATTTAATGCTCATAACAAATCTCTTGTAAAAAATGGAACAGGTAGTAGTATTTCCATATTGTTAAAGAAAAGACTCAGTCTCAAAAGAGGTTATAACTTGCCCAGAATCAAACAACTGGTCTCCTGGACATAATAACTACAACTTTTCTGCATAATAACAAAAAAAGTTAAGGCACATCTATCACAGCAACTGGAACAGATTTCAAGTCAAATAGGGCAGAATGCATAGTTTTCTCTCTTTTCTTTCGCCTATTATCATACAATTTCAAAACTTGAAGAGTTGACAGGGATATCAGAGATCATTTAATCTAATTCCCCTTCCTTTTTTTATAGATGACAAATCTGAAACCTAGGAAATTGAAATTTTTGAAAGGTTTATTTAGATGACAGAGATTATTTAATTTAATCCTACACAAATAACTATAGATGAGGGAGCTGAGGGGAAAAAAGGCAGCTTTGGTCAGAGTACCCTGTCCAAGATCATACAATGCATCAGAATCAGAACTGGCGGCTAGTGATCAAAACTCAGTAGTCATACATTTCACTCCAACTCATTCCTAATGTCTTCAATCACATGACTTCATATGGTCAGCATCATTTTTTCAAGTGTACATAGAATTAACATAGATTTTTTAAAAACCTTTCTATATTTCCAGTAAATTTCTACTCCATGAAGGAAACAATGAGTTTGATTTTGAAATGATGCCTCATAATGGTTTCAAGTATGGAATAACAAGGTAGGCAAGGTATCTGTGAAACTCTAGGTTATCTACAGCTTAATTTTCTATAAATACACATGATGTCTTAATGTAAATATAGAAAATTATTGCAATAAACAACCTGAATTTGTATTTTTTTAATTTGTATTTTTTCAAACAAGTTCCATTGTTTACTACTCATTTTATATTTATCAGTAGATTTTTAAACAGAATATATAAAATGAAAGCATTTTCAAAGTTGTTTTTTTTAAAATAAAGCTTTGTCCCGGCATTTGGAAAAAAAAACATATTTCATTTAAGGTCCAGCAGTAGATTGTTTGTACTCAAGGGGTTTAAAATTGAATATGCACACTAAGTCTGGAAACATTCTGGCAAATTCCTGTGAACAGAGGGTTGTTGTTTCTGTAATAATCAATTTATTGAAAGGCTATAGAAATCTCTATTTGATATGTATTTCAAAGTAATTTATAACTATAAAACTTACTTAACTAGTTGTATTGATATGAATATTAAGTTTATAATAAATCATAAACTAATCACTTTAGTTAGTAAAATATTACTTTTTATATTAATATTTTATAACTGATATTGAGGAAGGAGGTTATAACATGCCTTTTATCAAGTTATACATATTTCTTTTAAAAAAATTCTAGAAAATCTAAAACCTTGACTAATTCTGTTTTAATCAGGGAGAAAGCTTAAATAACATTTTATCTATGTCGTCATCAGAAACTTAAAATCTCCTAGGTTCCTACTATTCTTCAATAAATAAAGAGTAATCTACTAGGTCTATGGTTTGTGAAAGCATTGCGGAAAAATTTAAATATAAATATAAGGTTAAAGAGTCTCCATCTGCATGCAAATTTTGAAATCTTTAAATAAAATTTTTTGCACTTGTTTACCATAAATGGCATTAATTAAAAACAACTTCCACTCCCAAAGAATATACTATAAGAAAAGGCTCCTTTTAAGGGCTATTTTCTAAAGAGAAAGATCTCCTTTTGATCTGTGCCAGATCTAATACAGTAGCTGATGGGGAAGAAACACTGGCTCTTCAAGTTTTGAAACTAAATGTACATCTTATGACTAAAAGG
Organism: Macrotis lagotis; assembly: GCF_037893015.1. Taxonomy (NCBI): domain Eukaryota; kingdom Metazoa; phylum Chordata; class Mammalia; order Peramelemorphia; family Peramelidae; genus Macrotis; species Macrotis lagotis. The sequence goes on along the minus strand of NC_133658.1, from coordinate 402,742,098 downwards.
ATTCTTTTTAGAGGACAGACCTTCAGTTTGCTCAGTTACTGAATGGGATACATTTTCCAAGAGATACTTGAATATCGTATATACTGTTGCTATTTTATTTGGAGGAGGAGGATGGGAAGGGGAAGACTCCTCATTCCCCACAGATCAGTTCCGACAGGAAGGAAACAGAGAGATGAGGAGCTGTGAATCTTTGAGTTAATGAGAAGTGTCAGGCAAAGACACTGGTCTCTCAATGGTTCTTGGAAACTGAAGGATGGTTTGTATACTCTTTAGAGCATCAGGCTTTTAAAATTTTAGACAAAGAGTATTTGATTTCTTTGATGTCAATTTCCACACTTTCAGATGGAATCCCTATATTCTCTAGTAATCCACTCTGAGGGACTTGTCCCCAAAGAAATTTAGTCCCTTATGCTTTCAGATTCATAGATTTAGAGTTGGAAGTAGGCCAATTTTGTGGATTGGGAACTATGAGAACTTCAGTGTAGGGGAACTCTCAGTGCCCAAATGCCCTCCCTTCATGAAGGTGAAACATTCATCTGTCAATTACAAAAATTAATTAACTTGTCCAGAATCTGACTTATACAACAAATATAAGTTAGAAACAAGATTAAAGTCCCCAAGGCTCCAAGGATGCTTTTCCATAAGGGACCTTAAGGACCCAGAATGTTTCCAGACTTAGTGTGGATATTCAAATTTAAACCCCTTGAGTACAATCTACTGCTGGACCTTAAATGAAATATGTTGTTTTTTCCCAAATTCTGGGACAAAGCTTTATTAAAAAAAAAAAACTTTTAAAATGCTTTTATTTTATATATGCTGTTTAAAAATCTATTGATAAATATAAAATGAGTAGTAAACAATGGAACTTGTTTGAAAAAATACAAATTAAAAAATACAAATTCAGGTTGTTTATTGCAATAATTTTCTATATTTACATTAACTAAGACATCATGTGTATTTATAGAAAATTAAGCTGTAGATAACCTAGAGTTTCACAGATACCTTGCCTACCTTGTTATTCCATACTTGAAACCATTATGAGGCATCATTTCAAAATCAAACTCATTGTTTCCTTCATGGAGTAGAAATTTACTGGAAATATAGAAAGGTTTTTAAAAAATCTATGTTAATTCTATGTACACTTGAAAAAATGATGCTGACCATATGAAGTCATGTGATTGAAGACATTAGGAATGAGTTGGAGTGAAGTGTGGGACTACTGGGTTTTGATCACTAGCTGCCAGTTCTGATTCTGATGCATTGTATGATCTTGGACAGGGTACTCTGACCAAAGCTGCCTTTTTTCCCCTCAGCTCCCTCATCTATAGTTATCTGTGTAGGATTAAATTAAATAATCTCTGCCATCTAAATAAACCCTTCAAAAATTTCAATTTCCTAGGTTTCAGATTTGTCATCTATAAAAAAGGAAGGGGAATTAGATTAAATGATCTCTGATATCCCTGTCAGCTCTTCAAGTTTCGAAATTGTATGATAATAGGCAGAAAAAAAGAGAGAAAACTATGCATTCTTCCCTATTTGACTTGAAATCTGTGATAGTTGCTGTGATAGATGTGCCTTACTTTTTTAGTTATTATGTAGAAAAGTTACAAATGAGGACACTATGACCTAGAGAGGGAAAAATGACTTGCTCATGATTGCCCAGTTAGAACTCTGACCTTGGAGTCTAGCACTTATTTTTTTTTAATTTTTAATTTTTAAGTGATCATTTTTTTCCAATTACATGTTATGGAAGTTCTTCAACATTTTATCCACTTGCAAAATTATGTTACACATTTTTCTATCACCCTCCCTTCACACACTCCCCCAGCAGTGAATAGTTTAGTGAACATTGTACAACATGTATATTTGTGTTTAACATGTTTGCATGTTAGTCATTTTATGTATGAGGAATTAGAACTAAGGGGAAAGAAAGATAACCATGGGAAAGGAAGGAAAAACACAAGAGAAGTTTGTAAAAAGTGAACATAGTATCCTTTCAAATTCTCTGCTTTTGTTTTTTTTTTTTTTTGTTTCCCTCCAGATGTTGATGGCATTGTCCATAACAGGTCTCTCAGAGTTGTCCTAGATCTCTGAACTGCTGAGAAGAGCTGCATTCATCATAACTGATCAACTCACAATGTTGTTGTTAATGTGTACAATGCTCTCTTGATTCTGTTCCCTTCACTCTGCATTGGTTCATGTAATTCTTTCCATACTTCTCTAACCCTTCATGGTTTCTTATAAAATAACAGTATTCCATAACATTCATATATCATAACTTGTTCAGCCATTCCCCAACTGATGGACATTCCTCAGTTTCCAATTCTTTGTCCCTACAAAAAGAGTTGCTATAAATATTTTTGAACATGTGGGACTTTTCCCATTATTTTTTATTTCTTTTGAATATAAGCCTAGTAGTATTGGTATTACTGATCAAGGCTATGACCAGTTTTATTACCCTTTAAGCATAGTTCGAGAGCGTCTAGCACTTTATAAAGAACTTTCAAATGTTTCCAACTGCATTTTGTCTTCTGTTTGGGGTTTTAAAAATCAGAAAAGATAGTTCCAGGAGCTATTGTATTTGATTCTTTCACAGCATTAGAGCATACATGTCGCAAACAACTCCTCTTTTTTTTCAAAGCTCTAAGTACAAATACATAAACTTTAATAGCTTAATGCTGCACCAAGACTTTTGGGACACTCCATATAAATTATGCTTTGAAATACCCCTTTTGCAATTGGCTTCCTTATCTTTTAACAAAATTGTTCACCTAGTTCTCTGGCTTCCACCCGGGGGCGCCAAAGATCACAGCAAAAACCTAATAGTCAATCTCTCTATAGTTCGTATTGTCAGAAATTTTGTTACAAAGCTTTTTTGGTGGTGTCTTATCCAAACTGATAAGCAGCTGAGACAAGAAAGCCTCTTGAACAGATAACAGAATAAAATATGGTCAGCCCTCCAGAACTGAACGAGCTGTGATGTGATATAGAAGATTAGACTCCCGCGGTGATTGTGCAATAATCAAAAAATAAATTTAAAAAATGAAAATGTTTTTAGAATCTATAAGAATACTAAGTGAGAGATACCTAGTGACTCGTTTTTGCCTTAAAGATTAGTTCATCTCGGGGCTGCTAGGTGGCGCAGTGGATAGAGCATCGACCCTGGAGTCAGTAGTACTGGAGCTCAAATGCGACCTCAGACACAATAATTAATTACCTAGCTGTGTGGCCTTGGGCAAGCCACTTAACCCCATTTGCCTTGCAAAAACTGGGGGGGGGGGGAAGGATTAGTTCATCTCTAATCCCACTAACAGCCCAAACCCCATATTAAATCCCCCTGTGGCTTCACAGTTTCTATGAATTGGAAGCGGTAAAGCTGAACTCTTAATTCTCTTTAGGATCATTTAAATCTATCCTTCAAATCGACAAACATTTTATTGCGTGCCTACTATGAAAAAGGGACTATGTTAGGCGCCTGGAAATAAAGACAAAACCCAAATTGGAGTTAGCATCCTAAAGGAGGATCTCAAAGCAGGCTTCTGGGATCACCCAGCAGACACTGAAGGAAATCTCAGATGCCATCTAGTCAATCCAATCATTTTACAGATGAAATAGAGGCGAAGGGAGGAAAGTTGCATTACTTTCCCCAAATCACGCAGGTAATAAATATTAGAAGCAGAACTTGAAGTTTGGTCTTCCGAGCTAATACTTCCCGCAAAGTCGTTATCACCACAACCACATTAAATCGGGAGGTAGCCTAGGGACCCTGTGGAAGTACAATAAGGATCCTAACTCTAGGAAAGAAATTCTACAGACGGGAAAAGTTAAACATTCTTGATCAAGCTCACACAGGTTAAATGACAGTGGTGGGATTTGAATGCAAATGATCTGAACCTAGAGCCGGTGGGGTTTTCTTCCACTCAACCACCCAGAGAGAGAGCGTGGCTCTCTAATCTAGGCTCTGGAGCCAAGGGAGCAGCAGGAGGCTGTGGGCAGCGCTCTGGGCCATCTCCGGCCAGAGTAGGCTCTCACACCCGGTTTGTATTCCCATCGAAGGGCGTGTTTTCCCATTCTCCCCAGACCTACACGGACCGCCCTGGGAGAGGACCCCGGACGCCCCGGCCCGAATCCTTTCCAACAGAGCGTTCGCAACCAGGGCCCTTTAGCTCTCCCTACCCTCTCTCACCCTCCACCCTCTTCTCCAGGCTGGGCGGGAAAGGGGGCAGCCTACTGCCCAGAGCGTTTTACTTAGGGAAAACCCTCATTCCGCTCTCTCACTCCTTACCACCCTTAAATTAAAGGACCCTGGCCAATTTGACCCCCTGAGGCTACTCCATCCCTGCTTCAGTCCTGCCACGCCCCATCACCGGGGCGCTTCTCTTACAGACCTCCTTCCCAGCTGCACCCCCGCCCCGTGGCCCCCAACTCCAAACTCCTTTTTGTTACTGTGACTCTGGCTTATTACACCCCCACCCCACCCCCAATCACAAGTAAAGAGAGGGAGTCCCCACTTGTGCCTCTCGCCAAGTGAACTAAGGGCAAGTGGGGGCTGGCCACCTCCTGGGCTTTCCCCTCTTTTGTCTCTCCTCTCCAGGCAGCGCCAGCCTGGGGACTCCCTAGCCAGGAAACTTAATTCACTCTCCCCTGCTCTCTGTCCCTCCCCCGCTAGACCCAGCCCTCCCGAGAGAGAGGGAGAGCCGGAGCAAAGCAGCTCGCATCTGCTGTTTGTCTGCAGCCACAGCTTCAGGTAGTCGCCTCTCCTCCCCCGGAGCCACTAGCTCCGCTGTCGCTAGTCACTGGCTCCTCAGCTGCTTGCTTACAAGGTAGGTGGCTATTCTGGGACTCTAGGTTTTTAAACGGCCCCTTCACTGGCTCTTCGTCCTAGGGTCGGGCAGTTACACCGCTTGTTTTAAAAGGCTGAAGCGAGTTCTTTGGGGGATAGGGATGGGGTGAGAATGGAGATAGGACAAAGAACTTCAAGAGAAGCTCCTGCCTCTATTGTGGAGGGGAGCTTCTCAAGAGGATGCCAACGATTAAGGCAATTGTTTGAAAATCTGCCAGCCACTTCATTGCACCTTCTGGGCAGGTGCATTCATCATCTGGGCTTCCCAACAAAGATTAAAACCGGCTTTAGAAAATTGTGAAGCTGCATATTGCTTCATCCCTAGGGGAGTTTTCTTACCTCACTAGGATTATTAAGTAAATAACAGTAGCAATAAAAATCTGTTGTACAAAAGCTGGAGAACTTTCTCAGGAGCCCCCTGCACTGATTTGCACGGAGGTCTCAGACTAGAAATAGATTTTTCTGAAGACTTAGCATTCTGATGATTTGACCTATTTTTCATCCATTGCCTGTACCACACTCACAACTTGGAAACGCACACTTGTTGCCAATCTACCAAGCTATCTGTCTGTTGGTTTGGAATATTAAGAATCAAACGCTAGAAGGTCAGAACACCCCAAATCAGTAGTCTTAGTTAAAATGGGATGTGAAAAGGGTAAGCATTGCTGAAAAAAATCTGAGCCTAGTGTTACACACATAAGGTCTTTCATTCTTCCATTGTCCTAGAAGCCTTGAATGGATGGGGATATGGCAGCTGGCATTTTTAGGTTCAGAAGGCCTATCTTCTCATAATAGGGAATGACAGTTGTATTCTTTTTACAACTTTTGCTTCTGGAATGTATGGTGAGATTGAATGAAAAGAGTAAAGGAGGGGACTGTGGAGAGAAAGTGACTGTACCTCATACAGAAGTATATATCAAAATTCTCTTTGTCCAGGGAAGATGGCTGATCAGGGAATTATGTGCTCTGAGAGAAATGATATCTGGTTATGTTACTAAATAGGGGGAAGGGAGGGGATCTAGAATTGGTCATCTAGAAGTGTTTTTAAATAACAAACCAAAGGAAATTATACTTTATAAGCAACTTTTTTTCTACCACCTTTGGTTAATGGGAGAGGTTCTAAGCAATACTTTTATTAATATCTCCCTATGACCACCTCTCCACATCTTTTTCTTCCCATAAAATAAAAAAAATTGACACCAGAGTGAACAAATAATTGTTTAAGATATCAAAATGAGTAATGAAAACTTCAGAAATTGTAGTTAAGAATTTATCATTTCTAGTGTCTGTTTATAGACACTATAAGGTAGGTGCAGTGTCAGGTATCAGTAAAATGTTGGGTGAGGGTACTCCCTTCATTGACACAGGTCACAATCCCGCTATAACTGATTAATATTCTTCATGAGTTTCTGTGGGGGGAAAATTCATCATTCTGTGGCAAATATAGTGATGAGACCCTAAACTTATTAGGCTGTTTATCATACAATAGATATCTGTCCAATCTGTCTTTGAACCCTTCCAGTTTGATTGAAATTGCCTGAGCTAATATTTTCCTAACATAACCTACAAAGTTAACCTCCTATCGATGGTAGGGAGTCATATAGTCTCAGAGGAGGATTCAAGCAGAATGAACACTTGTGAAATAATCATTTTTGAAGGATGACTGTAGAGGATGAAAAGAGGATAAGAATAATGGCTAATATTTGCATAGCACTTTAAAATTTGCAAGACCCCTTATACATTAATACTTTGGTTTTCACAATTCTATGAAATAGAAGCTTTTATTATCCCCATTTTACAGATGAGAAATTGAGTCTGAGAAGTCAAAATGACTTGAGCCTTCTTGCATAGCTTAGTGAATACCTAAGGGAGGACTTGAGTCTTTGGGTCTTTTTTAACTCCAAGTCTAGCACTCTACAATTATACTACCAAATTACCTCAAAAGATTGAGAGGTGAAGACAAGCAGACTAACTTGCAGTGGTGCCAAACTCAAATAGAAACATATTACTGCTGGCTGCATTTTGACTTAGAAAACCATGAATTAACATTATCTATATTATATTTTGTTAATTTATTTTGTAAAACATTTACCAATAACATATTAGTTTGACATGTCTGCCTGAAAGCATTTTTCAACTGGAAATCACTTATTGCAGAAACAAAAGCAAAAAAGCCAAGTTTGGAAGATTGATAATAGTGATTTCTAATAGTCAAGCCTCCCTTTGGCAGTTGATCCTGTGCATAGTGAACACTTTTTTTCTTTCCTGTCTTATTTCTCTTTCCTATCTGTACTTGACTCGATATCCCATGATATAACACTACAGCATCCCATTATTTTATCTGTACCCTCTTTATAATTATCAGAATTGTCCACATTTTAAGAATAAAATTATCCCCTGCCATTTTTATTTTGCTGCTAGAAATATTTTGGATGGTTAGTTGTTTTTTTTTAACCTCATAAAATTTTTTTCTCAAATGTTTGCTTTTGTGCTCATTTCATGCATCATTAACCATTTTTTTCTATCCTCTTTCATATGCAATAACATGGATTCTTTCTAAGATTCTTCTCTTTTTCCTGACTCCATTTACTGTTTCTTTTTGAGAGACATTTTTCCCAGCACAAAGGCAAATTTAGTTTGAAAAGTAGCATTTCCTGAATGATTTCTGGCTTGCCAAATGAACCTATTGCTTTCATTTCCATAGTACAAAACTGAGTTTGTCTTTTAATCTTACTTTTAAAAGAGATTCTCAAAAAGTTTCAAATTCCTTTCCAATGACTCTTCCTTGGCCCAGATGCTGCAGGGAGTCTTTCCTCAGTTCTGTCTCAAGTTTTATCCCATGAGGTAAACTCCCATCCTGTGGAATAAAAATTTGCCTAAAAATTAATTCATTTCTGATCAGCATAATATTTTGTAACAACAAGGAAACAATAAGTAGTTGGGCATTAGGGATCATCTAACTGCCTTTTTTAATCGATTAAAAACTTAGTCTGTAGGATGAATTGACATGACCTAAGTCATAAAGCTCAAACCCAGATCTCCTGGTTCCTTTATACTACTACTATATTGTCTCCTTTTAATTATAAATTAAATATTCATTAGGGGTTCACTACTCAAAGACTTTGAGTACTTCTGAGTATTTTGGAGACTCTGAGACTCAAAAGGAGTCTCAAAGACAAAATGATAAATAGTTCATGCCTTTAGAGAGCTTGGGGAGGGGGAAAGGGTTAACAACATTTAAATAAGCAAATAAATACAATATATTTTGAGACAGAAGAGAGCCTTGAATACTAAGGGGATAAGGAAACTTCTCACAGAGATGGTACCAGAGAAGAACCTTGAAGGAAAATTGTTGATTCTCATTTTCATGAGTATATTATAGTTTTTCAAATTGACCCCATTTTGACAGTATTTTATGGTTCATTTTTCCCCACAGTAGTCCTGTGAGGTTAGTAGTACAAATGTTTTATACTCATTTCACAAATGAAGAAGCAGAGCCTCAGAAAGATGAAGATCTGACCAAGTTAAACAGATAGCATATGTCAGAGTCAAACAGCCCAGGTCTGGTACTCTCAACTGTCAATACATACTGCAATTTTTCCACCTGTGGTCTTTGACACAGAATTTTTTTAAAAAAATATCATTTGACATTTATACAATATAGGCACTAAAACAATAGAAAGAAATTTAGGTATCATTTCATATCACAAATATACTTAAGGGAAATTTTAATATCTTTTTTTGAAATTTCAAATGAAGGATTGGTTCTCATTTAGAATGTTTTTGAATGCTAGTAATAGACCTCTATGTAGTTTCAAACACCTGAAGCAACTACTCTCTAGGATGAATAGTCCTCACCAGATCCAATGAGTAACACAACACAGATCCTCAAATGAACTGTATAATTCATGATATGAAAATAACACAAATTTAGCTATGTGCAAATAGAGAATTAGTTACAATTGTAGTGTGAAGAACAGAATCTCAGAGCTGAGAGGAATCTCAAATCTGAGTCTCTTCTTCCCTTCTCCTAAAACTATTTCCTCTACCTTCTTCTGTAGGAATTCATATAATAATAATAATAATAATAATAATAATAATAATAATAATAATAATTACAACTCAACAAGCATTTAAGTGCCTTATAAATATTATTTCCTTTTAAATTCACAGTAATACTGACAGATAGATGGTGTTATCCTCATCTTACAGATAAGGAAACTGAGTTTAAACAACTTGCCAAGGATTCCACACCTAATAAGTAGCTGAATCTGGATTTGAATTCAGGTCTTCCAGACTCCAGATCCCCTACTCTATTGTCGTCACCACCTGTCTAATTTCATGTTAATTTGCCCTCTCTAAGTAGTTCGGGTTAGTTACGGCTCTAACTAAAATCTTTTTATCTTTCCTCAAAAAAGGAAAGATGTATGGTTATTACCCTTTGTTGTTGTTGTCACCTCCTATTCTACTTTTTTTCTGAGATTCTCTCTGAAAATCATTTACTATCAAATAAAATGTCCTTGTAAATATATAACATAGGTCATTCTGGAAGTCACAATCAAAATCTTTGCCTGGAAGCCCAGGAAGAGTACAAAACATGACTTCTTTCTTTTCCTTTATAGGACATACAATCTGAAACTTCCACACATCAACTAAAGAGAAAAGGAGTGTTTGTGCCAGACCCTTTAAGACTTTTTACACCAAGATAATGTAATTGCCAATTCCACCTTTTGAGAAGTTTCAACATGGGAGCAAACACCTCTAGCAAGCCTCCAGTATTTGATGAAAATGAAGATGGTAAGGTGCCATGCAATGGTTTCAAATATAATTTTTATAGTTACAGTAAAAAGTCTAAATGTATGTTTTGGGGTTTGAAAATAATATTTCATTTGAATTGCCTAGCATCACTTAGTAGCTTTTAAGAAAGAGGGAATATAAACCTGGTTTTGCATTTTTAGAAGATGATGTGAATTTTTCAAAGGACACATATGTGTATATGTTTATATGCATATATATTTTTATTTTATTTTTAACTTGTGGAATAAAACAAGCATTTCTATTACATAGTATAACACAAAAGGTGAAACTGCAAATTGAAATTATGATATTTCTTTTAAGTATATACTAATGTTATATAAAATCATCATGGATGCTTCATTTACAGTGGAAGATACTGAGACCCAGAGAAGTTCATTAATTACAAAAGATCACAAAAGTAGAGGCAAAATGAGGACTGCTACTAGGTCTCTTGAATCTAGGAATAATTGTTCAGTTTTCAGTGTGAGCATTTATATATTTTTAAATCAATTAATTAATTAATTAATTTTGGATTTTACAATTTTTCCCCTAATCTTGCTTCCCTCCCCCCACCCCCCTCAGAAGGCAGTCTGTTAACTTTTACATTGTTTCCATTGATTTAAGTTGAATGTGATGAGAGAGAAAACATATCTTAAGAAAATAAAAGTATCAGAGAGCAAAATTACTTAAGTTTTTTTTTTAATTAAAAGTAATAGTCTTTGGTCTTTGTTTAAACTCCACAATTCTTTTTCTGGATGCAGATGGTATTCTCCATTGCAAATACCCCCAAATTGTGCCTGATTGTTGCACTGATGGAATGAGCAAGTCCATTAAGGTTGATCATCACCCCCATGTTGCTATTAAGGTGTACAGTGTTCTGGTTCTGCTCATGCCGATCAGCATCAGTTCAGAGCACTTATACTTTAGAAATTAGAAAATTAGGATTTGAGTTATTGCTTTATTTATTTCTAGATTTAAGAAAATGATGAAGAAAATGTGACTAATGCCAATTAAACTTTGAAGTGTGTTATATGTACATTTTGGGATTTTGGAGAGCTGGTTGCTAAATATGCACCAGGATACCACTACTTGAATCATAGGCCAGCCTTCTTAACAATTTTCAGAATATAACCAATTCATAATCGAGGGATTTTCCTGGATTATCTAACATTAAAATCAACCCTTTAATCAAGAGCTTTTACCCTAAGGTCTAGATTTCAGGAAAATCCAGAAATGTGGATTGGCGAAAAAAAAATAGTAACTTTATTTCAATATAATTGGTTTCCTTTGTAATCCTATATATTTTATTTAATGTGTCTAAAAAAATTCTGAGAAGGGGTTCATATGTTACACTTCCAAAGAAGTCCATTACACAAAAAGGATTAAGATCTCCTGTCTCAAAGGATATAAAATGCATGCCTAGAAGACCATTCAGGATGTAGACAGGGTCTAAAGACAATTCCACTGGAAGGGTACATACAGAAGCTAAGGTATGTTGACAAAAGCAACCTTGTTTCTCTGTGAAATACCTTATGAGTGTGTTTATGAACACAGACTCACAGAAACACAGCTTCATACACACCACACACACAGAAAAGGAAGTAGTCTCAGTCTTCAATTTGTTCTACCTGGGCTGCTCCCTCCAGAGTTAGAATCAGCTGTGTGCAGAAGGTTAGTCTCTAGGGAACAAAGGCGAAGAGGGATTAGGTTCTGAGCTTCTTATCATCAATCCCACAGGATATTAGTAGGCAAATGACAAATTTGTTATTAATCCCACAGGATATTAGGAGGATGAATGGCAACATCAACTAGCAAGAAATGCTGAAATCTTCTAGAAGGAACCCCATCAGAATAAAACAAAAAGACAATCTAGGCAGGTAGAATAGAGCACTGAACTTGGAATCAGGAAGACTTGGGTTCAGATCTTACTTCAGGCCCTTACTAGTTGTGTAACCCTAGGCAAGTCACTTAATTTCTGTCTGTAATGAAGATCAAAAAAGTTAGTAAGTAAAATAATTTGTAAACCTTTAATGAGGATGATATTTCTTACTGATAGAAGAGTAGTGCCTTGAGGGCAGGTAAGTGGTGTCTTAGAACACTAGTCCTAGAGTTAGGAGGACCTGAGTTCAAATCCAACCTCAGACATTTGACATTAACTGTGTGACCTTGGGAAAATCACTTAAGCCTGATTACCTCTCATCCAGGGCCATCTCCAGTCATCTTGATCCATACCTGGCCACTGGACCCAGATGATTCCAGAGAAGAAAATGAGATTGATGATTTAGCATAGTACCCCTTCACTGAAATCCAGTTCACATGCATGTCCTTGCTTCACCTCCCTGACATCATGGTCTTCTTCCAGAACAAAGGACAAAACATCACATCAGTTTCTTGAAGGCAAAGACTTTCACTTTTATTTTGTAACCCCAGTAACTGGCAGCTAGGCACTTAAGAAATAAATGGGGGTCACAGTGGATAGAGCACCAGTCCTGGAGTCAGGAGGAACTGAGTTCAAACATACTATGGTGGGGGGGAAGGGAACCCTGGGTGAGTCACTTAACCTTGATTGCCTCCAAACACACACATAAATTAGTGATTGCTAGGATCATAGATTTAGAGATGAAAAAGAGATTAAATGCTATCTAGTAGTTCAACTTCTGCATTTCACAGATGGGGAAACTAAGGCTTATAAAGTTTAATGATTTGCCCAAGCTCCCACATATTAAAGGACAGCCAGGATTTGAACTGATTCCAAAGCCAGTACTCTTTTCACTATGTCTCAATACCTATTATTGCCTGTAAAAAGTCTTTCACCTCAAATCAGTCATGTGATATTTTTTTCTTCTTCAAATGTGACCTTTGTTCATAAGCCTCTGATAAATGTCAAAATAAGGCGTAATATTAGGGGCTGGGCTGACCCTTATGTGCATAAAGGTAAAAATCCCATAGCATATTGTTATATAAGCATATAAATGGGAATAATGATAGCACCTATTTCACCCTTGTGAAGTTAAAATGAAATAATATTTGTAATATACTTTGCAAATCTCAAGATATTCCATAATGTTAGCTAGCTATAATCAGAACTCTTTGACTTGAAAGACATACCTATTTGACATAGATCATATTTTATGTCCAATTCTGACAAATAATTCATTATATCATGATTATGTATAAATTATATGGTACAACTTGTATAAATAGAGGGGTTTCTTTTTATTTGTTTGTGTGTTTGTTTTCAAGTGGCAGGAGGCTGTCTTGTAAACCAGCACTCTTTTAACATGGTCACACAGTTTTTGTGTCAAAGGCAAGATTTGAACCAGTCCTTCCTATCTCCAGGTCCTATTCCACTCTCAGCATGGTATGACTATCTCTCCCCCAAAAAAATCCAGAGCAAACAACCCTCCACAAAACCCACCCAGAAAACACTAATGCTAACTTAGGCTGCCATGAGAAATATTATACACAGAATAGAACAATAATAGATATCCTGCTTTGTTCACACCTTATCTGGGGTATTGTGCACAATTCAGAGTAGAGCATTTTAGGGAAGACTTTGTTAAGCTAGAGTATGTCCATTAAAGAGAGAGGAGAGGGGAGGAGGGAAAAGAAGAGAGTAGAGACACTTGTTAGGCATATTGTAGAATGGATTTGCTATCAGGTCTCTGAAATCCCTTCCAGTTGATAGATTCAGGGGTTCTGTAGTTCCACCTATTGAAAAGAGAACATCAGGAAAGTTACAGAAATTCACTAATTAAAAACCTTTGAAAACCCATCAGATGCATGTTTAATAAAGTAAATATTAAATTAAGTTATTTCATGTTTTGTTTTTCCCACTATAGCTCAGGGACAGCTCGAGAATATAGTGGATAGAATACCAGGCCTGAAGTGAGGAAGACCTAAGTTCAAATTCAGCCTCAGACACTTACTAGCTATATGACCCTGGGCTAGTTACTTAACCCTGTCTGCCTTAATCCACTGGAAAAGGAAATGGCAAACTACTCCAGTATCTTGTCAAGAAAACTACAAATAGGGTAACAAAGAGTCCATTGCCTCACAAAGACGTAAAAGTAAAAGAAACAAAATTTAAAAAAGATAAATGATCAAAAGAACATGATGAACAACAACAAAATTATAGACCAAGAACATTTTATACCTTCCTCATATGGGTTCATTTTCAGGACTCTCAACTCTCATCACATAGTTAAGTATTTAGCTTTAGTTGCATTGAAGTTTCTAAAAAACTTGATTAAACTAAACTCATGATGTGTCTATGCCATGAAAAATAGTCTGTCCTATGAATTCTACTACCTTAACAACAAAATTGTATCAACCACACAGCAAATTTGATGTACCATATAAAAAGTTTGTGCCTAAATAAACTGAAAAAAAAATGTCAGCTTTGAAACAATTGATCTAGGAGCTGTATGTCATAGTCTCACATCCTTTCCCCCCATCTCTTCTCTTTCATTTCACTGAAGTTAGGAAAACATGGAACTAACTATTATTAAAGGCATTTATTTTCAGGCATTATCCCAGATAGGGGCACAAAACTAGGGTCTATCATAGCTTTCTCACTTATGAAGCAGATAGTAAAATTTTTTTATCAACTACTCTGTGATACCAATAATGCAAGTATTTTTATTCTCATTTTACAGGAATGGACCAAGAGAGTTTTGAGTGACTTGACTATTATGAATGAGGAAACTAGGTGGATAGAGTGCTGGATTTGGAGTCAGGATAGGTGAGAGTTCAAATCTATTCCCAGATATTTAGTAGCTGTATAACCCTGGAAAAGTCACTTAACTCCTGTTTGCCTCAGTTTCCTTATCTGTAAAAAGGGGATAATAAGAGCACCTGTTTCTCAGGGTTATTATGAGATAATAAATGTAAAGTGTTCAATATAGTGCCTGACACATAATAGGTACTATGTAAATGCCAACTATTATTATTATTATTATTATTATTATTATAAGGATTTTAGAAAACCAGAACCAAATCCAGGTTTTCTTATTGAGAACCTCATGTCCTTTCCCTCAGATCTCACCACCTCTTGTTAGTTGGAGGAATAGTTACCCCAGCAGAAAATTGCTTTAGGGTTCCTGAAAGTGCAGATAATTACAATGTTTATTTTTTGGATTTATTTTAAAGCAAAACTCTAAACCCAAATACAGCAAGAAAGTTTTTATGTAAGCCATAATTTTTTAAAAATAATCTTATCACAATGTCATAAAGGTGAAAGAACTAGAAGAGACTTCATAGGACATATCCTCATTTTACAGTGAGGAAACTGAGGTTCAGAAAAGGTTAAGTGACTTACCTAAGGAAATAAAGGTAGTAAGTATCTGAGGCAGGATTTGAACTCAAGCCATGGGAGTCAATGCTTTTCCCTCTATACCTTGTGACTGGTTTTATTTTATAATTTTTTATATTAATAACAAGAGAGAGAGGAACTAACATTTATATAGTGAGTTTAAGTTTCCAAAATACTTTATATGCATCCTGCCATTTGATCTAACTAGCAAATTAGCATAGTTTTCATATGATAATATAGAGATCAGATTTAGGGCAAGAGAATAGCATCATGAAGCTACCATTATCAGGAATATGTGTTCCAAGGTCCTTACAATAGGTAGTGTTTGCATGGATTGTCATATATCCTCCCTTAGCTTCCTTTATAGTTTTCTCCTCTGATCTTCTCTCTACCTATTTCATTCTCCTTTGCTGGTTCTTCCTATTCCCTGACTGTGGAAATTCCAAAGGCTGTGTTCTCAATCCTGATGTTTTTCTCTCTCTACACTCTTCTTTTTTTAAACAATTCCATTCACTCCCATAGATTCAATTATCACCTTTATATACATGACTTCGAAAATCTATATCTCTGATTCTGACCTCTTCCCAAGCTCCAGACTTTCGTTTCCAATTGCCTATTAAGTGTCTGGATGTCCTGCTAACATTTTGAATGTAACAAATCCAAAACAGAACTAGCTGTCTTCCTCTCCTCCCCCTCTCCTCTAATCTCCCTCTAAATCTCCTATTTCTACTGGTAGTTCTACTACCTTCCAATTCTCGCAGGCTCAAAACCTCTTAGACTAGTTTTCTCTCCCTCAATTGCCATACTTCTAAATCAAATCACTTCCCAAATCCTGTGAATAGTCTCCAAACTCTCCTTTCCTGTTCTACTTTTTTGTCCTTATCATCTCTCTCCTAGATTCTTATTGTTGTTGTAGATGTTGTTCAGTCATTTCAGTTGTGTGACTCTTCATGACCCAATTTGGAGTTTTCTTGTCAAAGATAATTGAAGTGGTTTGCTGTTTCTTTCTCCAATTTATTCCACAGATAAGGAAACTGAGGCAGACAGGTTTAAATGACTAGCCCAAGGTCTCATGGCTAGTAAGTGTCTGATGCCAGATTTGAACTCAGAAAGATGAGTCTTCCTTTCCCCAGGTCTGGCTTTCTATCTGCTTTACAACCTAGCTACCCAATTCAGCTATTAAATTCCTACCCTTTAAATGCTACCTCTTATATGAAGAGTCTTCATGATATTCTTGTCAACGACCCTGGGTCTGATACTGTAGCACCTAGTTGCCCGTAATTATTATAAATTCTTCCTATTTTGGTCTTCTCATTTCCATTCTCTTCCCTTTTTCCATCCTTCACACTACCCTTCAAAGCAATTTTCTCAAATGATAAAGTCTGATTATATTCTCCTCCTGGCTCAAACATCTTAGTGGTTTCCCACAGTATGTTGAATAAAATAGAACCAGCTTAGTCTGGCATTAAAGGTCCCACCAAGAGCTGGTTTAAATTTACCTTTCCAATCCATCCTCAAACTATTCCTCTTCACAAACTCAACATTCCAGAGAAACGGACCTATTTCTGGTGGCCTGGATCTCATCTTGTTCTCTCTTGTCTCAGTGAATCTGCATATACCACTTCTGCTCCTATAATTTCATTTATTGAAATCTTTCTTTTCCACATCCAATTCAGGTACCTCCTCTTCCATGAATCCTCCTTCTCCAGTTCTTTCCACAACTACAAGTGGCCTCTCCTTCTGTGAATCAGTTATCTCATTCTGTTTGACTTCTCTAAAACCTTAATAATATTCCACCTTGTTTTATAATTTGCTTGTTTATATGAGACCTTACTCCTACTAGATTATAAATTCTTTGAAGAAAAGATTTTAATCTCCTCAGCACTTTCTATACAGCCTTGCCCACAGAAAGTACTTTGTAAACATTTGATTGAATTGAAATGAGCTGATCTTACAGTGACAAAACTAAAACATGGTTAAAATATGGGTGAGGAGCATAAGAAACATTCTTGACTATTGAGGTTTTGAAACTTCAAAAAGTTGGCATGAGATTAAAAAGGAGAATGAAAGAGATTCTCAAAGTGTGTTGTTTGTTGAGAGAATTCAATTATTAAATTCTTTGCAATTGCTTGGTTAAAAAAAAACAAAACTTGGTGCTCCACTTTCATTTGGCAACATGGAATGGCCAGTCTGTGTGGTTAATTTTCCCACATCTTCTTCAGTGATTGAGGCAACTGAGACTTTCAAAGTATGAAGCCAAGAATATTGGACATGGTGTACAATACAATGGGAAAGAGATTCTATGGAACTGACTCCAGCTTTAAGGACTCAGAGGCCTTCTTTTATTATTGTAATAAACATTTCTTGCAATGAGTCAGGAAAAGAAGTCTGAGTCTTCCTTTCACTAACTAAAGTAATGGTTGGTCTTGTGTTACATTTATTATTTGGCATTGGAATAATTAGCAAAGTAGTATAGACAATGAATTAAAAGATTAAATTATTCAGGACATTCTAGCATTTGATGATGGTGTTTGTCACAAATATGTGCCAGTATAGCAGAAGGAACAGAAAGCATTACTTTTCCTTTGACTCAATGGCGATATTTTTTTTCCCCAGAGGCTTTGGCAGAGTCAGGAAATAAGCTGTAAAGTCAAAAACACAGGACTTAAAGCCTAGTCATATCATCCTGGCTGACCAGTCCATTTCCATAAGCAATTTTTCTTCCAACTCATCTTTGCAGACAAACTCTTTATGGGTGATGAGGACTTGGAGCCAGAGAGACCTAAGTCTGAATGCTGCCTAAACATATTACAATTATTTGGGCCTTGGACAAATCACTATATTTCTTTCAACCTTAATTTTCTCTTCTATAGAATGGAAATAATAATAGCACATACCTCATAGGGCTATTGGGAGAATCAAATGTGATAATGAATCTAAAAGTGCAAAATAAATGCAATTTATTGTTTTTATTATTGTAAACTTTATAATTTTAATATTGTAATGTTTCTATCAGTCAATAAGAATTTATTAAAATTTTTATTTATTGGGCAGCTAGGTGGCACAGTGGATAGAGCACCGGCCCTGGAGTCAGGAGTACCTGAGTTCAAATCCAGCCTCAGACACTTAATAATTACCTAGCTGTGTGGTCTTGGACAAGCCACTTAACCCCATTGCCTTGCAAAAACTTAAAAAAAAATTATTATTTATGGCAATGGGGTTAAGTGACTTGCCCAAGGTCACAAAGCTAGGTAATTATCAGGTGCCTGAGGCCGAATTTGAACTCAGTTCCTCCTGATTCGAGGGATTCTCTCACTATCTGCCCCCAGTCATTAAGAATTGAAGGTGTTTACTATGTGGTACCAGGCTAAGGATACAGAAAGAGGATACAGAGGATACAGAAAGAGGTGATAGCCCCTGCACTCAAGGAAATGATACTCTAATGAGGGAGACAACAAAGATATATATATATATATATATATATATATATATATATATATATAATTTATGGCAAAGGTGAAATTAAAAGGCCTTGGCAATGGCTTGGATGTGGTGGGTTAGAGATATCCTCCCAGGGACTGGGAGGATGAGGTTTCCCTCTACTGTAACAGTGAAGTTGGGATAGGACTGAGGTTTAGGGAGAAATAATGAGTTCTATTTTGGACAGATTGACTTAAAGATGTCAACTGGACATTCAATATGATATCTGAAAAGCTACTGATAATGCAAGATTAGGGCAGAAAAGGTAGATTTGAGAATCATCCTGAGAACGAAATCCTTGGAAACTGATGAGATTACCAAAGGATAGTAATATAAAGGGAGAAGAGAAGAAGCCCTAGGTCAGAACCCTGGGGGACTCCTACAGTTAGAGTGTGTGACCTAGAGAAGGATACAACAAAGGAGACAGAGACAGGAAGAAAACCAGGAGAGAAGTGTCCTGAAAACCTAGAAAGAAGTAACTATCAGGGAGGAAAGAGTGGTCAAGTATCAAAGACTGCAGAGAATTCAAAGAGAATGAAGATTAAGAAAAGGTCTTTGAAGATCATTGGTCACTTTGAAGAGAGCAGTTTTTGTGAATGATAAAGTAGGAAGGTGGAATTCAAGAAGCTATGAAGAGAGCAAGAAGTGAGAAACTGGAAGCACCTATTTTAGATGTATTTTGAACATTGTATCTACAAAGAGCAAAAGAAATACAGGACGATAGAATGATTGGAAGGATCAAATAAGAGGTGCTATTTTTTTCATGAGAGTAGATACATAAGGTCATAAGGTCTTTCTTTGGTCAAGGTAAGGAGGGAGAAGGAGAAGCTCTTCTGATATACCAGGTATCCCTTCCCTAAGCAATTGTCTCTCAAGAATTTGGCTGGAACTACCTTCTGGCTCACCACTGGAATACTCAGGTTCCAAGACCCATAGAATATCACTGAGTCTATTCACCATCCTCAATAGTCTACGCTTTCCATTTGGCTATTATTCACATTTAGTCAAATGCCTTTGATCTATTATTTCAGGATCAATGTCTAGTGTTCATAACTAGTTCTTATTGATTTGAGATGTCAAGACCCTCTAAAATTATTGTGGTATGGTTGTAGAACTTCCTTCTTATAATAATATCATAGATTTTGAAGTCTGACCCCCTTATTTTTGCAAGTGAAGAAACTGAGATGCTAAGAGGTTGAATGAATTGACCAAGCTACACATATTACATCTAGAATCTAACCTACTTTTCTGTTTGGCATTTCAACTCTTTCACAACCTGATTCCAGTCAACCTTTCTAGCTTTCACATACTCTCTGGTTCATCCAAATTGGTTTTTTTGTTGTTCCTCACATAGGATAATCTAGTCAAATCCTCACCTCTATACAGCTTATGTCTCTAATGTGCTCCTTCCATATGCCTTACTCTAAGAAT
Source organism: Macrotis lagotis (assembly GCF_037893015.1). Lineage (NCBI taxonomy): Eukaryota > Metazoa > Chordata > Mammalia > Peramelemorphia > Peramelidae > Macrotis > Macrotis lagotis. The sequence goes on along the minus strand of NC_133658.1, from coordinate 402,722,233 downwards.
CTTTTTTTTTCAAAATTCATATTTGAGCTAAAAAATTCATATATGAGTACAAAGTTCTCCTACATAACAACTTTCCAGATATTTCCAGTTCCTACCAAAATTGTCTTATATGTATATATTTATTTATATCTGTTCCTCCTATCTCCCTCATAAAAGATAAATCCCTAGAGGTCATTTTTTGTCTTTGTATTTCTATTGTCTAATAAAGGGAAGATTTGCTTGTCAGCTAAATGACCAAAGTCACATAAATAGTAATAGACAAGGGTAGGTTCTCCAGAATCAAAGTTATTTCCATTGTACTATGATAAATAGTATTTCTTCACACAAATTAATGGAAGTCAGATTGCTCAAATATTAAATGACACTCCTAGTAGGCTAATTTCTTATCCTATCTGAGTGGGAATCCAATATTTCTCTCATGGAAGGTGTCCAGGGAATGTCATAAGCCAATTTCTATGCTTAGATAACTTAAGGACCCCTCCAGGGCCACCAAGAGCATTGAGGACTAGGGAGAAGCTCCAGGGGAAAGCAGAAGGCCTTCACCAGGTGGAAAATATGAATTCAAATCCCATTGAAATCTATAGGAATTGTGGATGAAAGTCAGAGAGAGAACACAACTCTATTGAGCATTAAATAAATATAAACATAAATGCAGGGAAGAGGGGATAGATACACAACTCTATTGAGCATTAAATAAATATAAACATAAATGCAGGGAAGAGGGGATAGATAGAGCAGGACCTGTGGTTTTATCAAAGGGGGAACACCCACTGTGGAAACTTACTATTTTTGAATCTCCATTTAGAATGTTCATTAAGTTATATTAAAATATAATGTTTTGTCTTCATATTTCCAATGCCTAGAATAGTGCAGATTCTTAATAAATATTTGTCCTCAAATTAGCAACTCACCTGAGGATATCATGTTATAGTGTGACCTGGTACACTGAGAAATTAAGTGATTTGTTAAGATCATTCAGTTATTATATTTGAGGGACAGGACTTAACTACAGGTTTTGCTGTCTCATAAATTTTATATGTTTATATCCATACATATAAATTATACACACATGTTCTATATCTATATTTTATACATGTGTGTATTGCATAATGTCATTGTATCTAATTAAGCCATTCTAATTGCTTATAAATGTGGACTTGGGCATATATATATATATATATATATATATATATATATATATATATATATATATATTGTTTTTGACAAAACTTGAAGCCAGATCTTCTTGATTCCAAGGGCAGCCTTCTCTGTTCCATACTGCCTCATGGAAACAGGTATGTATCTATACATTCATGTGTATATACGTGCGTGCGATTATTACCAGACTTATGATTTTATAGGTGTAGATTGCTCTCATTGAGGATATTCAACTCCTGAACAGATTGATATCATCTCTGTAACCTATAATCTTAAACTTTCTGGGGCACTGAAAGAGTAACTGATCTATCCAAGGTCATACAGTCAGTCTATATCAGAGGTTCTGCCTGAACTCAGATGTTCCCAACTCTGAGGCCAACTCTGGCTACTATTCCATCTTATCATACCTTATACATGTGTATATCTAAGACACCTACATGTATATACATGCACATCCATGAAGATGTACCTATATATAGCCCTTTCTTCCTCAGAACTACAACTCAAACATCACCATCTACATGAACTCTGTCCTTCTTACCCCATTCCATATACTAGTGCCCACCTCCCTAATTACCTGGTAAATTACTATTTTTCATTTATCTGTATTTATTCTGTATATACTTGTATATTTATTTCTTATCTTCCTCACTATAAATTCCTTATGAGCAGTAGTTGTTTCAGTCATTGCAATTGTATCCCTAGGATCTAGCATAGTGCCTGAAGTATAATAAATGCTTTCTAAATGCTTAATGATTGATATATACCACTAGGTATGTATGTCTGTATGTATACATATATACTTATATCTGTGCACATATATATATATATATATATAGTGTATATGAATGCATTCATTGAACATCACTTAAATGAGTATAAATGCCCATATTATTTACACACCCAGATAGTTAGATAATTTTTATATACCAATTTGTACTTTGGAAAAAATTCTTGATTTAATTTTATATTTGTATTAATTATAATCATTAAGTAACATTTATATAGCTCTTTAAAGTTTGCAAAAAAATTTACACTCATTTCCCATTGTCACAATTTCACTGAGGTAGGTACAATGTATACATTTTACAGGGTAAGAAATAGGCTTAGAGTGTTTCAGTGACCTCTTTGCCAACATCAGGTGCAGCATCCAAAAACAATTTTTCGACCTGAAGTTTAGCATGGTTCTTGTTATTCTATACTGTGCCTCTGAATTATAGTATTTTTATGAAAATTACATGGAGTACTCTATGTGCATTCTACACATATTCACAATTTTCCTTTCTTATGATTCTAAAGCATAATTCTAATGCATAATGATGTGGTGGGCTCTCAGAGAGCTGTACATCAGAAGACAAAATCTGTTGGAACTTAAGAACCCACAAAGTCTTGGGTATGACTCAGAGTTAATCAGTCAGCAAGCATCTATTTTGTGCCCAGGACTGAGCTGGGGATTCAAATAAGAAAAATAAAAACTCTCTCAACTCTCAAGGAGTTGAGATGGTCTGTCTGTTGTGTAATGACTGGTCTATTTATATTTAGAGAAACTCATAACTCATCCAGTTAATTCTTGTCAGACATAGAAATTCACAAAGGCTTTTTGTTTTTGTTTTTTTTAACTTAAGTTTACATGGAGAGACTGCAGTCAACTTCACGGGAGGGAAAAAGTTTCTAAACCAATGAATTATAGATTCTTAAATATTGAAAACAGTAAAATTTCCAAATCTTTACAATCTCTGAATTACATATATTTTAAAATAGAATTTTAATATCAGGAAATGGTTTGTGGGTATATACCAAAGAGAAACACGGATTTTGAACCTTTAGCTCTTGCAATATGTTCTATATGTTTCCAGGGATATTGTACCACCATGAAATTTAAAAACAAAGCAAAACAACCTTAGAGGAGGTATTTAAATACATCCTCCAGTTTTCTTTCAGTCCATTAGGCCAACAGTCCAAGATGTAGATCTCCCATTGGTTTAATATTGGAAATACCACATTGTCCAATGGCCTGATTAAAATGAGCTAAGCTTCTAACACTATATTAAATAAAATGGGAATTTTTTCAATAAGTAAGTAATGGAGCTTTTAGTACCTTTTAGCAATGAGAATTTTGCCAGGAAGGCATCAACAATATGGTAATAGACTCACTAGGTCCCCAGCAATACTATCTGCAATTATTTACAAATCTAGTCTGTCCCTAAAGTTTGTAAATGATGATATAATTTCAACCTATATAGTTTCTGATGGGTTAAATATGAAAGTTTAGTTAATTGACAAATAAACATGAATTAATTAAGACTTGGGAATCTGTAAACTGGTGCTTAAGATATTTTGATCACTATATTTGAGTATAATTAGTTTCCTTTATAATCCTATGTATTTATTTTATGCATTTATAAACATTTTTCTGAGGGGTTCACCAGTTTGCCAAAGTAGTTCATAACATTGTGTTATATGGGAGGAATATAAAACCAAAAGTGAAACAGTCTCTTCCCTTAAAGGATTTATTCATTCTATCAGGGGAGAATATATATATATATATATATATATATATATATATATATATACATATATATATACATACATATATATGTATATATACATACACACATACACACATACATGTATGTGTAGGCATGTATCTATACATATATTCAAACATTCTTTGTGTATACCACTTATTTATGCATACATACAAATATATATGAATATACAGAAATATATGAATGTCTATGTACATACATCTAACTTGAAGGAAGTAGAGCTCCTGTATGACAGAAAAGAGGATGGAATACAGTTATCCTTGAGTGAAATATTCCCTCTTAAGAGTTAATATTCCTGATGAAGTCCTCTTAGGGTTAAAAATCATTAAAACAAAGACAGACTATTACCCTTAGACCATTCTTAGAAGAGGGAGAGAGGCCTTGCATTCTCAGTCAGACACCCTCCTGATTCTGTTAGGGAGTGAAACAGTGCATTATTTCCAGAAAGACTTTGCATTGATTCTGTTAGGGAGGGAAATAGTGGGATACTTCCAGAGAAGAGACCTTGCAGTCTTAGTTAGCCACCTATTTGATGATAGATAGACTGGGAGAACAGTAGACCGCCTTCTCTTGTTTGATGGTAAGTACTAAGAAGACCTTGCATACTCAGATATTAACTCATTTAGATAGACAACAAAAGGTCATTAGAAATCTTCTGATACCCTCACCATCTGTATGGTGAGGTAATAGTCTATGAAAACATTTTATTCTTCTCTTTGTTGCTGGGTAGATTTTTCATGTAAAGATTGTAACTCTGAAAACCTTAACCAATCAGGTTGGAAGGGGGGTGGGGTGGGAATCGTGCTAGGCACCTGGGGCAGCTCCTTGATCTTCACTACCTTTGTGAGATTTGGAGTATGCCCTTTTCTCCAGAAAAGTCAAAATAAACTTTCCTTTTTGCTCAGAGGGGATTTTTAATCCCTCACATCCCAGGGCTTAGGGGTACAACATTGGCATGATCTGGATAATCTGTGTAAAACTTTTTGACCTTTCTTTTGTATAGAGAAGTTTGAATTTCTTCTTTTTCTTTTATGAGGATTTTATAGTACTTTATTGTAAATTTGGGGTTGATATAAAATATTACACATGTATTTTATGTAATTCTGAGTTTCTAAACATTTTCTGTGTCATCTGCTGGTTTTGTGTGTCATCTGCAACTTCTTCAAAATTCAAAAATATTATCATTTAATTTCTTTTGCCAACCCATGATAAATCAAAACTACAATTGGGAAAGTTGTAATGTGGAAGGGATAATTGTACATTATAGGTGGATGGGGGAGACAATGCAAAGGCACTGAGATGGGAGATGAAGAGTCATTCATGAGGAACAGCAAAAAGGTCAATTTGGTTGATCAAGAATATGTGGAGATGGTAGTAATGAATAGTTCGTTTGGAAAAGTAAGTGCAGCAGATTGTGAAGAGCTTTAAAGGTCAAACATAGGATTATCCTATCCTAGAGGCAATAGAGAGCTATCAGAATTTTATGAGTATGGGAATGATATGATTACACCCATGCTTTAGGAAAATCACTTTTGGCAGATTTTTGAAGGATAGATTGGGTAGGAGAGATATGTGAGAAAAAGAAATCAACTTAAAGGCCATTAAAATAGTTCAAGAAAGAGGAATAAGGGTCTGAACTAGGATGAAAGCTGTCTAAGTATAGAGAAAGGATCATATGTAAGAGAAGTTGTAGGTAGAAACAACAAGACAGAGCAAGTGATTTGGATGTATGAGATGAGGGAAATGTGGAGAAATGAAAATAGAATACTTGTGAATCTGAAGTAGAAGGATAACTGCCCTTAAAAGAATTAGGGAACTTTGGGAGAGGGATGGATTTGGGGGGAAAAGCTACATGACTTCTTTTAGGGACATATTGAGTTTGAGTATCTGTGGGGTATTCAGTCTTAGATACTCAATAAGCAGTTGGTGATGTAGGACTAGAACTCAGAAGAAAGATTAGGGCCAGATATATAGATTAAGGATCATCTAAATAAAGATGATAATTAAATCATCTGAACTAATGAAGTTAAAGAATGAAAAAAAGGGACTCATGATAATACATTTATGAAGTAGTAATGTAATATGGATGATAAATATGCAAAGGAGACTGAGAAGGAGAAGAAAAACATATAAGAGAACAATCAGTTGAGAGAAGTGTCACATAATCCCAGAAAAGAGAGATTATCAAGGAAGAAGGAAAGAGTAGTTATAGATTCTAATAAATGAACTAATTTTGAGTCCAACTTTTCAGAAATCAGCTATTAAATATTTGAACTTTTTTTGTATTGGGATTTATGCCTTAGGAAATATTCCCTCAAGCATACTCCACATTCTACTAGAGCCATAACTAGAGTGAAATGACTGGGCTTTACCTCAGAGTGCCAAAATTAAAGAGTATTATCATATTAATAGAGCACAAATTAGAGAAAGTTGGACAGAATTTATAATCCTTCCACAGCATAAAAACAGCAGCGTTTTTAGCACCTAGTTAACAATCATCAGTCAAAGTGGGAAATAATGTGGGATGAGATGGGGTTTTTTCCTACCAATCTTGCTTTCTGCTTCTCCCAGATGAAGGATGCTAGTCCCACTCTTTCCGTTAAAGGCACAGAAGTCCTAGCAATGAATCTCTTCTTCAGTTAATCATTACATTCCTTGGGACCTTGAGTTCTCTTCAAAATCTAACCTCAAACATGAGGCTGATATTTGGGGGTGGGGAACAAATATCTGGATTGCAAAGAACTTTCTTTCATGAGCCTTGGTGACTTTGCCTTCTGTTATTCCTCAGAGTTCTCTATTGGATTTGTGTGAAGTTGTGTGGCAGCTCAAATACCACACCTGCTCTACCAGTTATCAGCCAAAGGAAAATATCTTGACTATTTTGTTTTTTGTTTGTTGCTTTTTTAAGAGCAACATAAAGCTTTAAAGCTCTTTACAATCTGTTGTACTTACCTTTCCAAACTAACTATTCATTACTACCATCTCCATATATTCTTGATCAGCCAAATTGACCTTTTTGCTGTTCCTCATGAATGACTCTTCATCTCCCATCTCAGTGCCTTTGCACTGTCCCCCCCCATCCCACCTATAATGTACAATTATCCCTTCCACATCACAACTTTCCCAATTGTAGTTTTGATTTATCATGAGTTGGCAAAAGAAATTAAATGGCAATATTTTGGAATTTTGAAGAAGTTGCAGATGACACACAAAACCAGCAGATGACACAGAAAATGTTTAGAAACTCAGAATTACATAAAAAAGTTAGTTAGTTAGTTAGTTAGTTAGTTAATGACTACTGTAACCTATGAGTTCTCTTCAGTTCAAGTAGATAGCTGTTTCCCCATCAGGTTCTATCATTCCTTCTCTATAATTCTCATAAATTTCTGGACTTACACGGATTTCTGCTATCAATATGTTTTCATCATTTTCAGAATTCTGACTCTGCCACTTACTATCTGTGTAAGCTTGGGCAAGTTTAACTTTCTGGGTTTTTCACTGACTGTTCCCTGTTTATAGGTGTTTCCTCATCTGTAAAATAAGGCAATTGGACTGAATGACCTCCAAAGTCTCTTCTAGCTCTCAGTCTATGAAACTGATATTGTTATGAACATGACCCTGAATTGGCTTAAGGGAAAATCACACTCAAATATTCTCTTTCTTCCAGTGTCCAATTATTGTGTTTCCTGTAAGTGGCAGAAATATTATTAAAGTCTTATTAAACAACCTTCCTATAACCCTGAATATATCTTTAAGATCAACCAGATGTATTTATTCAAATTTCTTGGTCCTACTTCCTTTGAATTCTAAGAAATGGGTTGAGGGAAGTCATGCATTCCCTTGGTCTTGTTGTTCCTTGTTTACTTACATTACCACATGTCTATTCTTTTTCTTTTGAAATAATTCATTAGGGTCAGGCTGTATATTTTAAAATCTGGAAAGTTTATATGGTCAAAAATTTGAAATATATAAGAGAAAATTCTTTTTAAAGAAAACATCCCAGATTACTTTTTCTCAGACTGCCATAGGAAATTATTTCAACATTTCAGGGATCTATGATTCTGTCAGTGTATTTCCTTCTTGATGCAGAGCACAACCCTTTCTTACAAGAATATTTTTTGAGCATTCCCCTGACCAATAATTTCATAAAGTCATCTTCTGATGCAGGGGTTCTTAATCTGGAGTCTGTAAATTTGTTTTTTAATATCTTGTTAATTTCAAAATATTTGGTTTCCTTTGTAATATATATTTTATGAATTTGAAAACATAATTCTGAAAATCTTAAATTACTGAGGGTACAACCATTATTTTTGTATGCATCCTATATACATATAATTGTTTACAAGATTTCTCCCCTATTATTATTGTGAATTCCTTTGCAAGGATTGTGTTTGCCTTTCCTCTATAACCATAGAGCTTATTCCAGTAGCTGGTACATAGTTAAAAATAAAAAAATGTTTGTTAACTTGAGAAGGAGTTCATAGATTTCACTAGATTGTCAAAAGGATCAATGACACACACAAAAAAAGTTTTGAGTATCCATGCTCTGATGTCTAATGATTTGGGTATATGCCCTTCCAGTTAGAGATACAATTGTTCCCCCCCCAAAAAAAGGCAAAAAATCATAGAAAAGAGAGTACTATTAAAGCCTCCCCCCTCCCCATTTTAAGGTATAGAAGAGAACAGAAGGAAGGTAAGAAGGAAACACAGACAATTTAATGTAGTCAAAATTATCCACTTTGCATTTTATAATGTTTTCTATCTCTTCTTTGATCATAAACTCCTCACCTTTCCTTAGATATGACCAATATTATTATAATATATTATATTAATAATTATCATTATATATTATTCCATGTTATTCTAATTGACTCATGATATCACCTTTTATCTCTAAATTAGGTACTAATTTTGACCTTATCTAGGTATAGGGTGTGAGATGTTGGTAATATTCATCATTTCTGCCATAATTTTTTCTAGTTTTTCCAGCAGTTTTTGTCAAATAATGAGTTCTTAGCCCAGTAGCTAGTCTTTGGGTTCATCAAACAGTAGATTATTATAGTTATTTACTACTTTTTGTACCTAATCTATTCCACTGATCCACTTCTCTGTTTCTTAGCCAGTGCCAGTTTTGATGACTACTGCTTTGCACGAATAAAACCAATACAACCAGGATTAAAAGGAATACAGAAAGTTATGAAACAGTTTTTACAGCTGGCATTTTTGATAAAGGACTAATTTCTAAAATACATAGAAAACTGAGTCAAATTTATAAAAATACAAGTCATTCCCCAATTTATAAATGGTAAAAGGATATGAACAAGCAGTTTTCAGATGAAGCAATTAAAACTAGTCATAAGAAAAAAATGCACTAGATCATTATTGATTAGAGAAATTCAAATTAAAACACCTCTGAGGTACCACCTCACACTTATCAGAATGGCCAATGTGATTAAAAATAAAGGGAAATGATCAGTGTTGGAGGAGATGTGGTAAAACTGGGACCCTAATGCACTGTTGGTGTAGTTATGAACTAATCCAACCATTCTGAAGAGCAATTTGGAACTAAGCTCAAAGGGCAATAAAACTGTGCATATTCTCTAATCCAGCAATAACAATACTATATCTATATTCCAAAGAGATCATAAAAAAGGAAAATATCTACAAGTAAAAAATATTTATAACACCTCTTTTTGTAGTGGCAAAGAATTGGAAATTGAGGGTCTGCCCATCATTTGGGGAATGACTAATCAAATTGCAGTGTATAGATATGATGGAGCACTATTGTTCTGTAAGAAATAATGTACAAGAGGACTTCAGGAAACAGACAGGCAGTACAGCTTTAAATTTTACATGTTGAATTTATTATATACTTAAGAATTAAATTATATATAACAATTATATATAATAAATTATAATATAATTATATATATATATTAATTATATATAATAAAAGATGCAGCTTCATATTTTATATGAACCTCTTTTTCTGATCCACATATATGGAAATGCTCATTCTATTTAGGTTATTTTTTGCTCAGAAAGAAATTTAAATAATTTTTAAAAATATACTGTGGACAGTATCCATCTATCTTTCCAATGTCTTTTGGGTTACCTAAAATTTTGAATCTTTTGAAATTGTGATGTCCTATTATTCACAGCAAGATTGCATCCCCAGGAGAAGAGTGCTTTTAGAAGATGGCATTTGGACAGAGAGATCTTAGGATCACAGAAACTGCAGTATACTTTTCAAAATTAGATTATGCCTATTCTCCTCCCCCATATGGCTTATTAGAATATCTTTAAATAAGGCGCACTGCTATATTGCCAAGCATACCAGGCAAAGCATATTAAGTAAGGTGTTTGAAAGATGGCCAAGTAGATTTTGCTTTTAAGCAGTTGTTTGTTTTATTGAGATAAGTGAAATTAGAGATTGCTTTTTCCCTCTATTACTGCATTTTGGGTTTTGTTCAAAGGAAATTGCCTGCTCGTTTCTGACTTTTAAGCCCATTAATGAAATATTGGCTTGAGCAGGAGAAATAATAAAGCTGTCGATGCTGTGGCCGGGCCCTGACATCAGTGATCTGGGTTAGTAAATCACAGACTCAATAGCAGTCCAGGAGTTTAGGAGAAGAAAAAGTGCTGACAAAGCAAAGTCAAGCCATCAATCCAGGAGTTTCAAGTGAAACAGTTGGGACCTGTGTTCCCGAAGGGCTTGCCAAGTTCTACATTTATTAGCACTGACCCCTTGTTGCCAACTATTTCCTGGAATATTAAAGAACTGATGATTCATTTAAATGATTCTTTATAAGATGATCACAATAGCTTTGCCATATTGCATGAACTTTTTCCACAGCACTGGGAATTTTCAGAGGTCCAGACATATCTAGGTCAAATCCCATTGCAAGGAACTTTAAGTAGCTTCTAGGTTCATTGTGTTGAGATTTCATAGAATCATAGGTTTTTAAATTTTTTAATAATAATTTTGATGGTATTTGCATGTTAAAAATTAACTATCATTTAAAATTTTTTGAATTACAAATTCTCTCCTTTTCTTCCACCCTTCCCCTGTCCTTGAAAAAATAAGCAATTTTTATTTACATGAGAGGTCATATTAAACATATTTCCATATTAGCCTCTTTACAAAAGAAAACACAAATAAAATATAGCAATAAAGATACTTTTTTAAAAAGTATGCCTCAGAAGGTCTTTCTTTTTGTTTGTATTTGTATTCCTAGGGCTTATTTACCATAGTAAATAATAAATGGTTGTTACCTCCTAAAAAAAAGTATGCCTCAGTCTGCACTGGGAGTTCATTAGTTCTCTCTGGTGATATTTTTCATCACAAGTCCTTTGGAATTGTTTTAAATCATTGTCTTGATCGGAGTCAGTCTTTCACAGTTAAAACATTGCTTTTACTGTGTACAATGTAATTCTGGTTCTGCTCTCTTCACCACTTCAGTTCATTTAAGTCTTCTCAGGTTTTTCCAAAGCCATTCTGATCATCATGTTTTATAGCACAGTAGTGTTTCATCATAAATGAATGCCATGACTTGTCCAACCATTCCCCAAAAGATGGACATCCCCTCGATTTCCAGTTATTTGACCCCAATAAGATAGCTGCTATAAATATTTCTTTGAACAATTAGATCCTTTTCCCTTTTCTTTGATCTCTTTGAGGAATGGGTCTAATAGTAATATTGCTAGGTCAAAGGATATACATATTTTTGTAACCTTTTAGTTATAGTTCCAAATTGTTCTCCAGAATAGGTTGGACTACTATACAACTCCACCAATAGTTCATTAGTGTCCCAATTTTCTCACATTTGTTATTTTTCTTTTCTGTCATGTTAGCCACCTGATAGGTAAAAGATGGTATCTCAGAGTTGTTTGATTTGCATTTTTCTTATCAGTAAGCTCATTTTTATGTGACTATTGAGAGCTTTGATTTCTTCTTTTGAAAACTTCCAATTTTTATTCTTTCTTCTATTAGGAAATTTTTTTTAATTGTTTCAGTTTCCTATATATTTAGGAAAAGAAATTTGCTGGAAATGTTTTACATTATCTATTTTTTTAATATAATCTCAATATAATCAACACATTCCTGCACCTTCTTTCTATGTAGAAGCCTTCTAAAAGATCAATGTAACATCTTCCCAAACACAAAGATAAACTGTTTGACTTTATTGAGTTCGTTATGATTTCTTTCATATTTACCTTTGTATATTTTTCTTCAGTATTGTATTTGAGAGTCACATTTTTATTCACCTCTGGTATTTTCATCAGGGATGTTTGAAAGTCCTCTATTTTATTAAATAACTGTTTTCTCTCTTGAAGGATTATATTCAGTTTTGCTGCATATATTATTCTTGGTAATCCCAGGTCTTTTGCCTTCTGAACATATTCCAAACCCTCTACTCTTTTAAGGAGGTAGCTCCTAGATCTTGTGGAATTCTGTCCATCACTCCACATTATTTGAATGGTTGCTTTCCTGCAACCTTTTGACCTGGGAGCTCTGGAATTTGGGCTATGGTATTCCTGGGAGTCTTCATTTTGAGGTCTCTTTCAGGTGGTGAGCAGTAAATTCTTTCCATTTCTATTTACCCTCCAGTTCTAAATATTGGGGCAGTTTTCCTTGATAAAATCTTGAAATATGATGTTCAGGCTCTTTCTTTAATCATGGTTTTCAATTTATCAGTAATTCTTTAATTATCTCTTCTTTATTTCCAATGAGATATTTCACAGTCTTCTAATTTTTCATTCTTTTTGTTTTATTGTTTCTTGATGTTTCATAAAGTCATTAACTTCCATTTACCCAATTCTAACTTTTATGGAATGAGTTCCTTCAATGAGTTTTGTACTTTTTTAAAATTTTGTTCTTAAAGAGTTATTTTCTTCAATAATTTTATGCCTCTTTTACAAAATTATTGATTATCTTTTTGTAAGTTTCTTTTATTTCTTTATGTAATTTTTCCTCTACCATTTATTTGATTTTTGAAAAAAAATTTTTTTTAATTCTGCCAGGAATTCTTGTTGGGTTTGTGTCAGATTCACATTTTTTTCCCTTGAGACTTTACTTGTAGTTGTTTTGACATCATTGTCTTCTGAGTTTGTGACTTGATCTTCCCTGTCACCTTTCTATGATCAGGTATTCTTTTTTGTTGTTTGCTCATTTTTCTACCCTATTTGTTGATTTGGAACTTTATGTTAATGTTTTACTCTGTTTCCCACACATTCCCCATATGGAGGGAATCTGTCTCCAATTTCAGACTTTTTTGCACAGCTGTTTTCAGAGTTAGTTCTGGGGAGTTTGAGGTTTTTGGTGCTTCTGAAGTGGTGTGATCTGGGGAAAGGAGTTGTGGTCCCGGCTCTCATGGTCTGTAATCTGATCCTTTCTTCCACCCTTGAAATTTCAAATCATTACTCTCCTCATGTCCCCTCCTCCCATGGGATAGGAAATGATGTTACTCAGAAAACCTTATCCCTTGGAGTAGAAAGAAATATTGCTCTTCAGTGTTTCCCATTCCATCTTGACCAAAAGTGTTCCTCATTGCCCTTGAACTGTGACCCAAAAATGGATGTAGGCAATGAAGATGCCAAACAGTATCTGATCTTGTTTCTAGTGCTAGCACTGTAATACCCAGTAATCTCTTTCTGACCAGTTGCCAAGTCATTTTTATCATTTCTGACTAAAGACATCTGAAGCTGCTGCTGCTTCTGCCACCACCACTTTCAATCCCACCACTGCTATTTCATCCGCATGGTCTATTGGCTGGGTTCCTCCCTCCATGTCACAAACCTCTTTTTCCATCCTATATTGTCTTGGCTGGAAGAATGTGGAAGAATGTCTTATTCCAACCCTTTATTGGCTCTTCCACCCCCAGAATTCATTTCAAAGTTGTCTGAAGAAACTTGAAAAAGCTTTCTCTAATCTACCATGATGGCTCCACCCCTGGAAATCAGGATTTTATCTGTGGGACTTCAGGGGATCATCTTGCCCAATTGCCTCATTTTATAAATGAGAAAACTAAGGCCAAGAAAAGTTACTTGCTTACATCAACACAAATAGCAAAATCAGAAAGTAGATTAGAACTTAGGTCTTCCAACTCCAAATTTAGCATTCATTCGCTAACTCAAGTTGCCTCTATCTATAAGTTCATTCATTCATTCATTCATTCATTCAAGAAGCTTGTTAAGCATCTGTTATATGACAAGAAATATGATGGGTGCTAAGGTTATAAAGACAAAATGATCATTATTTTGGAAAATTACATTGAACAAATGATTGTCCTACTCTCAAGAAGTTTATATTCTAATGGAAGAAACAATATGTATATGTATATACACACATATATAGTCATACATATATGTATTTATTTACAAATGTACACAAAATGAATACAAGGAAGAATGCTAGTAGCTGGAGAATGGAGGGAGATCTGTAAAGGTTCATAAAGATTGTTTATGCCTGACCTGTGGTAGAGCCTTCCAAACTTGTGTTGGTCTGATCAGCACTATTTGACACACTATGCATTGACCTTGACATAGCAATGCTACTTTGGTCCTCTTCAAATACTACTGACATCAGCCAACAAGTGCAAGAGGGTTACTTGAACTGAATCTTAAAGGAGACCAGAAAACTTAAATGTTGCCCAAGGATAAATGGAAAAGCCAGGATTCAAAGCCAGTTCTTCTGACTCCAAACTCACTATGCTTTCCACTAGACTGCCTTTTCTGGAAAACAAGCCAATCCCTCTTCCTTCTCAGTCCTTTAAGGATAACAAGGTGGTTCAGTAGAATTCACTAAGTCTACAGTCAGAAAGACCTGAGTTTAAAGATAGCCTCAGACATTCATTAACTTTTTGGGACCTTGAGCAACTTGGTTAAGCCTTGTTTTCCTCAATTTACTCAACTTTAAAAAAAAAAAGAATAATAATATAATTTACTTCCTGGTGTTATTGTGAGGATTAAATGGGAAAATATTTATAAAGTACTTAGCACAATGCCTGGCTCATTAGGTATTAAATAAACACTAGCTATTAGTATTTGAAAGCCTTGTCTTCTGCAAGTAAAGCATTCATGGTTTTTTTCAACTAATCCTCATATGGTATGATCTCAAGACCCCTCACAAACTTTCATCCTTTTTTCAGCTAATTGCCCTTTGTAAAAAGTGGCACCAAGAACTGAATGAATCACTGTAACTCTGGTTTAATGTAGAGTGAAACCCTCCTGTCTCTTAGAGCAGTGTCCCTCCAGCTCAGTCCAAGATTACATAGGTGGCTCTGGTGGACACATCCCACAAGTAACTCATAGAAAACCTCCAAGGTATTTTACTAGATGAAATGATATTTAGCCATGCTACCCACATCTTTTATTTATGACATTTTTGGAACAATTTGGAAGCCTTGACCTTTTTTTCTTAAAGAGAGCCTTTAGTTTTGTTGATATACAAAACTTTCCATGAGGAAACATCCTTTACAAATGCAGATCAGATTAGTTAGCACCTACTTCACTATATATGCATATGTATATATACATGTATATACTTAATATATAGATATGTATATATACATATAGGATTAATATAGGTATACATATATACTTCTACATTATGATATATCAATTTATACATTTATATTAATATTTCTATGTTTTATATATTAGTACATATAGCTATATTTCCTAGTTTTGTGATAACTGAAATTTGATAAGCATTTCATCCATGCTTTTGTCCTTTTGATTAAAAACTGAGACAACTAGATGGCATAGTGAATAGAGCACTGGAATTGGAGTTGGGAAGACTTTAGTTCAAATCTAGCTTCAGATCTTGTGTAATAGCCCTGTAACTCTGAGCAAGTCACTTAATTTCTGTCTATCTTAGAACTGTGAAATGGAGAAAATAATAGCATCTACCTTAGAGGGTTGTTGTGAGGATCAAACTAGATATTGTAAACAATGTGTAAGCCTTTCGGATAGTCCCACTGGTAAAAGCCTACTTTCTCATGGAGTCTTTTGGGGAAGGCTAAAGATATGAAAAGTCTCTCAGATGATTTTTGAGTCTCCAGGATTCTAGTGGGGTCATTAAGTTCAGAGATGCCTTGTCTTTATGACTCCATGTACCTCCACATAACTTATCTCTTCTCAGACCTCAGACCATAGCTTGCCTCTCCATCTCTACTTGCTTTCTTGGTTAGGGTAGTGCAGCTTTGTATTTCCAGGTTCATCTTTCTGCTCGTGGCTTCTCAACAACACCTTAGAATAACTCTTTGCATGCTGTACTCCTCTTTTCTTTCTTTTCCAAGTTACTGTCTCAACACAATCCATATGTTCTGGCTTCAGGAAGCTTTCTCCAATAAATAGCAGTTTCCCTGACTCATACAATGGGCACTTAAGTCTGTGCTGGAGAATTCACTGGCAACAATAGCCTGTTCTATTATATGCATAGTTTGCTTCTTCTTCCTTGATTTTTCATTTAAAGATTTTTTTGAGTAGATTTATAAAGTTCCAGACAAATACATTCTTAACACTAAAGTCCCTCTTAAGTGTGTTCCATTCTTGGCAAGGGTTCTCTAAATTCCCTTCTTTTAAACTACAAAATAGAAATGAACCCTATGTAGATGAAATCAGAGAGGCTAAACTGCTTCTGTATACATCAAGGAAATGCAAGCTGAATTTGACACAATCTTTAAAATATTTTGATACCATATCTTGGGGAGAAATGAATATGTGGCATCACTTTTGCTGCTGATCACAGAAAAGTAAGGAAGATTTGAGAAGTCAGCGACTAATTGAAAAGATGATGTCTGGGAATGAGATTTGGATTTCAGTACCATAATTTAAAATAGAGATATAAAGTACTCCAAGCCATGATGTTGCAACTAAAAGGGCTAGTGAAAATATATTTTTGCATGCTTACAAATTTAATCAAAAGGATTTTAAACTGAAATGGAAAGAAAAAGGGATAAGTGTCTACTCAGTTTTCAATTAGGTTAGGTATCATTGACAATAGGTATATGAAGACTAGTATAGTCACTTTGAAATAATATAGCCACAAAGTCCAAGAAAAAATATGACAATAAAATCCTTGGCCTCAAATATTAGTACACAAATTCACAAAATGGGGGAAGTTAAGAAACTTAACTAGAGATGCATGGAGGCAAATTTTTTCTCAGGTATCAATGAAGTTTATTGGGATGAAACCCAAGATTGGAGTACGGCTCTGAAAGACCAAACTTTATTCAGAAAGAGAAAAGATAGATTAACTAGAATAAGACTTACATTAAGAAGTTATATTCAAGTGTGGAAATACTGGAAGTGGCATGGGGAAGCATGATAGAGAATAATTTTCAGTAGTTCACTGTCTCCAATTTCCTTAATGAATCTTGGGGTATAGCTCAGATTTTAATATAAAATGTTGGACCCCAAAAATGGTTATCTGCAGTAGTTTTTAATATTTAGAATGTTGCTGTTGTTACATCAAAACTTTCCCATCATTTGTTTACATTCCCTTTGATCTTGATTGTTGGTATTAGTAATTCAAGTATATTACATGGAAATAAAATCAAAATAGCCTTAAGCAAGGAAAAATACTACCTTGAATGAATGAATGAATGAATGAATATTATTAAGTACTTACTATATGTCAGACACTGAATATATAAATTGACAATAAAGACAGTCCCTGCTGTCAAACAAAACAATTATCTGATGTTTTCATGTGTGAAAAATGCTACCCATCAACCAATTAGATATGCTTCAAAGATCAAAAAGAAATATTTGTCTCCAAAGAAAAACCTTTTATTTTTTGCCTTTCCATGTGATGAACTAATAGGACTCTGTGATAGAAAGATGATGGCAATCACAGGATTGGTTAGAGAAATTTAACAGATAGGAGATAAGTTTTGTGGGGATTTTCTAAAGACACATGTCTTTTCTGGAGTCTATCCTTTCCTATGGGGTTCTTTTATTCCTCACAAAATTCCAATAAATGATTGTTTCTAACAGATTGTGAAGTCATAGATTTAGATCTGGAAGGGATTTCTAAGGTCATCTAATTCGAACCCCCAATTTTCAGATGAGGAAAATGGAGGCTAAAGTAGCTAAAGTCCAAGGGCACACAAGTAGTATGAGGCAAAGCCAGGATTTACTCCCAGGTCTTAAAAGTTGATTCAAATTCAGTATGTTTTCCACTGTAGCACTGATCTAGGGAGATTTCTATAAGCCTTGTGGGCTTTTCTAGTGAGGTCTGTGTGTGTGTGTGTGTGTGTGTGTGTGTGTGTGTGTGTGTGTGTGTGTGTGTTTCTGTATGTGTGTCTGTGTGTGTGTCTTTATGTCTGTATCAGTTCTGTGTGCCTTGCTTCCAGAATAGCCTCTGCTTGAAGAAAAGCAACAACTCCTGTGGAGAAGAGGACTTAAATGCTGACCAACTGTTAACTTGCCAACTAGAGGCAAACCAGAATAGGTGAAGCAGCAAGGTAACCCAAGGAAGACACATGAGGTGACATGTACTAGCAAAGTCAAATCACTGCCCCTACTTTGTTTACTATCTTTTCTCTGATGCTATTGGGAAAAAACCTAGAAACCAAAATCCAAATAATAACCCTCCAGACCACCAGTTTTGTTTCCAGTCCATTCTCATACACACAACCATCATCAAAGGGAGCAACCTGGATATGACTTTGTTAATGATATAACATTTTAAAAGATTTATTATATCAAAGATAATAAGTAGAAAAGTAGTTAATGGAGGGAACTTTACATCACATTTCTCACAGTTTGGTATTCAAGATGTATAAATAATTAGAGAAATATATAAGCCCCAAAGCAATTCCCTAATAGATAAATGGTCAAAGAATATGAATAAGCATTCTTTTTTGTTGTTGTTTGTTTTTGCAAGACAATGGGGTTAAGTGGCTTGCCCAAGGCCACACAGCTAGCTAATTGTTAAATGTCTGAGGTCACATTTGAACTCAGATCCTCCTGACTCCAGGGTCAGTGCTCTATCCTCTGCACCACCTAGAATAAGTAGTCCCTGAATAAGTAGTTTTCAAAAGAATTAGAAACTATAAACACATATAAAATAATGCTCCAAATCACTATTAGGAAAAAATGTACATCAAAACAACTCTAAAGTTTCAAATAGCATCCAGCAAATTGGGAAATATGATAAAAGACCAAAGGAGGGGTTGTGGAAATTTAAGAACAATAAGCTCATTATTAATGAATCTGTGAATTAGTATAACTAATTTGGAAAGCAACTTGCAATTATACAAATAATAGAGCTAATATGTGCATTCTTTTTGATACAGACTTTATTATTGGATATATACCCCAAGGTGGTCACTCATAAAAAAGAAAGTTTTTCCATATACATCAAAATATTTATAGCAACATTTTTTTGTGGTAACAAAGAACTGGAAACAAAGTAGATGTCTATTAATTGGGAAATAGCTTAACAAATTCATGATATTTGAATGTAATGGAATATAACTGTGCTCTAAGAAATGACAATATGAAAAATATAGAGAAGCTTGGAAAGCTTGCATAAACAGTTGCAAAGTAAACAAAGTCAAGAAAATCATATACACAAGGACTACAGTAATGCAAATGAAAGGAAAAGCATCACAAAACAATCAAAACCAAATATTGCAAAATTAGAAAGAACAAGCATGCCTCAAAGAAGAGATATGAGAAAATATCACACACCCCCAACCCATTTGCAGAGGTGAAAGGACCACATGTATGGGTTATTGTATTTATTTTGGGATTTTTTTTTCTTCAGTGTTGCCAATCATTTTTTTTTAGATTTTTTTCAAGGCAATGGGGTTAAATGCCTTGCCCAAGGCCACACAGCTAGGTAATTATTAAGTGTCTGAGGTTGGATTTGAACCCAGGTACTCCTGACTCCAAGGCTGGTGCTCTATTCACTGCGCCACCTAGCCACCCCCTTTTCTTTTTCTTTTAAAAAGATTTTCTTTGTTACATGGCATGATTCTCTTGGAGAAGTAAAGAGGAAGGATTTGGGGAAAATTTAAATTTGAAGTTTTACTTTTAAAGAAAAAAGAATGAAAAAAAAAAAAGCAAAAATAAGATATATTGCTATTTGCTGTGCCTTTTCACCCTGACGACTACTGGATGGCCTGACTTGTAGCTGAGATTTCCTATATGTTTTGTCTGCCCTCTTCCAGCCCCATCACTAGAATGTAGGAAAATAAATTTTCTGACTTTTTCATATATTATATAGATATAGATACACACACACACATATATATATATACATATATATATGTATATATATATATATATATACATACACACACACACACACACACACACACACACACACACACAGAGTTGTGCCTATATGGACTTAAATACTTCCTCATTTATTCATACATGCATGCTCAGACATAGGTATATAATAGTCTGAAAATCTACAGTTCATTCAGAAGGGAATATGAGGCCACATGAATTTTATTAAAACTATTTTTCTTATCTTTCTATTAGTTTGCATAACTTTAGAGTTTATGTATAGTTCACATTTAACTTAAGGAAAAAGACAGAAAATCATTTAGTTATGCTAACATCTTCAAAGATGGTTGTAGTATGGCCTAAGATGGACCACAAACAATAATCAATAACCATTTATTAAGCCCTTAAGCTAGGCACCATGATAGATCCTGAGAATACAAAGTCACAGAATGATATAATTCTTGCCCTCAAGGAGCTTAAATTCTATTAGGGAAATACCATTAAGAAGAACATCATTAAAGAGGTTCTTGCCTCACTCAAGAAATGGTTGCTTTTTACTATTTTCATTTTTGTTTATATGTACTTTTTTCTTCCATACTTTTGTGACTCTGTGAACAAGTTTTTAATATCTACCAGGTTATTTTTGTTTGGTCATACTATTAACAGCCTAAGTAGTATGTTGTCAGACCTGGTGATAGAAGACCTAAGTTCAAGTTTAGCTATAAGTAACTCATTCTATGCCCAAACTATCTCTCTCTCTGGGTCAGGGTAAGATGAGGAGGCTTGAGTGGGTGATGTTTAAGGTCTCTTCCAACTCTAAATTTGTGGTCCTAAGATAAAAAATATTGTCATTGAAGTGTATTCTCAGGCACTGGGAACAGAAAAGAGAAACAGATCAAGAGTTGAGAAAATTGATTGCAAGCCTAGCATGGATGAAGGCTGAACTAGTGATAGAAGTTTCAATTATCTGGAAACCTGCTGGAGCTCTCTTTTTTTTTTCAAAGCAAAGGGGTTAAATGACTTGCCCAAGGACACATAGCTAGGCAATTATTAAGTGTCTGAGATCAAATTTGAACTCAGGTTCTCCCAACTCCAGAGCAGTACTCTAGCGCCACTTAGCTGCCCCTAGAGCTCTCTTTCTACACAAATCAGAGAAACTAATAATACACTGATCTCCATCAATGATAATTTCATTCTTAAAAATCAACAAGTGGAAGAACCAGCAATAGGAAATTCTATTCTAGATCACTTTCTCACTAACCTCTGTTAGGAAATGGTTGGTTTCTGAAGTAGAAATGGTGGAAACTCTGGTGATAAATAGCCATTCTATTTCATAATTTATGGTAAAAGAAAAGGGAAACGTCAGACACCATGGCAAATGATTCATTTAGATCCTTACTCTATTCAAATCAGTATTAATCAGTTTCATATGATATTATATAGGTGGTGATTATAGGCATTTTAGGGCCCAGAGCTATGAATTGCATATTGTAAGTTCACTTGCAATTAGCAATCATGTTTCCAGAGGACTGATGAAGAATGCTACTACCCATATCTTGACAGAGAGGCATTGGACAAAATATTTAGAATGAGGCACACACTTTTGAGCAGTGGGTAGAAAATAGGCAGCGGGTAGAAGATGGGTAGTGAGAATTTATTTTGCTTTGCTAAGTATAATTGTTACAAGATTTTCTAAGAAGGTAGAAGGAGAAAAGATAAATTCTTGTTAATAGAGAAAAAAATTAAATCCGTTGTTTGTAGGGGTGGGGAAGATGTATAGAATGTGGACATAAGAACAATTAGAAAATAATTAGAAAGAGGGACACAGAATCCAGGACATAGTAATGCTTAATATATGTTTGTCAACTATCAGTACTGTAAAAATAGTATTAGAGATGCTAAATCATGGAATAAGTTAAATCTAGAAAGAAAAATTAAGAACAACAGAAAGACTTTCTTAAATAGTTGTATATTAAGGAAAATGGAGGAGCAAAGAGATCAAAGAATGACTAGGACTATTGCTTGAGATGGTAGGATTACAGGCTAGAGAGAGAGAGAAGGTGGTGCTTTTCGATTTTTAATCTTCCTTCTGTTTTCTTGCTCATGGAGTGGAAAGACCAGGGGGAAAAATGACTAATGGGGGATTGAATTCTCAATTAAGTAGAGATTAAATGTGATAATGCTGGCATCTAGTTGGAAGATTAGTCCTTTAAACTTGTATATCAGTTTATTTATCTGGAATAGGCACTGCAGATGAACAGTGAGTTAGACCCAGAATTGCATATGAGGAAGACGGTGGGCCGGATTCCATTTGGGAGATTGTGCAGTACATATAACAATCTCAGATTGTTCACTGGTGGGAAAAATAAAAACAAAAATCAGGCCTATCTTTTTAACCCAATTATCTCAGTGATACCCTGTAGTTATTATCTCAAAACACTTCAGTGCTCTAAAATAAAAATCAACAGAGAGATGCAAAGTGAGCATTTCTACTGCAACTGATCGTCTAAGAGAATTTCCTAGAACACTGAAAGATAAGTGAAGTGTTCAGGGTCTCACACCCAGTATGTATCAGAGACAAGACTTAAACCTGGATATTCCTGATTTAAGACATATTTTCTTTCCATCATTCAAGAAGACCCTAATTGCACATAGATGTGCAATTGAATTGAATAGAATAAACCACTGTTTTACCCTAAGAACCTGGAAATAGAGAAACTCAGACTACTGTCTCATATATTATCAAAGGAGCTGTTTGTCCAGAGGCTAGGTTCTTTACGTACCCTCCTCCCTTTCCAAGCACACTCTTTTAGGTACCTTCCATCCAAAAGGAAAGACAAGGTCACAGCAAAGCCTACATACAGGTTGAATAGAATCTATCTATCCCCTAACAGAGAGTAGGACAAAGCTATAATTTAATGTTGGTGCTTATTCTGTTGCCATAGTGAACTGCCTTTTCTTGAGCTCAAAGACTACATATTCCTGGAAAAACAAATACTTCTGGCTTCCAATCTGCTTCTAATACTGAATGTTTTAGGTTTTCCCCCCGTTTGGGTACCTTTGGCTCTGATAGAGAATTTGTAGGGTGAAATAATTGGATTTCAGAGACTGGGACTGCCTACTCAGGATGGCAGATGAAGTTTTATTGGAATAACCACTCCTTCCTGTGATATATAAGGGAACTGAAGCTCTCTTGAATAAGAATGGTAAATGGTAGCTTGCCAAATGAACCACATATTGTTCACCTGGTCTGAAAGGAATATTACTGGACTTCAGGTTCCTGTCTTCTGCCTTTCTCTTTCATTTTCTTACCGTAAGAGAGAGGTAAGAGTTTTTTTTTAAAGGTAGACTTGCTGTGCCCATTATGTGGCAGTTTGGGGAACATTTATAGAATTCCTACAGAAGTACTTGGACTTGATGGATATGTGTTTGCATGGGTTTGAGAGAGAAGTTCAAGTACATTGGTCCCAAACCCAAGCATTTTGTGTAAAGGAAGAGAGGATTTTTGAATACCTAAGGTGAGATGATCTTGGAATATAGCCTTCTATTCGGAAAAAAGGTGATTTACTAGGCAGCACCAGCTTTGGGATTTATTCCTGTGAGTAATCCCAAATTCTAGAGTAACTAAGTTTGAGTGTTTAAGTCTCCTGGAGAGAGATTTCTTAAACTATGCGACTCTTATTTCCCTTGTAGTTAAAGTACTATAACCATGCCATGATGAGGGGTAAGAGGTGGATAATGAGAAAGGGACTTTGTCAACACACTTAGGACCCATGGCAAGGAGTTACTTATTCAGCAGTCTCCAAAATGGGTTTATCTTAAGAAGTTCAATAATATATGAGTGTTTTATATTTTTCTTTTATCTAGACATATTCAGTCAATATGTACTTTCAGGAAGGGGGTAGGGATGGTGATATAAAAGCTAGGCATTCCTGCTAGACATTCACATTGAGTGCCTGCCCCAGAGTTGGAACCTTGTTTCTCACATATAGGGAAAACTAAACATAAGCTGTAACATGAGTATATTTTGAGATTTTCCTGGAGTGAGCTAGGTGAGAGCTCTGGGATCAATGCTTAGAACCAGAACCAGACTGAGTACAAAGTCTTGAGATGGGAGAGGTGTTTTGAATGTAGAATATCCCTGAGTGATAAGCCATGAATTACATTGTAAGAAAATGAGCAAATAAAGTTCTTTGCAATCAGAGAGGAATAGATAGATTCAATGATGAGAATGATAGATATAATTGCATTTTAATAAAAAACAAATTTTATAAATGATATATATGAAATATTCATAATATAGATTATAAAAATACATATAATGATGATATGACTCAGTCTTATTATTAATGGAGACTGGTGTCCCCCCTCACAGCCAGAATTATGGAGGGGTTGTTTACTACTTAGTTATATAACTCAAGAAGGAGTTGGAATGGACAAGTAATAATATCTTACCTTCTGTCATTTTACATTCATCACTGATTTCCTCAATAAGCTGAACTGTCACACATGGAAGTGGCTTCAGGCAAAGAAGGTCAGGACTGGAGTAGTTTCTCTTCTCTTTAATTGGCCAAAAATAAAGGTATAAATAAAATGGATTATCACTAGGACTTGAGGCCCTAATACTTTCCTAGTACCTGAGATTTTTAAGGACACATTCATTAGGGCAGTTCAACTGTTACAAATATACCAAGGAGCTGATGTTCACTCATCTCATCAAGTATATGTGCTGGGCAGTGGTAAAAGGAACTTGAAAAGGCATAATGAATAACAAGTTGACTTACATATAGGTTGCATACATAGGTTGTTCTGCTTACTAGCTGTGATACATTAATGAATCTGTGACCTCATCCAGAAAGGTACTCTCAAGTTGAACCATCTTTTAAGTATTTTTTTTTAATTTATAGGTGTCTATAGATATCTTTTATTTTTATCACTTAGATTTCTCCCATTTCTCCCCCCCCCTCCTTTGCCCAGGAAGTTTAAAAAGGAATATTTTTTAAATCAGCAAAATCAATCAATACACTTTAAAAAAATCTAATATTATATGCAGTCTTTCACATTCACAGACCTTTACTCCTCTATATAGGAACAAAGAGAAATATCTTTTCAAATCCTTTCTGGGGTCAGGCTTGTTATAACATTCACTTCAGTTGTTTGGTAGTGGTTATTCTTAACATTTACATAGATGTAGTATCTGTACAAATAAAAATATTTTCCTGTTTCTCTTTGCATCAATTCATGTAAGTATTTCTGTGCTTATCTATTTACATCATTATTTATTCTTCTGATTTTCTTCTTTCTTTTTTAAAATTTCTTTCCCAATTACATGCAAAGGTAGTTTTCACCATTCATCCATTTACAAGTCTTTGAGTTTTACATTTTTCTATCAACTTCCCTTCCCTCCTCCCTCTCCATGGCAGTAAACAATCTGGTAAAAGCTGTAAATATACAATGATATTTAACATATTTTCATACTAGTCATGTTGTGAAAAAAAAGAAGTAGAGCTAAAGGAAGAAAATATGAGAAAGAAAGAAAAACATAAAAAAAATTTTTCAAAATGAACATAGTATGTTTTGCTCTGCAGACTCCATAGTGTTTTTTTTAGGATGTGGATATCACTTTCTATAATAGGTCTTGTTTTTGATCACTGAACTGTTGAGAAGAACTGCATCCATCATAATAGCTCCATTTCACAATGTTACCATTAATGTGTTCAATGTTCTACTGATTCTACTCACTTTACTCAACATCAGTTCGTGCAAGTCTTTCCAGGCTTTTCTAAAGTCTGACCATTCATGATTTCTTACTGAACAATAGTACTCTGTCACATTCATATTCCATAACTTGTTTAACTATTCCTCAATTGGTGGGCATTTCCTCAATTTCCAATTCTTTGCCACTACAAAAAAGAGCTGCTATAAATATTTTTGTATAGATAGATAGATAGATAGATAGATAGATAGATAGATAGATAGATAGATAGATAGATATATCCCTCCTTTTTATGATCTCTTTGGGATATAGAACTAGTAGTGGTATTGATGAATCAAAGAATTTGTACAATTTATTGGCCTTTGGACATAATTTCAAATTGCTCTCCAGAATGAAGATGCTGTGACTCAAGTTTTCCCACATCCTCTCCAATATTGATCATTTTTCTTTTTTGTCATATTGGCTTACTTGATAGGTGTGATGTGGTACCTCAGAATTGTTTTAATTTGCATTTCTCTAATCAGTAATGATTTGGAGCATTTTTAAATTTTTTTATAAGTATTTTATTCGTTTTCCAATTTTATACAATAGCAGTTTCTACCTATCATTTTTTGTAATGTTTTGAATTTTACAATTTTCCCCCATCCTCCCTTCTCTTCCTTCATCCTCTCACAGAAGGCAATCTGATAATCTTTCCATTGTTTCCATGCTATACATTGATCAAAATCAAATGTGTCAAGAGAAAAATCATATCCTTGAGGAAAAAGTAAAATATTAGAGATAGCAAAATTATATAGTACATAAGACAACTTTTTAAAAAAAATTGAAGATAATAATCTTTGGTCTTTGTTTAAACTCTACAATTCTTTCTCTGGATACAGATAGTATTCTTAGAGCATTTTTTAAATGACTTTAGATATCTTTAATTTCTTCATCTGAAAACTGCTTGTTCATGTCCTTTACCATTTAACAATTGGATATTCTTATAAATTTGAACAAGTTCTCTATATATTGTATAAATGAGTTCTTTATGGAACAATTAGTTGTGAAAACTGTTTTCCAACTTTCTTCATTCCTTCTAATCTTGGCTGCATTGTTTGTTTTGTCTATGCAAAACCTTTTTAATTTAATGTAGTCGAAATGATCCATTTTGTAATTTAAAATGTTCTCTTTCTCTCTGATGGACTGATGAGACTTGACAACTGAATGATTTTAAATTTGAATGAAAGAGGAAAGTTGAGGATAACAGCAAGGTTTTAAATATAAGTGACTGAAAGAATCACAATGCTCTTAACAGTTCTAGGGAGTTTGAAGGAAGGTCTGTGTTTAGGAAGAAAGATGATTCTATTTTAGACATATTGAGTTTGAGATACCCATTAGATGTCTAGGTTCTACCTGAGCTGCCTTGCCTGCTGGTTCCTATACACACTATTCCATCTCTCATCTCCATACCTTTGTTCTGGCTGTCTCCAACCCTGAAGTGTACCCTCTCTTTCTTCATCTCTGCTTCATAGATGCTTCCATTAAGATTCAAGTGTCACTTTATAAATAAAGCTTTTCCTGAACCCCCAATTGGTGGGAGATGTATCCTTTTTATGAGCTCAGAAATTATTTTGTATTTATTTTTGTTTTTGTCTTTGTATTCCAGTGTCAATCACAATATTTGACATATAGTAGAAACTTAATAAATGTTTATTGAATTTAATTGAATATAATAGACTATCCAAAAGGTAACACAGGATCTGGACCTCAAGAGAGAAGTCAATGTTAGATAGTCTAAATTTAGGAGTTGTCTGAATAGATATGAAAATTGAAGGGAAAAGAGCTGTACAAGTCACCTCCTCCTGTGCAGTTATTATGCTATATGATTCTTGGCCATGCCTTTCTGTAAATTTTTCACTGAACATCCACTCAATAGACTAGAGGTCTTCTTTTAGGTCTTGGTATATTTTGTGGCTATTACAATAGCACTGAGTTTATCCATCCTTCCTCTTTTAAATGAACAGCACACTTTCTCTTTCAGTCATATGTACTACACATCCCTTCAGATAAATAAAAATATTTACACATCGGGCAGTCAATTTTGTACTGCTTCCTAAAGGATGATATACCCCTTAGGAAAAGACAAATTCATTCAAGTTACAATAGCAAATACTTGTAAAGAGCAAGTATAGATAAAGAAGATTTTAAAGTTCCTATTTGAAAAAGAGAAGTCATCTTTCTATGTTGTTTTTCCCCATTAGAGTGTAAACCCCTTGAGGGCAGAGACTTGTCTCTTGCTTTTCATGATTCCCCATTAGTACAGTGACTGATAAGTAGAAGGTGCTTATTAAATGTTTTTTGAAACCTATTTTATACCTACCTTCCCCAGTATACCTCACCTGAAGAGAAAACTGTGTCTCAAAACTTTAGTTTTATCTTTCTAGAAATTGCATTTATTTTATTTTTAATTTATGAATAAAACAAGCACTTTCATAATATAAAATTAAAAAAGAAGATTGTACATGAAACTGTAAATCTATTGCTTGCTATTCCTTCTAAAAATATAATTAAGGTGTATAAATTTCTTTTTTTTCCCCCCTTGCTTTTCCTTCCTCTCCTGGGGCCTAGAGTTGGCTACCATTAGACCCAAATATGTATTTTTATGTAAAATCATTCTATGCATACTTTTATTTATCAATTTTTTCTGGATGCAGAGATCATCCTTTATAGTCAATTTCAGTATTATAATCAAAATCACTTAGTCATTCAAAAAGATCTTAAAATAATATTGCTATTACTGTATATAATGTTTTCTTGGTTCTGCTCATTTTGCTCTTTTTTGTGCAAGCCTTTCCATGTTTTTTCTAAAAATATTTATGTAATAACACAAAAAAATCAACATTTACTTACCATGTTATCGTTTTTGTTTCATTTACAGTCAACTTTGATCACTTTGAAATTTTGCGTGCCATTGGGAAAGGCAGTTTTGGAAAGGTAAGAATCATGACTACATTGACCCTTTGATAGCAAACAAAAGTAAGTAAGGATAACTAGATAATTAGGAAAAAACTCAAGAGACTAATCACCTGCTAGAGGTTCCCTGTGCACTAGACTCTTTTTTTTTTTTTGACATTTTGCAAAAGGGCTCCGCCATATCTGGATTGCCAGACTTCTACCTTGTGGAATATCTAATTTCCTTCAAAGTACATTCAAGAAAAACAAAATAGAAGACACCCATCCAGAATGATTCCAATGCCCCCTCCCTGTCAATCTACTCTACCCCTCTCGGTACCCTTCTTCTCTTAGAGAAGACCCATCATAAAACTCCTACCCCAAGCCTACCTAAGCCATAACTACTCAAAAAAAAGTTCTTGCCACTAAAATTCAAAGACTTTCCTTAGTTCCCACCTTCTAGGACTGCAAATTTCACTCAACTGTGTAGCATTAAAGAGATATTCCCTAAAATCCCATATGGCACTTCACTGAGATCAGACCAGTTGACTCCTTAAAGTTCATGTTCTCCAGAAAATCATCTCCACTCCTCCACTTCTCCCTACCTCTGATTCTCTGAACCGAGATGCTTCTATTTCCATCACTTCCACTTTTGCTGTTGCTCACAGTCCTTCTCCAACTCCCTGCTGAGCTATTCTTATTAAAGGTTTAGAATCACTGAAAGAATTACTCTCATATTGGCACAAATCCAAAGTAAAGACTCTACCTTTCAGGTTTCCCCTCCTAGAGAACCCCCTTTCTTGTCATCTCTCCTCCCTATTAGCACACCATCCTTCTTGAAATTATATTGTCATATAGAATGTGAGCTCCTTGAAGATAGGACTATTTTTTTTGTCTTTTAATCCTCAGTGGCTAGTACAGACCATACATACATATATATATATATATATATATATATATATATATATATATATATATATGTATATATGTATATACTATAGTGTGTATATGTGTGTATAACATGATAAATGCTAAATCAAATTTAATTGAACAACTTTATAATATATTGGAGACTTTCACTATGATTTAAGGAATATCTATCTCTTAAACCTAGATATTAAACAAATATTTATCACTAAATCATATGGAATTAAATGCTTATTGGACTCCAGGATATAAGACCTTTGTAGCAATGATATGCAAGATAGCCAATATGGAAAAAGAATAAAATTCCCCTTATACTAAAGAAAAAAATGTTTTATTGTCAGGAACTCCAGCCATAGTTGATAGAACAAAATAGCTTTCAGGATTTTTATGGTTCAGGAGGAAATGCTTTCAAACAAAATTCTATATCTTTTATCAGAAGCTGTGTGTGTTTAATCCTAAATTTAATGGCAATAATATATATATATATATATATCTATATATAATCCTTGCAAAAGTAAAATACTAACTAGTAGGGAATATTAGACTATAAATTGAAGAGAAGGTATTGAACTCTAATGATAAAGGATATTCTTCTTGGAGTTCCCTGTATCAATGAGATCACAGGTTCAGTCTTTATTTCTTACCCTAAATGCACTAAAAAGAGAAAAAAGAGTGCTTTTTCCAAGGAGGGAAAAGGTTATATACCATCTGGGGAATCAGGAAAACTTCATAGAGGAAGCAACACTAAATCTAGATTGTGAATACAGAAATTTACAATCCTCACGCAGACTGTTAGACCTCATGTCAGTAAGCAGGGATTTCAGGAAATTTAGTTTAAATATTAATGACATTATAAAGTTTCAAAGATTGCTAAGGGAAAAAAATATCCAAAATGTCTGATTAAATAAATGAGAAGTAACTTGAGAAAATAAGAATGCTGAATTAAAACCGTTCAGGAGACCTGAAAATGGAAACTTTCAGAGTCATAAGCTGGGCAAGGAAACCCTGACAGCACTACTAAAGAGGAGTTTTACATTCTCTTCTTTACCTCCAATATCATATTGCTTGTCTTAATTAATTCCTCACTTGAATTTGCTCTATCAGGTCTGTATTGTACAGAAGAATGATACCAAGAAAATGTATGCTATGAAATACATGAACAAACAGAAGTGTGTGGAGCGCAATGAAGTAAGAAATGTCTTCAAGGAACTTCAGATCATGCAATGTCTGGAACACCCCTTCCTGGTTAATTTGTGGTGAGCATTTTTCTTTTGAGTTTTTGGAGACTGATGTTTTCTTTATTGTATTTCCACTATCACCACCCACACTACTTTATTGCATAAAAGATCCTTAAGGGCAAAGACTATTTCAAACTTTTGTTTTTTATCCCCAATACCTTGCCCCTTTATTTTTTGCCCAAACCAGTGATTTCATTGATAGAGAAGAGGACTCCTCAGTGAGGAGTCTATTAATGTCAGTTAGCACTGTACTGCAAACTATAACCTTAGTCAAGGCTTCATCTTTTTTGTGTCTGGCTCCCACTGGCAGCCTAGAGACCTCTTTTCAGAATAATGCTTTTATTTTTTAAATAGTATTTTATTTTTCCCAAATGTACGTTGAAACATTTTTAGCATTCATTTTGAGTTCCAGATTTTTCTTCTTCCCTCTTCCATGTTCCCCTCTTCCAAAAATGGTAGACAATTCAATATAGGTTATACATGTAAAATTATGTAAAAAAAATCTCAGTTGTGAAATTATGCAAACTATGTAAAATTACATAAAAATATTTTACACAATTGTGAAAGAAAAATATAAAAAAAAACATGAAAAAGTATATTCAGAGAGACCTTGGGTGTGAATAGCATTTTCCATCTTGGAAAATTATGGTGTAGAGAGGAAAGAGCACCAATGAAATTGTAAGTCCTGAGTTCAAGTGCTGCTACTATTTGTATAAACTTGAGCAAGTCACTTTAACTTTCAGGCCTCAGTTTCCTTATCTGTAAAATGAGGGATTTGAACTAGATAGATGGTCTCTAATAAGCTTCAAACTCTCACAATGATTATATAAAGGAAAGGTAGTTTTTAGTAGTTAAATGAAAAGTTTTGTTCTATTGGAAGAAAATTATATAATTTGAAACAATATTTGATTGAATTTTTTTAAAGGTGGAATTCTTGACTTGTGTGTGATTGTGTTTCCTGAACTTTGGTAACATTCTGATGAAGCCTATGGACCCCTTTTCAGAATTTTTTTTAAATAATGAAAGGAAATTCTAAATTTCTATTAGTCATCAATAAGAATAAAGATATGACTGTTCCCTATCCAAGTTCATGAACCCCCATAATCTAGTCACATATCTCTTGGGGATGCAAACACCCCATGTTAGGAACCCTGGACCTGGAAAAGAAGATTGGCTTAAAGTTTCCTTAGTGACAAAATCTTGTTAAAGGTTATGAAAATGGAATGATTTCACAATGGATATTGTTAATGAAAGGACAGAGCAAAATTACTATAGCTCCTGCAAAGGTTAAAGTTTAGATAATTCATTTTTAGAATAAGGGGAGAAAACCTGACAATTATGGATGCCTGAGAATTCCCAAGGTCCTCAAGCTTCCAAAGTGACCTGCTTTCGTAATGATGGATATTGTACCCTGTTCAGTTCTGGAAGGGAAATTATATTTTGGTGAGGGAGCTAGATTTGGAGTTTCCCTCTGGGCTTCAGATGCTGCCTCTGCCACTGGAACAAGGATAAAGGGTCTGATCTGGTTGCAACAGGCTCAGCATGTATTTGTCAGCAACAAATCTGAATCTGGCCCAGTCTGAATTCTTCCAGAGCTTTGGACCAGTATTATGATAGCTGAGGACAAAATCATATTTGTTATTGCTGAAAGGGGAGATGCTAGTTCCCAGGATGTGTATTGTCCTAGCCCCACTCTCAATGACCATTGACATTACAGTTCAGTCTCATAAATAGAAGGAATTCCAGACTCCAGCTCCCAAGTCACCCAAGGGACACCACCAAATGGCCAATGCCATGGCAAAGCTCCAAATGTTGAACCTAGATAGTAAAGCTGGTAGAGCTTCAAGAACTTTCTGAGGCTGAGCAGCAACTTCCAGACCATTCCAGACACTGAAAAAAAGGTCTTGGATGAGTTCTTTCCTTGTTATGTCCTCAACCCCTTTGACTCCTCTGCAAACGGCTTTGGGGTTTGTGACCTCTTCAAGAATCTGGGGCTTTTGGAGGGGCCACAACAGCACCTTCCCTGGTCTTGCTTTGGTCTCTGCCCTTACTTCTCCATTGGATCCTCAAGTCTTAGGATCTTCTCTTTCCTGTAGATTTTCAGACTCCATCTTCTCCCCAAGACTGAAACTTTCACGTCCCACCTTTGCTTCTGCCCTGGCATCAGAGGCCCCAGCTTCCCCACAGTCCTTGCCCCTAGTTCTACTCATACAGGAAGATATGGGAAAGAAGAACTTGGGAAAGACTGGGATCTTGTTGGAGCCCTAAAAGGGAAGGAGGGAGAGGGGTAGGAACTGCTTGAACTTGTGCAGTCTGTCCTCAGAGGCTGAGGACCCTCCAACCCCCCCCCCCAGTGTCTGGACTGTTCCTTGACTTTTCATCCAGTGGTCTAGTGTCACCATGAGCTATCTGGGCATCTTGGTGATGTCTCTCTCAGTAGCAGGCTGTTTTTATATAATTTTGGACTCTTGAATTTCTGTTGTTACCCAGATGGGATGGGGAGAACTCTGGTCTAGACAGATGTGCTCTTTGACTCTGACCGCAATTGCTCCCCTTCTAAGTGATTATGCATTGATTCCTCAGCTTCCTTCAAACCAGTGACCCTCCTTTCCTTACCTTCCCCCACAAAACTCACCCAGATGACAGATGAAAAGGAACAGGTTGAGATGGAGGACTGGGATTGCATCTACTCCCAGGTGGTCTCCTACCTGGAGCCCAGCACCAATACAGAGCCCCACAATGCCCTCCTGATCTGTTCTTTACCTATTTCTCCAGCTAGGCTCTAAGAGGCTTGCTACTGTTGCTGAGCAAAGGCCAATAAAACACTGCCTCTAGCTTTCTGGTGGGGAAGGGCAAGGATTCCTCCTTGACCCCTGAACCCTCTACTTAAGGCCAGGTGGAAGAACTGTTATTGGGAGTTGGCTAATTACTGCCAATGTCTCCAGTTTAGCTTTCTCTAGGGCAGGGACTAGGGTTTGGCTTCTTCTCCTGCAGCCTAGCTCTGCCAACTCCTTGTAATCTTTTACTTTCAACCCTCTGCCCCCAACCCTTTGTTCAGTTTCGTGCTGCCATCAGCTTGGTGTTAGAGGAAGCACTGGGGTATAGGTAGAGCAGAGTAGCAAGGGACAGGAGCCCAAAGAGGATGGAGATAAGGAGTGATCCCAGGGAGGATCAAGGAAAAGACTACTCAGGAGTGGAAGGGCAGAAGAGATTCCTGCAGAATAAGGAACAAATAGGTATCAGGGAGATGCCTGAGCTGGAAGAGATGGTGCTAATGGCAAGGAAGGCCAATCATCAGAAACAGAGCAGCTGGGGCAGTCAAGGAAGTGGCCATAGAGGCTTGGACAGAATTTGGTTGAAAGGGAACTAAAGTATCTGGAAAACCCAGTAACTGAAGAGGTGGAAGCAGCTCAAAGGGAGGAGACAAGGTCAGGGATAGCACAACCCGGGTTTTGTACACTCTTGGGACCAAGTGTAGCTTAGGCAGCAGAGGATCCAAGACAATTTCAGCATTGAATCAAAAGGAAAATGAGTTGGCTGTGACAGACAGGCTCAAGTGGTCCAGGACCTGATAACAGAAAGGAGGAGGAAGCAATAGCCAGAACCAGAGCCCCAGCAGCCATTCTCTGCTTCTGGCAGTCCCACAGGCCTGGACCTTACCCTCACCCAACTCCAGGATCCCCAGAGCCTGTTCCCTAACCTCCATCATTTCTTACATGTTTTCTACCTTGAACTCTTTGAGGCATCCTAGAGTGAGAAAGGTGACTGTAGAGGGAAAGAGGTTGTAAAAGGCTTTAAAAAAAATATGCTCCTTTCTCCTAATGCTATGTCTCAAGTCCTAAAATAATTGTGTCCAACCAACCTGAAGCAATTCTAGCACAAGGGTACCGAATTTAGGCAAAGTTTACCTTAGCAGCCTCAGATAGTCTTTTGCTGAGGCAGCTAGCTGGTACAGTAGATACTGTACCCTTCCTGAATTCAGAAAAGCTCGTCTTGGTGAGTTCAAATCTAGTCTCAGACAATTAGCTGTGTGAACTTTGGCACCATTTAACCCCATTTACCTAAGTTCCTCATCTGAAAAATGAATTAGAGAAAAAATGGCAAACCATTTCAGTATTTTTACCAAGAAAACTCTAAATGTGGTCAAGAAGAATAGGATATGATTGGGGGGAAAAGTCTTTTGCTATTTTTATTGCAATTTATATTTATATATCAAAGTTAAGCTTTTTTACCTATCCAATTCCCATTTTAACAACAAAATTGACTATCCGTTCTCTTTTCCCTTTCCCAATACCTCCAAATGATACATCAGTAAGAGCCAAAATTGAAACAATACTAGGGAATAAAAACAAGGAGTTAATAACACTATGTAGAAGACCTTGGAGAGTCTTTGGGAAACTAGTCTCTTTTTGGTCTTCCACACACTTAAATGTATAAGTCTAGGTCTTCTAGGAAAATTCTTTATCTCTCTGACTAGTAAAGTAAAAAAAAAAACCCAAAAAACCCCTGCCTGAATCATTTTTCTTCCTCCCAGGGCAAGGGCACACAAACTTATCCAACCCAGAATTGTTAAATATGCTTGGGATGCTACAGGCTACAAGCAAAGCACCAGGTTCCTGGTGTCCAAGGACATTTCAAGGGCCTCTATAGACTCAAGACAAATTCAGATTCTTCTCCCCTCACCCATTTCATATCCACTGACTCAGCAGCCTAGAGGCTGTCTGAAGACAAAATCAATTCCTGGTGCCTAGGGCTCTAGTCCTCTATTGGTTTACACTTAAGCCTGGACTCGTAGAAGCAAATGACCAGCTGAGGCCACTTGGTATTGGCCTCCTTGGAAGGAACAAGGTCAGCTTTATCACTGTTTTTCCATTTCACCAGGAACTTCAGTCCCTCCTTGGTTTTTTCAGCATCAAGAATCTTCTCTGCTTCCAAACTTTGGGCCAGATCCTGTGGTTTTTTGGATATCCCTTTTGGATCCCCTTTGGATATCCCTTTCTTCCCTCTCCTATGCAAGCTAGCTTGGCCTCTGTCTTTCTTATGTTCATCTGACTCGGAGTCTGTTTCTTGGTTTTCTAAGAATTCCTTAATGAGACCTGGATAGGCCTGAGTGAACTTCTCTGCTAGTTCCCAAGTAGGTGTGGGCTTCAAGAATCCTTTCCACTCTACTAGGTATTGTACTCGGCTCCCATACTGTCGATGGGCAAGAATTTTCTCTGGCTCAACTTCTTTATGTTGCAGGTCTTCTTTCTTCTTAGTTTTCTTGTTTGCCATTGTCCCCTAACAGGTTTCGGATGCGAAAGCTGATGCCTGTCAGGCACATCAATGAGCTTTAGGAAATATCTACAGCATCCAATGTTCTCCACATGTAAAGCTGACTTGCCTCACCAACTGGATCTTCCTTTTAAGCTTCCTTTCTTATGATCAATGATTTGACTCATTATCCTACAAATTACATGAAAAACAGAAAAAGAGTAAATTAGTTGATGATACTGATAATTTGGATATGAGTTGGGCTTCTAATTTGGAATTAACCTTAAACCAGAAGAATTAGATTCTAGCTCCAGCCTTGATACATTTCCTACCTTGTGATCTTGATCAAGACAATTTTTTTTGAACCTTAGTTTCCTTGTCTGTAAGGTCAAAGTAGTCCATAAGATCATGGGTTTAAAGTTTGAAGAGACTCACGTAGCATAACCACTATTTTACAAATGAGGAAATAGAATACCAGAAAAACTGTCTGACTTTCCCAGAGTGAAATAGTAAGCTTCAGAAGGAGGAATTTGAATCCAACCCCTTCAACTCTAAAAGTTCCTGAATACTACTATGATATGTTGCCTTTCAAGCAACTGCAAATGACCAATCACTATATCATATTTATCAATAAGTTCTTTACCATCAGTAAACATAACAATACATTTTTAACTACCACTCCTTTCTATTTGTTGTTTTGTTTTTTGTTTGTTTTTAGCACCCCATTCTGAAGTTAATTTCATCACCTTACTGCTCTTGCTAGAGCCTCCCATAGTTACCTTAAGCAGATGGGCTCATCATACAGGTTCAAAACACATATCTCCTCAGGGAAATGAAATTGTCCTTTATAAAATTTAAGCAATTAAACATCGGTCCCTGAAATACTAGTGCTTTGTTAAGCAGGTGTTATTGTGGAGGAGCTGATGAAAGGGAAAAGCAACTTTTGTTCTCAGTTATCTATCAGATATTAGGGTTGTTTTACCTAATCCAACAGCCAGCTAGTGCCTACTACACATACAAATCAAGGGTTAAAAACAGGCCTGGCTAATGCCTTACATTCTAGTCTTCATAAACACCTCCTTCCTACCTCTTTGGATAGCAGACCTGGGCTGCTAACTCAGCCTAAGCAGGCAGCTTATATGCATATGGAAGGGTTGCTCCTCCTCAATCCTGTTCCCCAGTTGGTTTTCTCTAATTATGATCAAGCTTGCAGCTGCAGAAACCACCTCTAGGCATTTTCCACATCAGCTGTCTCCACCAATATCTAGGGTCCACCTGTACTTTTGGTAATTGAAGGATCAAGCAGCCTTAAATTGGAAGGGAAATCTGTATTCATGGAATGGGCATGAATTGTGATCACAGCCACTGCAGTAGGCCTCTAATATAGAGCAAGCTTACAGAAAGAGCCAGGCAGAATGCATGTTTAACAGAAGCTAGCTCTAAGATTCAAGAATTCAGAAAAGGATAACATTTATTTAACTTCCTGTGTACTTGACCTTTTGCTTAGTACTGAGAATACAAAGATAGAAATGATATAGACCCTTCTTCCAAGAAAGTTTTAATCTAATTGATGGGAGAGGAAGGGAAAATGTACAAAGTATGAAAAGAGAAATCATGGCAATGAAGGACATTTTAAGGAGGGAAAGTTCATTTTTCACCTGGGGAATCAGGAAGGGCTCCTCAGAGAAGGTAGTCAATTGAAAAATCAGTTTCTTAGGTTAACTTAGAAACTGCAGCATCATCTAGTGAGTCCTCCTGCCTTACAAACAGCCCTCTTCTTAGCATCCCTAATGAATGGATCATCTTCGGATAATAGATTTAGAGCTGGAAGGAATCTTAGAGCTCTCCCTAATTTTGCAGATGAGGAAACTGAGAGCAGTTACCATCATGGTCAAACGGTGTCAGAAACAAGATTAGAACCCAGCTTTCACTTAATTGTGAGATCTGTATTCCTTATATTACTTGGCATGGTTTCTTGTAAAGATAAATGATGTATTTTTAAACCACAAATTATTTAATGTTCCTCCATCCTAAATTTTACACATTTTAGAATTAGCTAATAAGAGAATAGAGCTACCAGAATATCTCCAAAACAGTATCCCATGAATAGTCTGTTGCTGTTATTGAGTTGTATCTGATTATTCAAGATACCATTTGGTGTTTTCTTGGCAAAGATTTTGTAGAGGTTTGCTACTTCCTTCTCCAGCTCATTTTATGGATAAAAACTAGGGCCAATTAGGTTAAGTAATAGTCATATATTGCTTTTATACATATTAACAAAGTTAAGTAGTACATATTTATACATATTACTTTTATACATATTAACAAGGTTAAGTAATATATACATACATATATACAGATATTTAAATGTATATGGACAAGAAAAAATTATAAAGAAAAGAACCTCTTACAGTTCTCAGAATTTCTGATTTATTTTCTTCTCCCTTTCCTCTCCAACCCTATTCAGTTTAGAGAACCTCTGATGAATGGCTGGGTGGCAAGGCATTCCATATCACCATTACCTTCCATGAGCCCAAGTCAAATGAAATAAAAACATAAAGTCAATAGGTTGCGGATTTTGAGAGTGGAAGAAGTTGGTTCCCTAATAATTAAAAAGAATCCCACCTATATCCAGGTCCCATTTTGGGGAGATAAGGACTAGTAAGACTTCCCAGAGAGCACGAACCCCTTCCTTACTGAAGACAGTGCTGGGAATTTAGAGTGAAGTTTATACTCTGCCCTGCAACTCTGAGAGCAGAGATCAGAGAAGACAAATTACCTTTCCATTAGAGGGTATAGAAGGGGCAGGAAGCTTTGTATTTTCTGCTTTTCCATGTCTTGCTTTCCAGAGAGGGAACCAGTCTAAGTGTAATTAGTCAGCCTAGTCAAGGTCTGACTCATATCTCACTCTGGTCAAGGCCTACTCTTCTACCATCTGCATCACAAGTAGATGTTTCCAATCTCAGAAGTTACCCAAACTGACCCTGTATAGAGAGTATGTCTGAACAGGTTGATGTGGTCCAGGGCTTTTGAGTAAGAGTTCCTTTTACCACCAAAGTGAATGCCTTGGGGGAAAAAATTATTTTGTAATATTTGTGACAATATGTTGTTATCCAGTATTCATTGTTTACTGCTTCTAGCATTCCCAGAGGAAGATGCCTTCTGAGATTATGCACAAAAATATAATACCCAGATTTTTCCCTAGAGAGGCTTCAGAGATTTCACTCTAGAGTGGATACTTCACTGGCAAAGAATAAAATAATTCTCCATGTTCCACTCAAAGGGCAGAAGAAAAAGCAGAGGTAGAAAAGTAAAATGAGTCTTCTAATAAACTGTATTTTAAAGAATGTCATTTCTGAAATGTGGCAACATTTTAGAATTTTACAGGATTTAGGTATATAGGTCAGATAACATGGTTGGAATTAGTCACTCCAGCAAGTATTACCAAATAACTATTGTGGGATGGTGCTATAGGGAACTGGCCTCCAAATCAAGAAGACTGGAATTAAAGCCTCACCTCTGACATTTACTGATGATGTATCCCTGGACAAGTGACTTAACCTTTTAGCAAAGCTACTGAGTGTTTAAGGCAACTTTATAGCTATAAATTGCAAAGCAGATACTGATCTAAATCAGTAGAAAGTATCCTTTAATCTTTAAGTAAAATCACAAGTATGGTCCCCAAAATATTTATCCATAGAGGCAACCTGTCATAGTAGATATAGGCCTAGATTTACAGCCTCAAAAACCTGGGTTCAAGACCTGCCCCTGATAAATATTTAGTATATGACTATGGATAGATTAGAAACTCAGGTTTCTAAACCCTCAAAATTTCTTTAAGACCTAGAATATCATAAATTACATTGGTAGATGTGTTTTTTCACATTGAGAATTACCCTCACACTGATAAAACCATGTCTCTGTTTCTCTGCTTTTGTCTTTCTGTCCTTATTTTCCCTCTCCTCCTTTCTCCCTTTCCTTGTTTTTTCCCTTCTCTTTCCTTCCCTCCTTCTCTTTCAGATGTATCTGAACTAAACAATAGTCTACATACTTATTACACTATTATTTTGTCTGCCATCTATAATTCATATGAAACATATGTTTATGAAAAGTATAATGAACTATACTATGACCATTGCATGGTACATATGTGTCACTAAAGGGTATATGATTTTGTCATTGTGAGTACTCTTTCTACCAAAGTAAATAAGAAATCTTATATAACTTAATGGATGATGTGGAGAAGTTGCTATGACTTAAACAATTCAACATCACCCTGTGGGCTACCTGCTGAAGAACACCTCCAAATCTGACTATGGTATACCCTGTCCCAGCACATACAGGTTCATAATTTTAAGGTACATGCCATTCAAATTCAGCCTTCCTTTCTTTGTCAAAGAGTATTATTTGGACTTCATATTGACATCTGTTCCTTTTAGTCACATGGATTTTTCAACTGTTTATACAAATCGGTCAGTAGAAGCAGTTTTGATGACTGGTGAATTCACATTAAGGGTAGATAATATGGATGAATTTTCATGAGGAATAGAGGACATCTTAGTTTTTTCCTAAGCCCTAATTAAAGATTTGTGCTGGACAAATTCAGTTGAAATGAGGTGGAGCATTGAATAGGTAGGATTCAATCATGAACATCAAGATCTGAGTAGAGATGGGGGGAGAGAAGGGGGGAGGGGAGGGAGGAGAGGAAATAGGGGAGAACTGAAGTGGGAAAAGGACAGATACTTGTGGCAGAAGCTTAGCCCTGAAAGAGTGGAGGAAATCTTCTGTTTCCTTGTTCAGGGTTGGTGAGTTAGAGACCAGAGAAAAAAAGAAGAGATTCTGAGATTCTGACTCGAGTTGACTGGGAGAATGATGGTTCTACCAACAGAGCCTCGAAAGTTGAATAGAGAGTTAGGTTTAGCAGGGAAGATGATTCACTCAGTATTGGACAATTTGAGTTTGAACTGTCAGTAGGGCATCGAAGTTGAGATACATATATTTTAACTTTAGCAAAGACATAGAATCTATGTAGCTCATTTGGTTGCAGGGCGGGCTGTTCTGTGTAACTGAGAAATCTCTAAATCAGTTAAGAAATAGAAAAACAAAGGAGTTCAATTTTCATCACCCTATGTTTTATTCATTTCATGAAACCCTCTACATTGTCAAAGTTGTCATGAATGACCTTGACCAGGAAATCCAAATAGTTGGTAGCCCAGGAGGTATTAGTGAGAAAGGAAAGAAATAGAGAAGTCAAGCACTCTTTTCCTTCTGGGTACTTTTCCAGATTTCATTACTTTTTAGATTTATTTTTTATATATGGTCAGTAGGTACCATACATTGTTCTTTCTTTGCTCCACATTCCTTTCTGTTTTTGTAAAAAAATTTTAAAATTCATTTTCCAATTACATGTAAGAAGTTTTCAACATTCATCCTTGAAAAAGTTTTGAGTTCAATATTTTTCTACCACCCTCCCTTCCCTTTTTCTTCCCCATGAGAGCAAATAATTTGATAAGGTTGTAAATAAACAAGGTAACTTATTTCCATATTAGTCATGTTGTGACAGAAGAATTAGAATTAAATTAGAATTAAAAGGGGGAAAGCCATGAGAAAGAAAGCAAATAACATAAAAGAATTTTTAAAGTGAATTTAGTATACTTTGCTCTGCATTCAGAATTCAGTTTCCACTCTGGATGTGCATGGTATTTTCCTTAACAGGTCTTACAGGATTGACTTTGATCACTGAACTGCTGTGAGAAGTTGCTTCATTATAGTTGTTTCCATCATTTCACAATGTTGCCATTAATTTGTACAATGTTCTTCTGGTTCTGCTCATTTCACTCCACATCTGTTCATGCAAGTCTTTCCATGATTTTCTGAAGTCAGGTTGCTCATGATTTCTTGCAGAACAATAGCACTCCATATCATTCATATACTATAGCTTGTTCAGCCATTCCCCAATTGATAGGCACTATAAGGAGTCTTTCACAAAACTTCAAAAATATATCTATTAGTTAGCCTTAGTCTTATCACTTTTAATTAGATCTATTTTTATTTTGCTTTGTTTGAGATCAGGATTGCTACCCTGCCCCTTTTTTTTTTACTTCAACTGAAACATAATATATTCTGCTCCAGGTTTTTACCTTTACCCTGGGTGTATCTCTCTTCTTCAAATATGTTTCTTGTAAACAACATATTGTAGGATTCTGGTTTTGATTAAAAACCTACTCTGCTATCCATTCTTGGTTTATGAGAGAGTTCATCCCATTCACCTTCACAATGAAGATTACTAATTCTGTATTTCCCTCCATACTCTCTTCCCTCCTTTGTACTTTTCTCTGTCCTTTCCCCTTATCCTTCTTCACTAATGTTTTGCTTCTAACCATTACCTTTCCCAATCTGCCCTCCCTTCTGTCAGCTCTCTTCCCTTTTCTTCTCTCTTTCCCCTTTATGTTTTTCTTATTTGAACTTTATTTTCACTTTTCCATTTCCTTTCCCTTTTATCACCCTTACTTTTCTTTCTCTTCTACTCCCATTTCTCTATAGGGTGGGATGAATTTCTAAACCCAATTGGATATGTATGTTGTTCCTTCTTTGAGCCAAACCAGTTGAGCAAGATTTACTCAATTCTCACACCCTCCCTTCTTTCTCTTTACTAAATAGGTCCTTCGTGCCTCAGCATGTGGTATTATTTATCCTCCAATGACTTCTTCTCCTGGTGTAATCCTCTTTTTCATGTCTTAATTGTTTTATACTTGTCTTATACCCACAACCTCTGTTCTGATAGAAGTACAGTTCTCAAGAGTTGATTGACTGGCTGATTTATAAGCTTCATTACATCATAATCAAGTATTCCCATACCATCTTTCCAAATTCCCTCCCTTTAACTCTCCCAATAGAAATATAATCCTCAAGAGTTAAAAGTTTGATCACATCACACTCAATTCATAACCACACCTTCTGTCTAAACATGCTCCTTTTAGCCATCCTAAGAGAAATAAAATTCTCAAGAGTTATAAGTAATGTCTTCCCTTGCTGGGATATAGATAATTTAGTTTTATTGACTAATATTTTCCCCCTTTCCATTTACCTTTTTACATATCTCTTGAAGCTTATATTTCAAGATCATTTTTTTCTGTTTAGTTATAGTCTTTTTAACAAGTGAGTTTGAAAGTCTGCTATTTCATTGAATGTCTATCTTTTCCACTGTAAGAATATTCTGAATTATGCTGGGTAGTTTATTTTTATTGTAATCCAAGCTCCTTTACTCTCTGGAATATCATATTCCAGGCCCTCTGATCCTTTAATGTTGAAGTTGATAAACCTGTATAATCCTGATTGTTTTTGACTGCTTGGGGTATTTTCTTCTTTAGCTGAAAATTCTGAAATTTAGCTATAATATTCTTTGGAGCTTTTATTTCTGGGGTAATTGATGGATTCTTTCAAGAATTATTATTTCTTCTTTCTAGGCTATTAGGGCAGTTTTCCGTGTTAATTTCCTGCAAAATAATTGTCCAAGTTATTTTTCTGATTGTGACTTTCAGGTTAAGTTGTAATCTCCTAGATCTGTTTTCCAGATCAGTCATTTTTCCTAAGAGGCATTTTATTTTTTCTTCTATTTTTTTTCAGTTTTTTGGTTTTGTTTGATGGAGTCTTGGTGTCTCATAGATCCATTAGTATCCATTTGTCCAATTTCAATTTTTAGGGTTTTATTTTTTTAGTTATCTTGTGTCTTTCCTTTTCCAGTTGGTTTAATTTTAGTTTTCAATTAGCTACAT
Organism: Macrotis lagotis; assembly: GCF_037893015.1. Taxonomy (NCBI): domain Eukaryota; kingdom Metazoa; phylum Chordata; class Mammalia; order Peramelemorphia; family Peramelidae; genus Macrotis; species Macrotis lagotis. The sequence continues at coordinate 402,678,432 of NC_133658.1, read as the reverse complement.
TCCTTTTCCAGTTGGACATTTTTATTTTTAAAGGAGTTGATTTCTTTTTCCATTTGGCCAGTTTTACTTTTAAAAGTATTTCTTTCTTCAGTCAGTTTTTCATAATTCTCCTGCATGACTCTCATTTCTTTTCTCAATTTTTCTTCTTCCTCTTTTCTTTGGTTTTTTAAAAAAAATTTTAAGCTCTTCCAAGAGGCTTTTGGAATTCGAGACCAATTTATAAACCCCTTTGAGGCTTCACCTATAGGCATTTTATCACTGCTTTTTTTTTCTGTGATAACGTTTTAATTGCCCTTATCACAATAGTAGGTTGTTATGGTTAATGCATTACTGGGGTTGTTTTTTTTTTGGTTGTTTTGTTTTGATTTTGCTCATTTTGATAGTTGAGCTTTGCTTCTGGGGCACAGGGTGTATCGTCCCCTTTTTCTGGAGGCTGGGATCTGTTCCGTAACCTACTGCTTGCCTAGGCTATTGCCTGTGCTTTTGTTGAAAGTGATTTATTCCCTGCTTTAGGGTTGCCCAACCCAACCTGCCTATGGCATCAGCATTCCCAGAGCTTGAACTTTGTCTTCTAAGCTAGGGTTGGGACCCTCACAGCTGGCCTGCTGTACCACTGACTTACTGAGCCTAGATGTCAGCTATTCAGTGACTAAGAGCCTCCTGTTGGCTTTCCAGCTCTCCCAAATATACTGGGCTAAAGTTCCCCTTTTATCCATATGAGACAGACCTTTAGTGACATTCCTCTATGGTATCTTGAGTTGAGAACTTGTTTCACTATTTTGGGGATTTCTGTCCTCATTACTTTCTATATATCCTCATATTTATTTGTATATTTCTTATTTGTTATTTCTTACCAGGAAACCATATTCCACTATATTCTTTTATCACAATTTCTTGTCATTCTTGATTTTTGGACTTACGGAAATTTCTAAGATTTTTGCTAGTATGGGTAAAGTTGCCAAGAATATTTTTACAGTTAGCATTTTCCCCTGTCAAAGTCATTCTAAGGAGATAGTCCTAGTAGGGAAATCATCAAATGAAAAGGTAAGAACAGCTTTTTGCACTTATAGAAAATTTTTACATTGTTCTGAGAAAAGATTGCAGCAATTCACAGCTCCAACAATGGAATAGCCTGTTTATTTTTACACAAACCTGTCAGTGTGAAGTTTTATCCTTCTAACTACTTTTCCTAAATTAATTCCTAGTAAGTAATATCTTGGAGATGTATTTATAATTATATGGATCATTATGAAGTTTAAAAAGTTTTCAATTGAGTGTTGGTTTTTTTCTTTTTTTCAAGGACTGCCAGGTCATATCCACTTATTTCTTGAAAAATGAATATTACTGTCCTGTAAATTTGTGACAATACCTCAAAGATTCTGGATGCCACTTTTATTAGAAATATTTGTAGGGGCGGCTAGGTGGCGTAGTGGATAAAGCACCAGCCCTGGAGTCAGGAGTACCTGGGTTCAAATCCGGTCTCAGACACTTAATAATTACCTAGCTGTGTGGCCTTGGGCAAGCCACTTAACCCCATTTGCCTTGCAAAAATCCCAAAAAAAGAAAAAAAAAAGAAATATTTGTAGAAAAGATTTTTCCCAAGCTGTTTTTTTTCCATCTTTTTATTCTAATTGGCTAATTTTTCTTTGCTATACAAAATTTATTTATTTTCATATAACCACATCCAACTATTTTCTCATATATTTTCTTCTGTTTGTGGACAGATAAAGATTTCTTCATAGCCCAGAGTTGTTATGGGTTCCATTTTTCCTAAATTTTATTGCATTTCTTCTATTTAGATCATTTGTCCACTTAGAATTTATTATAGTATTGATATAATGATTCTTGTTTGATGATTTGAGATATATATATGTGCACATACATATATATATATATATATATATATATATATATATATATTATATATATACATATATACTATTTCTGGGGGAAGCTAGGTGGTGCCATGAATAGAATACTGATCTTGAATTCAGGAGGATGGGAATTTGAATCTGGTCTCAGATACTTGCCACTTACTATTGTGTATCCTTGGACAAGTCACTTAACCCTCATTGCCTCACATCCAGGGCCATCTCCAATCATCCTGATTCATATCTGGCCACTGGACCCAGATGGCTCTGGAGGAGAAAATGAGACTGATGACTTAACAGAGGACCCCATTCACTCCAAAAAAAAATCCAATTCATGTGCTTGTCAAGGCATCACCTCCCTGATGTTATGGTCTTCTTCTAAAATGAAGGGACAAACATTATTATTATTATTATTATTATTATTATTATTATTATTATTATTATTATATCTTGTTTCTTACCAGACTGTGATACAGTTTTCTAAACTATTTCAAACTGTCTCATGAATGGCTCTCTTCATTGTGTTTTATGATATTGGAGCTATCAAATGCCAGCCTATTTTAGGTCTTTATGCCTCCTGGATCAGGATGGTGTCAAAATTAAATAGAAATAAGACTACTAAGCAAAGGATCCTGTGGAGCATATAGACTTAGAAAACCACATATTAACATTAGTTATGTTTTATTGTATTTTTATTTATTTTGTTAAATTTTTCCCAACTCCATTTTAATTCTATTCAGGCCACACTAGGGAATATTTTTTATTGCATCAGTTTGTTACCTGCCCTTTATTACCTTTAATATCACATTGTTCTAATATACTTTATCTAGTACCAACTTTTTTTTTGGTTTTTGCAAGGCAGTGGGGTTAAGTGACTTGCCCAGCATCACACAGCTAAGTAAGTATTGTGTCTGAGACTGGATTTGAACTGACTCCAGGGCCAGTGCTCTGTGTACTGTGCCTCCTGGCAATCCCTTATTATTCTCTTTGTATTCATTCTATATATACTTATACATACCTTCCCCTTTCAAAGATATGTTCCTATAACACCTTAAACAACACCAGGCACAAAGCTGGTACTATTGTGATTGAATTCTCGTAATACAAGTAATCTTCCCTCCTGCCTTTTTTTTGAGAATTACATAAAAATATTGATGATTTTTATGGGTTTCACAGAATCATAAAATTTGAGTATTGAAAGGGACCTCAGAAGCCACCTAGTCTAACTCATACATTAAGCTAGTCCTCACTATTGACAAACCTGATAAATGATAGTTCAGTCCCTACTTGAAGGCTTACAAATAGAATTAGTTTCTTCTTTCAGATAGGTAGTATGACATCATGAATAACATATTGAACCAGGAGTGAAGAAGAGCCAGATTTAGGTCTTGCAGCAGATACCTATGTAACTCTAGACAAGTCCCGTAACCTACCTGTGCCTCAGTTTCTTCATCTATAAAATGGGAGAGGGGTGAATTGATGACTTTTGACTTGCCTTCTATATCTAATCTATATTTGTTTTCTTGCTGATTCCATTTATTATTCTGATTATTATATTTTCTGAATCACTAGAATTTTCTGAATATACCTTCATAGTTCCATATACAGATATTTTAACCTCATCTATGACTATATATATTTATATGTTCCTTATATTTGTTTTCTTATCTTATTGCACCAACTAGCATTTCTTTTTTTTAAATTTTTATTTATTTAAGGCAATGGGGTTAAGTGACTTGCCCAAGATCACATAACTAAGCAATTATTAAGTGTCTGAGGCTGAATTTGAACTCATCCTTCTGATTCCAGTGTTCTGTCCACTGCACCACCTAGCTGCCCCATAACTAGAATTTCTTAAAAAGAAAATCCAAGGGCACCTAGGTGGTACAGTAGATAGACCACCAGCCCTGGAGTCAGGAGAACCTGACTTCAAATAAGCCTTAGACACTTAAAAATAACCTAGCTGTGTGACCTTGGGCAAGTCACTTAACCCCATTGCCTTGTATAAAAATTCAAATAGTATTGCAGAGTGTATAGTCCTACCCTGTTTTATAGTAGGAAAAATCTTTTTCCACTACTTACATATAAATACTTTTTATTGTGTTTAAAAAAAATTCTTATATTCTAATTTTTAAAAAACACAAGTTCTTTCCTATTAAAAAATACAGAAAGTACAGGCTACCAAAGCTATTTGCTGTGTCTATTTATATAATCATATGATTGTTTATGTTGTCTGTTTTTTCTTCTTGGTGATATGATGTTCAAATGTTTTTAAGGTTGAATCTTGTTGAGTTCAGATTATCTGTGATAAAATGTGGAACCATCTCTGAGAACAACCATATCATATCATCTTAGTTTTTTTGAAGTTTTGGTAGCCTCTAATAGAGTTGACCTTGAAAAATTCATTCATCAACAGGAATAGAGAGTTGGCCCTTTTGCAATAATTCAACTTCTTCACTTAAATGAAACTACAATGCATTTCAGCTTCTTCTTGGAGCTTCCTCTTGGGACCTCTTAACACAAAAGCTGATATTTCCTTCAAGGCATTTAAGAACTTGCTATGAACACTTCTAGCTCATACTCTGAGAAATCTTGATTTCTTTTCCATAAAATTATTCTTGCCTGTAAATACTCCCCACAAATCCCACGAACAAAATTAGCTCCACGTAAAGGTACCATCAGAGTGAAAGCACATACAAGTGAGTAAAAGTATACTCATGAGGATATTTATGTTACTCTCCCATGCCTACTATTTATGAAGACTAACTTTAAATAATCAAAATTTGAATATAAGCCCAGAATATTTTAGCATGTAAACTACACTGTCATTTAAAATTTGTAATTATCTTCAAAAGGATTGATATTACAAAATAACAGTACTTTCTTACAAAGAAGCTTATCTACTTGAATAATATAGCTATTATGCATTGACATGCCCCATTGGGGAAATAATACCACCATCTCTATTGCCCTTTTCACTCATGCCATCTCCAATATGAATAATTTTCATTTGTGTCAAACTTTTCTGGTCTCACATATTCACTAGCTGTGCAACCCTGGGAAAGTTACTTAACCCTGTGTGCCTCAGTTTCCTCAACTGCAAATTGAACTGGAGAAGGAATGGCAAACCATTACAGTATCTCTGCCAAGAAAATTCCAAATGGGGTCATGAAAAATCAGATATGACTAAACAAAAACACAGTGAATCTTATTTAATATTGCAGGAAAAAGCTGCTGCCTATCAGTATTCAAGTATCCTTCCACAGGGGATGCCAGCATTGTAAAAGTGGGAATAGGCTGGACTGCATTCAGTTGTTAACCTTTTTGTTTTCACAGATAGCCTTTTGTTATCACAGATGCCAAGACGTCTGTGTCACAGACGCCTTGGCAGGCTGAAGAAGCCTGTGAATTCCACATAAAATACATTGTATTACAAAGGAAACCAAATGTTAGGGGTTTTTTTTAAGTGATTATTTTCTTCCCCAAGTTCATGGACCCCATCTGTTGATCCCTTGGGAGTTTGTGAACTTCAAATTAAGAAACCCTTCAAGGATCTCTAAGGACCCCTTCAATTTTAAGATTCTCAGATTTGGAACTATACCCAACTAATATCCATAGAAATTGACTCTCTTGGGAGAAATGAGTACTAGTGACTTTTTCATGGTATCAGCTTGGCGTAGCAATGTTACCAACTTAGAAATAATTTATTATTAATAATCCTCATAGCAGTTCTATGGTGCTTTAATGTTTTATTGTGAGGATAAAATTAGATAAGGCTAAGAAGTCCCTGACATAGTAAGCACTATATGAATGTTACCTATTATTTATTATTATTTATTATTATTATTATTATTATTATTATTATTAATCTCAGCTTATTCTCACAACAACCCTAGGAGATAGATGCTATTATTCCCATTTTATAGAAGAGGAAATTGAGGTAGATAAAAGTTCAGTAGTCTGCCTAGTCACAATGCTAGTGCCAATACTAGATTTGAACTCAGCTTTTCCTTATTCCAAGTTCAGTGCTCTACTCCACTACCTTGTGGATTTGTGATCTAATTAATATGAGCTCTCTAATTGTTTAGACCATATTTCACCAACTCTTTCTTTTCCTGTATAATTCAGTCCATATCTTTCCTCAGAGTAGATCTCCTCAGAACTCCAAAAACTTGAGCTCTTTTAATGAATTAATATTTGCAAACTGTTTCACAAATCTTAAAGCACTGATGAATGCTGTTATTGTTATTATTTTTATAATGTTTAATAGACACCAATGTAACACTTGGGCTGTTTATTTTTCTCTCTCTCTTGCTACACTACCACTGTACTCCAATTTTCCATCATTTATTATATCACCCATACAAATAATCATTGATAATATGGTAAATTACCTATCACTTTCATGTATCTTAAAATAAGGTCCCTGTCTTTTGAATTTTCACTATTCTTAATTCTATATCACCCTAAACCACTATACACTATATCTAGAATCCCTGTTGTTAGAAACCCCAATGAGAAATAAATAAATAAATAAGGATAGGTTCTTTAATTTTACATTGTTATAGAAATGGGGGAATCAGCAGGTCTACAAAAATGGTTAAATAGAAGACAAAGACCCCTTTTTTTCCTAAGGAGCATGTGGATAAAAAATATAAGCCTGGGAAATGAACTTAAAGATTTTAATAGTGTTACATTATGTCTGAATGCTTGGTTAGGAATTGTCTTAATATATACAATACCACTGCCATAGTCACACAAACGTGCGCACACACACACACACACACACACACACACACACTTATCCATCCTCCCCCCCACAACATACACTCCCTGTCTCATTATCATTGCCTTCCAGGAGTTGAGAATATGAGACTAGTGATTTCAATCCTGTTATATGCAAGCACTTCAGACTAGAGAAGACCTTAAGTGGATTCATGAATAAGTAAATATTTACTCATACTATATACTAGGAGTCCATTCTTCTCTTACCTGGCATTATCCTCTTCCTCTATATCAGCAGTTCCCAAAGGATATTCTTCAGACCTTTAGGGACATCCAATACTTTTTAAGGGATTCCACAAAATTTTTCCATAATAATACTAAGATGTTATTTTTATGACCCTCGTACTTCTTTAAGAATATAAAGAAATTCTGAGACCAAAAAGGTTGAGAACAACTGACTTACATGATCAATCTCTGTAGGCCTGAACACTTCATTATAGAGATTTTAACTTATTTTCAAGTCTAGATAAAAGTACTTTGGCCTTGACTTCCTTGCTCTACCTTATGTCCTTCCCTAGATCTTTGTTACAGAGAAGCAATGCCCTAATTTAAAGACCTTTCCCTTCCTAGATGTGTGAAGAACAATGAAAGAAGAAAATCCTGAATAGAAACTAGCCAATACTTGCTTGCTTTTTTTTTTTTGTCTTTGCTGGTACTTGCCACAGTTCCAAATGAGCCAAAATGGAGATGGTAGAAGTGAAATGTTCAATCTTGGTCAAGGTGCAATTTTCAGGCATCTGTTTTACCTATTTATAGTGATGATAATGGTAATGATGATTATTTTCCACCTTGCAGATTTCCTGGCATTTTTATATACATGATATCATATGATCCTTACAACAGCTTTGTAAGATATTATTGTCTTCATTTTAAAAATCATCTTGTGTGTCTTAAAAGTTTCTACAAGAAAGTAAGCTAGTGTAGTGTGTAGGCAAAATTGACAAGTAGTTGTGACCTCTTTCATTATCTACCTTTATTATCCCTTCCTTTTGCCAAGACAAAATTCCTTCTACTTCTTTTTTCCCAGAGTGATTAAATTTTTTTTATTAAGATATCTTAATAAAATAGCATACTTTTCTCAAAGTGGAAGAGAGGGGCGAGTTTCTTTAAGGTTATATCTGATTGTGGCATTTTAGATCTAGAAGGGATCTTTTGGATACAACACCATCATTTTGTGGGTTAGGAAACTGAGGTCTGAAGAGGAGAGATAATATGCTAAAAGTTTTAGGAGTCTCCTTAATCTTACTCTGGGATTCTTTCTGCTACAACCCTCAGAACCTCCAATTAGGAATTCTTAATCAGTTTGAGGTTTCCCTTAGCTGCAACAAATCTATGTATATGTTTTAGGAAAAGAACCATACCACAAAGATTCCATTTAAGATACTAATGCATGAACTGCACAGATTCACAGGTTTATGAGTCAACATAAATGAAATATTTGGTATGAGACAATCTTAATCACTTAGATCAGAAGTGACAAACATGAAGCAGGCAACTTTGGGGCTCAATCAGATAAAAATTGAGGAATATTCAATAAAATAAATAAAAGTACAATGGAACATAAATAATGTTAACACTTGGTTTTCTTAGTCAATATGTTTCCTATAGGTATCCTTATGGATGGCTTAGTGGCCCCTGTTCCTATTTAAGTTTGATATCACTGATCAAGACACATATTCCTTAGCCATATTCCTAGTGAAATAAAAATAATTATAGAACAATAAAATATATTGTGATGCCAAAAATACATATTTGAATCAGAAAACCAAGATTCATATTCCATCTTTTGCTCAGGGCACTTGCTTGACCTCTCTCCTCTCAATTGTCTCATCTACAAAATGAGATTGAAAGATACAGCCTCTAAAGTTTCCTTCCACTCCTAAATCCATGAGTTTATGAGTATATGAGCTGAGGCAAGTCTTTTGGAAGCAAACATTGCTTCTTAGTATATTATCAGAATTTAAAAGGCAGCTTGCCTATTAATCAACAAACTAGCTTTTTTTCAAGTAATAAATTGTGCAAAAAGATTTTGGAGGGAAGTGTGTGCTATATCAAAAGTGACTTAATTAATTTTTTTAAAAAAACCAAACATTACATCTTGGGGAAAGTAGTATAAACAGCTTGGCAAACAGTGTTGCATTCTCAATGTTTAATCCCTTGATATTTATATAGTATTTTATGATGCTTTTACAAACATTATGAGTTCCTTAATATTTATATAACATTTTATGATGCTTTCACAGTCATTATGAGGAGGCGGTATAGTTTCATGAAAAGGAAAATAGATTTGTATTAGGAATTCTAGTAGCTCAGTGTCATAGCTTGAGTTTCAGGGGATCTTTAACACATACCCCTTTTTCCCCATTTGAAAGTTGAGGAAAAGAGAGAGTCTAATTGACTTACCCAAAGTCATGCAGGCAAGTAGTCAGAATTTGAACTCAGATTCTCCTATTCCAAATCCCTCACTCTTTCCATTGTACCCTATTTTCTCCTAAAATTATAAGGATCTGGTCCCTGGTTCTGCTACATAGTAATTGTCTGACCTTTAACAAATCATTTACTCTTTGGGGGTTTTAATTTCCTCATCTCTAAAATTAAGAAGTTGGGCTAAATAATCTTTGAGTTCTAAATATAGGATGCTATAAATTCGAAAATGGGAAATTTGCAATAGATGTTCTCTAAGGTTTCTTCCAACTCTAAATTCTATTTTCTTAGATGTATCTCACCATTAACTTTGTGTTATAGCTAGATATGACTGCCCCCAATTTACAGGTGAAGAAACTGATGCCCAAAGGGATTAAATGACTTGTAGTCACATAGAAAAAGCCAGGAATGGAATCCAGGTGCCTCCATTGCTAGTATAAATCATATATATATATACATCTATCTAGTTTTTGATGAAAACTTTCCATCCAGACAGTTCTAATTCTTTCAGGATATGTCTAAACATGGCATTGCTAATTACCTAAGTGCTGTCTTCGACTGAGCAATTTGTTACTTGCTGATCTGTCAAGTCACTTAACTTATGTCTGTGGGATGTGTGCTGTTACAGGTACTCCTTTCAAGACGAGGAAGACATGTTTATGGTGGTAGATCTCCTGCTGGGTGGTGATCTTCGTTTTCACCTGCAACAGAATGTCCGGTTCCAAGAAGACACTGTGAAGCTCTTTATCTGTGAACTCTCCATGGCATTGGACTACCTCCAGAGTCAGCGCATCATCCATAGGTCAGTTGGGTACTAGTTCTGAGACTTATTTCAGTATAGTGTTATTCAGAATTAGGAGGATCTGAGTATTATGTCTGAATATCTCTTAAGAAGCCACAGGATACCTGATGTTGTTGAGATACTACACTGAACTCAGCAACCCTATTATCCAAGATGACTCTGCTGGGTCTTAGCAATGTCAGTGAATGCCACTGGCAGACCTAAGGAACAGAAAAAGGAGAAGTCAAGAAAGGAAGAAAGAAAAGAAAATATGGAGTGGGGGAAAAAAGAAAAGCCTTTTTAAAAAATACAATTGAAAATTATTCTAAAATTAAAGCATAATCAGTATTTAATTTTTATAAAAGAAACAGAAATGGGAGAGAGAAGGAGGAGACAGGAGAGAGAGAGAGAGAGAGAGAGAGAGAGAGAGAGAGAGAGAGAGAGAGAGATTTAAAGTTTTATAAAATACATAATCGATATTTCATTTTGATAAATAAGAAATAGAAAAGAAAGAAAATAGAGGAAAGGGACAAAGGGAGAGAAAAGAAAATCTTAAGTTTAAAAAATGTCATTTGTGAATTATTCTAAAACAGAAGTGTTTAATCTGTATTTCATATTGTTAGGGGAAAAGGGAGTGGATAAGAGAGGACAGAGGAGGAAAGAAAAAGAAAAAGATTTATATAGTAAACATTAATAGCAACTTTGTGTGATGATCCATGTGTGATGAACTATGATGGACTCAACTCCTCTCAGCAGTTCAGTGATCAAGGACAATTCTAAAAGACTTATGATGGAAGATGCCATCCACATCCAGAGAAGTCAGAATGGAGACCAAAGCATACTATTTTCACTATTTAAAACTTGTTTTATATTTTTTTTCATGGTTTTCCCCCCCTTTAAGTCTGATTCTTCATTCATAACATGATCAATATGGAAATATGTTAAATATGATTGCACATATATAACCTATACCAGACTATTTGCTTGTCAGTTGGAGGGGGAAGGGGAGGGAAGGAAAGGGAGAGAGATAGAAAATTGCGGAACTTAACCCCCTAAAAATGAATATTGAAAACTTTCTTTGTGGGGCAGCTAGGTGGTGTAGTGGATAAAGCACTGGCCCTAGAGTCAGGAGTACCTGGGTTCAAATCCGGTCTCAGACACTTAATAATTACCTAGTTGTGTGGCCTTGGGCAAGCCACTTAACACCGTTTGCCTTGCAAAAACCTAAAAAAAAAAAAAACTAAGAAAAAAAAACTAAGAGAACTTTCTTTGCATATAATTGGAAAAAACATAAAAGAGAAGTTTGTAAGTCAAGGAGTGGTAGAATGCCAGTATTTGAAGTGGCCACATAAGTTAATCATTCATGTTTTATGCTATAAAAATAGCATAGGGCAAATAAAAGTCCTATACTCTTATCCCCACTGAAGATCACAAACCAATATTAACATAAGATAGTCTATTAAGCATTGTTATCTAAGGATCTAATATTATTTAAATAACTCATTTGCCTACGTTTTCATTTGAACCTTGCAACAGGCTTATGGAGTTACTTGGGGAGTACAATTATTACTATCCATGTTTTACAAATGAGGATCCTGGAGACCTGAGAGACTAAGCAAGTTATCCATTATCTCACAGCTACTAAGTATCTAAAACAGAATTGACTTCTACCTCTTAGTTTTACTAAAGAGTCAGGACTATACACAGCCTCTCCTAAAAAGTACTAAGACGAATACATCATATTGAAAAACATTAGTAACTGAATTATTAAATAAAAGAAGTCCACAAATTTTGCCCCTTTGCTTAAATCACCTAGTATTTTGGTTAAAGAACTTGAAGTCAATTTCTTTATCTCCTGTGGTCACCATTTTTCCTTTTAGAAAATTGTAAAGCAGTCATTTAAATAAAGTCAACAAAGGGCAGAATCCTTAAATAATTATATACTATCATTTCCATTCCATACAAATTATATTAACATATAGAAAGTCCCAGCCCTCAGAAATGGAGACTTGCACATTTGCTAAGTTAATCAGTAGAAACTGGGACTGAGAAAAGGCAGCACTGGTATTTCTCACAACAATCTGTGAAGTATTTCAAGTGTTATAATACTCATATGGTGAGTGAGGGAGACTGAGTCAGACAAGTGATTAAATAACCTGCCTACAGTCTCACAGGGAAGTAAGTGACTGAGGCAGTTCTCAGACCCAAACTTCTGACTCTCTAACCAATCCTCTTTCCAGTTTTCTTCATTATTTTTCCCCTTGGGAAATAGGAACTTTCATACCTGGTATTGTCACAATAGTTACATGACTATAGTTATAGTCACAATAACATAATAGTTACATAACTAATACTAACATCACCTTAAATCTGACCTCTGTTTTGACTGTTTCTTCTGAATGGCAGCAGCTGGTTGAAAAACAGCCTTTTGTCAGGAAGGTTCTTTTAATCTTCTAGAATTTGCCCCCAACTGGCTTTTCTCTCATTCATCATCCCAAGAAAATTGCCAACTACATTCTGGAGTTTTGGTTGCTGACAATGTAGAAATCAGGAAAGACAGATCATTTTGTGATTCTGGCACTGCCTCAAAACACCTTTTAAATCTTTTTTCCCTTTTCTTTATAACACAGAACCTATTTTCATTTAGGTTCTATACACATTCTCTCTATCTTTGTCTCTCTCCATCCCTCTCTTTGTTCCCCCCCTTCTCTCTCTCTCTCTCTCTCTCTCTCTCTCTCTCTCTCTCTCTCTCTCTCTCTCTCTCTCTCTCTCTCTCTCTCTTTGTCTGATTCTATCTCTCTGTCTCTGTCTTTATGTTTCTCATTTTCTCTCCCCTCTCCCCCTCTGCCCACCTCCCCTCCCTGCCTGCCTCAACTTGTCTATTCTTTCCTTTCAAATCATGGCAAATATTTCTTGAATGTTTACTATGTGTTTTGCATTATGCTCAGTGATGGGGCACAAAGTTCATGAGGGCAATGAGTTTCACTGCTCTGGAGGAGCTTTATTTATCTCTTTTTCTATTTATCTACCCATCTACCCACTAACCCATCTTTCTATCTATCTATCTATTTATCACCAATCTATCTACCTATCTTTCTATTTATCTACCAATCTCTGTGTCTATCTACCTATTTATCTACCCATCTATCTATCTATCATCTATCTATCTATATCTACCTATCTTTCTATTTATCTACACATCTTTCTAACTATCTATCTATCCATATATATATATATATATATATGTATATATATATATATATATATATATATATATATATATATATAATCTCTCTGACTTGGTTTCATTCTCTCCTTTTTGTCCATGTCCTTCCAACCTAATCCTTTAACCCAATGGGTTAACCTTTGCTGACCATCTCCCACCACAGGAGTCTCTGCCCCCTCACATTGGTCTCCTAGTTTCAAGTTTCCTTTAAGTTTTGGCTCAAATTCCACCATCTGTTCCTTGGGTCCTTCCTTTATCTACCTTACATATACCTAGCTATTCACATGATCTTTTTCCTCCATCATAATGTCAGTTTTTTTAGGGAAAGGGCTGTTTTTGCCATATATATATATATATATATATATATATATATATATGTATATGTATATATCTTATCAAAGTGCCTAACTTAAAAAATACTTGTTGACTGCAAAAGCAAAAGAATGAGTATATTTAGTGTTTTAAATCTTCATCCCTTCTCTATCCCTCAGTCTATTAAAATTGATGTTAATTTCCAATTCATTTGTGTTGAATTTTCTTACAATGAAATACTTCATGTAGTTGACTTGTGTGAGCAGAGTTTTCTACTAGGAACTATAGATATAAAGAAAGGGAGCTATCTATGGCCCTATCCTCAAGGAATTTATAATGCAGTACAATAATTTGAGATTATATATTTATCTGAGGTTGTATAATGAATAAGTTAACCTGGACAGAAGCTATGGCAGCTTTGCCACCGACTTGTGTGATCTTAGGCAATTCACAAAATTTCTCTGCATTTCACTTTGATCATCTGTGAAATATGAGGATTGGGGTGGCTAGGTGGAGCAGTGGATAGAGCACCGGCCTTGGAGTCAGGAGTACCTGAGTTCAAATACAGCCTCAGACACTTAATAATTACCTAGCTGTGTGGTCCTTGGGCAAGCCACTTAACCCCATTTGCCTTGCAAAAACCTAAAAAAAAAAGGAAGCAATATGATTGATTCCCCTCAGAGTTCCCATCTAGTCTAAATCCTATCAGTTATATATGGAAGAAAAGTTAAATATATGGAAATGAATATAGGGTTCACTAAACTGTACATAAGAATGCCTATGGGCTTAGAAAACCACGCATTTATATATTTCTTTTTTATTACAATATCCACTTATTAAAATCAGATAGGAACTATGTTTTAATCTGCTTCCAACTGTAATCCCAACTGTTTGGGCCACCTATTTGACATCTCTGCTGTAGGAATTTTGAAAAGAAAGAGATCAATTATAATGTTAAAGGAGTAGGGCAGCTAGGTGGCGCAGTGGATAGAGCACTGGCCCTGGAGTCAGGAGTACCTGAGTTCAAATCCGGCCTCAGACACTTAATAATTACCTAGCTGTGTGGTCTTGGGCAAGCCACTTAACCCCATTGCCTTGCAAAAAAAGAAAAAGAAAAAAATTATTAAAGGAGTAGTCAAGGTGGCATGTCATAGTAGAAATAAGTTTAGGATCTCTTACCATTTTTGCTTCTTATTGCTACATGACCCTGATTCAATAATTTTATGTCTTTGGAACTCAGTTTCCTCACTTGTAAAGTGACAAAATTGGAATGGATGCTCACCACTATCACTTTATTTTATGTAAGGCAATAATCAATAGAAGGGAGTTCCTCAAATCTAGATTTTTTCCTTTCTTTAATCTTTCTGAAGACCATGGTGAAGGGGGATATATAAAAACTTCCGAATTTTTTCTTAGTTTTATATTCTTGTGAAATTCTTTTTCTTATTTCTTATTTCAAGATATTCAGTAAGTCAAAATATTTCAAAGTTGCTCTTCAGTAAGTATTGAAGGACAGAATGAATTTCCAATGTTTCCACTAGGACTTTCCCTTTTTTCTACTTTATTTCAGCTAAAGAGATGGAAATTTAGAAAAAGTTTTTGTCTTGACCAAAAATAAAAACCTGAAGAATAACAAAACTAATTACAATCACTCCCTTGAGAGTACTCCTGTCTGATATGTGGATCACAATGATCTCTCTGAAGAATGATTTTGGGAAAATTAATTACCACAGTTAAATGTTAATGATTAAATTTCTATTAGTGTCTTCATGTCCAATTTTGAGGAAATTCAATGGGTAATTTGGATATATGGGATGAACATCAAACATTAAATGTATCAAAATCACATCCCAATGGATGCTTGATATTTTTTTCTCTCCAAGAAGCACTTGATACTAATAAAGTTGTAATTTTCTGCTTTTTCAATTCCTGTGTGAGCAATAAAATCTTATTAGACAATTTATGCAAATAATTGTAACAGATAATAACATTGTAGAAAGCTCATTTGAAATTGAAACAAAAAAAGAAATAGAAATAGAAAGTCTGAAGAAATATAGTTAGTAACTTTCAAAAAAAAAGAGATAGTGTTCCACCTTTTGATAACCACTTTTTCTTCCTGGAAGCAGTAAGATTATGCTTGTAATGTTGTCACATTAATTCTGTCTAGGTTTTCTGAATGATGCAAACAAAGCCTCCTTCTGAGTGAGAAATGGAAAAGAAGAGTCTTTCCTATGAGACTCTTAAGACAAGTCTGACATGGGCAGTCACTGGAAAGTTATTTGACCGTTAAGCCTGCTTCCTCAGCTTCCTGATAATCCATCAAAATCTTTTAAAGGGACCCCAGAACCTTGAAATGATGCATTTCAATGTTTGAGCTTTAGCTATGTGAGAGGATAAGGCATAGTGACCAAACTCCCAGGTTAGAAAACTTCCTCTCCAAAAATGCACTTCAAATCTTTCTCTACAACTTAGAATTGCTGATGCAAATTTGCATCTTCTCTGGAACTTAACAGTCTTAGAGAATTGCTTGGTAAGAATAGTAAATTAACTAGGATTTAGTTTGTTATTTAATGATGATAGATGATTATTTATCCCTATATTATTTATCCCTATATTCTTCCCTTTCCCCCTTTGGAGATGGGGTTCCCTTCTTATACCTGGACTGGAAGTGTAGCAGCCACTCCCAGGTCTAGCACTATTGCTAAATGGATAGAAGCTATGACAGTCTCTGTTCAGAGGGTCACATTAACTTAAGTCTTCTTGTCTTGGTTCAGTGCTTTACCTAATAAGCCATGCTGCCTTATTGGTGGAAAGCAGGCAGAATTGTGAAGTGAGTGAAATGTCTATCACTATTGAGTCACCTTCTACCTTCCTTGAGGCCAGGGTCCTCTTGCCTGGCCCTTCCTGGAATACTATCTAAGAGTTTGTTTAAAACTTTTTCCAATTCACATCAATAAAATCTATCCCATTATCCTATTATTTTGCATTTGAAATTGGATTTGAGATTTGAGGGCCATAGATAGCTCCCTCTCTTTTTATCTATAATTCCTAGTAGAAAACTCTGCTCACACAAGTCAACTACATGAAGTATTTCATTGTAAGAAAATTCAACACAAATGAATTGGAAAGTTGTCTTGGGTGAAAATATGGGTGTTTCTGGCCAGCTTTTCCACATGTCATAGAATCTTAGA
Organism: Macrotis lagotis; assembly: GCF_037893015.1. Taxonomy (NCBI): domain Eukaryota; kingdom Metazoa; phylum Chordata; class Mammalia; order Peramelemorphia; family Peramelidae; genus Macrotis; species Macrotis lagotis. The sequence continues at coordinate 402,661,842 of NC_133658.1, read as the reverse complement.
GATGTAGTCAACATCTGATCTCATTTTCACGTCCAAATACTAAACTGACCCACTTTTTTCTAGTTGCCCTTTCTATGGCATAATTTTATTCTTCCTATTCTTTGCATACATGAAACTAGCCCTTTGTGGAGAATAAAGTGGATGACTTCTAACATAGAAGGTTTGTATAACTGCATCATTTTCCCCACATTTTAACTGTTTGAGGCCTTATCCCCTAAGATAAGGTATAAAACAAAAAACTGAACAGATGGGATGATGTCATCAACTGAACAACCATTTGCAAATTCATTAGGCAGGATCACATTTAGACTTGTCAACTCAGCATCTCCTCCCCATTCAATTAAGGTCACTTTTTTTGTTATAGTCGTTTTTGCCTGTGAGTGAGAAGTTCGATGCTGAAGTTATGAATAAATTTTATGTTCAAATTCTATAGAAATTGAATTTCTAACCAAAACATTTTTTAAAAAAAATAACAAATTAGTAATTCTTGAGAATGCCCAGTACTGCAACTGGGAAAGCTAAGTTTGGTTGATTGATTGAACTCTGGAGTTTTGAGTTTCAATAGAAGTCAAGTTTCCTTCTAGGTGAGGCATCAATATGGTGAGCTCCCAGGAGCAAAGAATCAGCAGGCTGCCAAAACAGCAGTAGAGCTGAGCCTGTGGACAGCTGCTGTACAAATTAAGGAGGACCAATCTCCAAAGGGGGAAGAAGAAGAATATACAGTGCCTTATCTTAAGCTAACAAATAATCATCCATCATTATAAAATAACAAATTAGATCCCTGAAAATTTATTTGTTTATCTTAGCTAAATAGACTTTCTAGACATTTAATTTTATAAACAATATTTCCATATACCTTTTTTAATTGAAATTTTAACCACTGTAGATGGTGCTTGTGTTCACTTTGTATACTTTTTCTTTCTTCTGTTTTATTGTTACTTTCAGCTGACAATATTTGCCATCATTAGTGTGGCCGATGGACAAACCTAATCCCACTTTCGTGTGTCAGTCTTTCAAATACTTGAAGAGATTATGATCATGGTTCTCAAGTTTTCTCTTTTTCTAGATGACACATTCCATCTCATCCTACCCAATCCAATCCCATGCACATTTATCAAGTCCTTCCCAAGTACTGAATTAGGTACTGAGAATTAAAAGATAAAATGAAAAATAGTCTCTAACTTCACAGAGTACTCTCAGAGGAGGGAGGGAAGGGAAAATAATGTTTAAAAAGATATTTGTAAACACTATTTAATATTTTATTTTTCTAACCACTTGCAAAGATAGCTTTTTTTTTGGTAAGATTTTGAGTTTCTCATTTTCCTCCCTCCCTCCCTTCTCTCTCCCTCCCCCTGACGTAAAATAGTCTAATATTGGTTTATACATGTATAACTATGTTAAACATATATCAGCATTCAGACTCCATAGTTCCTTCTCTGTATGTGAATGGTATTTTCTCTCACATGTCCTTTGGAAGAGTAAGTTCATCATAGTTGATCATCACACAATGTTGCTATTAGTGTAAAACACTCTAACTTGAAGTGGAAAGATGCACTAACATTTAGGGAGAATCAGAAAACAGTCCTTACAGGAGGCATTATCTGAGTTGAGACTATTTTTTTCTTTTTTAATTGATATCTTAATTTATATTTTCCAAGTATATGTTATGGAAGTTTTTCAACATTCAACCACTTGCATAATTCCCCTTGCATTTTCCCTAAGTTGCACATTTTTCTAGGGTTTTTTTGCAAGGCAAATAGGGTTAAGTGGCTTGCCCAAGGCCACACAGCTAGGTAATAAGTGTCTGAGACCAGATTTGAACCTAGGTACTCCTGACTCCAGGGCCGGTGCTTTATCCACTGCGCCACCTAGCCGCCCCTTAAGTTGCACATTTTTCTACCACCCTTCCTTCCCTCCACCCTCCCCTCAACAGTAAACAGTCTGTTAAAAGGTATATGTGTACTTTTGTGTTTAACATATTTAATATTAGTTATTTTGTATTTGAGGAATTAGGACCCAGGGAAAATAAAGAAAACCATGGGATTAAAATGAAAAACATAAGAGAAGTTTTTAAAAAGTGAACATATTATCATTCAGATTCTATGGGGTTGAGATTTTTTGTTTGTTTGTTTTATCTCTAGATGTTGTTGGCATTGTCCATAACAGGTCTCCCAGGGTTATCCCAGATCTCTGAACTGAGAGAAGCTGCATCCATCATAGTTGATTAATTCACAGTGTTGCTGGGTTTTTGGGGGGGTGTTTTTGGTTTTTGCAAGGCAAATGGGGTTAAGTGGTTTGCCCAAGGCCACACAGCTAGGTAATTATTAAGTGTCTGAGACCAGATTTGAACCCAGGTACTCCTGACTCCAAGGCCGGTGCTTTATCCACTACGCCACCTAGCCGCCCCCCAACACAGTGTTGCTGTTAATGTTCACAATGTTCTCTTGGTTCTGCTGAGCTGACTCCTAGAAATTCTAGGAGGCTAAAGGGAGGAGAGAACATCTTTCAAACATTTGAGATGCCTAGGGAAGAAGGCAGATGATGCAATGAGGAGTTCAGTTTAACTGGAATAGTCATGTAGTGAGTTTGACTGGAACAGAAAGTTCATGACAGGATATGGTATCAAGATTGTGATGGACTTTAAATGCCAACCTGAGATGTTGGTATTTTATCCTAGAATCTCTGAGGAACTCCTGAATATTCTAGAGTCCCTAGGGGAGTGAGATGATCAAGCTTGTGCTTTAAGAACTACTTTGGTACATGTGTGGAGGAAGGATGGAGAAAGGAGAGATTGAAAAACCTTTTCTCCAGTTGATTAGGAGGCTTGTAGATAGAGTGATGGATTCAGAGACTGGACAACCTGAGTTTGATTTCTGCCTCAAAGATTTATGAGCACATCCCTGCTTCTATTTCCTTGTCTAAAAATGAAGCTAATAATAGCACCTACTTCATAAGATTGTTTTGAGGATCAAAGGAAATATTTATTTAGAAATTTATAGACCTTAAATGACTGGATAAAGTTAAAATTATTATTATTATTATTATTATTATTATTATTATTATTATTATTATCCAGGTGAGAGATGATAAGGATATGAACTAGGGTGCTGGCCAAGTGAGTAGAGAGAAGACAATAGATGCAAGATATATTGTGGAGATAATAGCAACAAGTCTTGACAATTGATTGGAGATGCTGGGACTGAGAATGAAGGAAAAGGAACAATAAAGGATAATTCTGAAGTTATAGACCTTGGTGGTTAGAAGAGAAATGATACTCTATTCAGAAATGAAAAGATTCAAATGACTTTAATTGAAACTCAAAAGGCATGATCTTTAGACTCTTCACCTTCCTAAATGACTTATGAAGGATCAAGGTAGCCACCTTTGAGTATTTGAAAGGTTCCTATACATGGAAGAGGATCAACTTTTGTCTTGCTTCCCTACTTTCTCAGAAGGAAAACCCAAGAGTAGTGTGTAAATGTCCCAAAGAGGTATATTTAGTCTCATCTTAAGGAAAAAGTTCCTAGCAATCAGAGCTTTCCAAAAGTAGAAGCAGCTATCTTGGGAGATAGGGAGTTCCCCCTAATTAGAGATCTACAAAAAAAGTCAGTAGGTCAACTTGCATCTATAGGAGTCTATGTACCAGTTAGTATGCTAAGTATAGAGATTGGATGTCCACATGTCAAAGCTGCTGTAGAATGTTCTCCTATTAGCTATAGGTTGGACTTTATGTTCCTTTAGAATCCTTGAAACACAAAGATTATATGATTATTATGTGTGTAGTTTGTGGAAAGGAAAAATGCAAAAATGTTGATCATTTATCTGATTACATAAACTTTGATCCACCATCCTGCTAAGTTGGGTATTCTCCCTTCAAAAACAAAGTTGTGTGAATAACCCTTCCTATTTATTATTCCAGGAAAACATTTTCTGCTGTTTTTTTAAAGTTTTTGTGTCTTTTCCTTTTGTTTTGGTAATAGGCACTTAATAATTCTTTTCTATATCATAGATCTGGCAAATTTCCTCTTTCCTATTTCTCTACTCAGGAAAAAAAAAACCTTTGTTACACTAGGAAACAAAATGGTAGGTAGTAATGAGGGTATTAGGTTGAGCATTCCCATTCTGCACCTGTTCTCAACTACCAAATAATTAATGAGTATAAGTTACACTTCTGAAAAGAAAAACAGCCTTCCCTGTATTATGCATTATGTTGTTTTTTAAAATGAGGGTTGAAACATCCATTTTCACCCAAGGCTACCTATATGTTTAGGCCTAGGAGTCAGAGCAGGTTAATTTAATCAGGTCATCCTATTCTTTAAATCATTTAAGTCAGAATGGGAGGTTTGGTGGATATAAGCACTTTGACTATTTCAAATAAAATCTCATTCACTATTAGGAAAATGCCTGTTACAATGAAAAGATAAGTAGATGTGGTTTAAATCTGTACATCCTTGCTGTATGACCTTGAGAAAGGCCATTAATCTTTCTGAGCCTTGGTTTCTTCATCTGTAAAATGAAAAATTAGATTAAATTACACATAACATCTCTCAGAGTTTTAAATCTATGATCTTGGTCATTTTTAGGAATACTTGAATTATATTATCTTTAGCAAATAATTTAGCTAGATCCTTTTTTTTGGTCTCATAGACTTATAGAATGTAAGGGTTAAAAGAGATCCTCCAATACGATTAAGAATCTAGGAAGAAGGCAGACAATACTGTAGCAAAAATGCATCCAGGTATGATTTTTCTCTCTTCACATTCAACTTAGATCAATGTATACCATGGAAACAATGTAAAGACTAACAGACTGCCTTCTTTTGGGGGGGGAGAGGGAAGCAAGGTTGGGGGAAAACTGTAAAACTCAAAATAAATAAAATCTTTAAAAAAAAAGAAAAAGAAAAAATGCATCCAGGAGTGTGCTGGTAAATATTTAACAATTCGAAAAAAAATTATGCACAATAGACTTTAAAGTTTAATCTTCATTATTAACATTTTTCTCTATCACTTTTCCTTAAGTCTAAACAACTAACAAAAAAATGAAACCCTGATTTATAAAGCTTGCTGATTTCTAGGGTACAAATTCTCACTATGAAAATATAACAGTTGGCTCTCAGGAGTAGGTGAGAGCCGGTTCTGGTATACCCCTGAATACAGACAACATTCTTGCAGCTGTTAACAATAAAGATTTACTGCCAAGTTTTATAAAAGAGTTCAAGACACACTTTTGAAGCTGGAGATCTTTGTTTGAAAGGATGATATGAGATGCAGTACCTGGGTATGTGTATGAAAGAACATGGGGGTAGTTTGAATAAGTGATTAACTGATTAAGTAGAGAAGAAAGACAGACAGAGAATAGCACATTGGAGAAACATTGTGGGATACTGGATAGGGCTTTGGACTTAAGAGTCAGAAAAACCTGGCTGTTAGAGCTGTCAAGGAAGTCCTGAGGGGATAGGAGTGGGGTGAGAGGGCAGAAGGGCTGTCCTCTATCAATCTATTCCCTTGCTTTGGGGCATTGACACTGAGATTGGAACCATTTCCTTGGTAACTGCTACAGAGCAAGGATGACCCTCAAAGCCTCAGGACCTTTACTGGTGCTTTGGAACAGGTGAGAGATCAACTGGAGGAACACAGGAGACTCAGTTCCCCCCTCTTTCTCATCCAGCTCCTACTCCTCATCTCTCTGAACTGCAGAACTGCTCCATTCCTCATCATGACCAGGTCATGCCAGGGAGTTCAGTGGGTGTGTAACTGAATGGCTACATCCCTGCATAGATGGATGGATAGATTTTGGAACCTGGGCAACAGGCTGCCCACTCAAAGCCCATCCTTGGGCTTCGGGTCTCCTTCCTTCCCCAGTTTTATCTCCCTCTGGAGGTCAGTAGCAGCAGGAGCTGCAACAACAAGAACAAGGCAGCTCTCTGTTACCTGCCTTGGCTCTGTCTTAGGAAGGGGGGTGGGGTGGCAGGGGTGGGTAGGGCTGAGGGAAACAACGTCAGGTGGAAAAGACTTTCAATCCTTTCCTTCTTTCTTCCTCCTTTCCAATCCTTCTCTTTCTCCCTCCCTTCCTCTTTCCACCTCTCCTAGTTTCCTTCATTCCTGCCTACCTGCCTGGTGAAGAGGGGGATTACATATAAGAAGCATTAATTAATTCCCCAAAGAGGCTTTCCCCCCCACTTTCTGCTCTCATGTTCCAGTACTATTCCTTAAGTCTAGGCTAGGCCTTTGATTGTTGATCTAAGTCACCAGGAGGAGGACAAAGGGCCAGCTGCTTAGAATGAATGGATAGGAGTGTTGGGTAGGTGGTTTTGGGCTCAGATAGATAGAGGCTGGCAGGTCTAGGCTTTGCTTCTCTTTGGAGCTCTGCTTCAGCCCTCCCAAGAAAGTGAGCAGCAGGCTGGTTGAGTTGAGGGGACCTCAGGTTATTCCCCTGGAAAACATCTTCAGATACTGCTGGGAGTTCACTATTTCTCACAGCCTAGCAGCTACCTTTCCTCTCTACACAATGCCATCCCACCTCTGTGTCCCTAAAGGAAATGGCTAAAATCCATCTATCTATGCAAGGATCCACCCCAGCAGATGTAACTATCCAGCCACACATCCACAGAACTCCATGGCAGGCCTGGCAAGCCCATGGCGAAGTGAGTGGCTCGGAAGACTCTGTGGTTCATAGAGGGTGAGAGGTTGAAGCTGGATGAGAAAAGGATGAGGGAACTTCAATCTGGTTTGAAGTGCCCTTGCATATCCCAAGTAGTCATCAAAACTGGGAGGGACAGGCAGGTGATAGGATGGGGGCGGGGTGGGGGGCTAGGTAAATGAAAGAATTGATTAAAAAATAAAGTTGACTTTTGTTGTTTTTTAAGATTAAAAAAAATTTGAATCTAGGTACAGTGGATAGAGCCCTGGGCCTGGAGTTAGGAAGACCTGAGTTCAGATTTAATTTCAGATTTTCCTAGCTGCATGACCCTGGACAAATCACTTAATTTCTGTCTGTCTCAGCTTCCTCAACTATAAAAATGGAGATAATAATAGTGCCTACTTCACAAAGTTGTCATGAAGATCAACTGAGTTAATTTTTGTAAGCACTTAGCACAGTTTATAGCACAAAATAGGCATTTAATAAAGGCTTATTTTCTTTTCCTTCCCTTTATTAACTTTGTGCCCTGGGCCAAGTAGCTTATCTTCTCAGGACTTTAGTGTCCTCTCCTGAAAAATGAAAGAGTAGGACTCAAAGAGTTATAAGGTTTATTGTGGGGTTTTTTTCCTGTACAATTCTGTACTAGAAAGTAAGAATTAATGAAGGAAGAGTATATGAAAATGGATCCTTAGAGTTCATTCTGTATTCAGGCTCATAGAGTAATAAGGGATGACTGTATGGGAAGTGAGTCAAGGCCTAGGTCAAGGCAAACCCATACCCAGAAATAGATGTTCAGATTAAAACTAATCCCAATGCAGGAATTTGTTGCTCAGTCAGTCATTTTTGTCTTATCTTACTATTTGTGATCCCATTTGGGATTTTCTTGGCAAAGATATTGAATTGGTTTGCTATTTCCTTGATTTTGCAGTTGAGAAAACTGAGAGGCAGCTAGGTAGATAGAGCACTGGTCCTGGAGTCAGGGGGACCTGAGTTCAAATGCAGCCTCAGACACTTAATAATTACCTAGCTGTGTGACCTTGGGCAAGTCACTTAACCCCACTGCATTAAATATTTTTTTAAAAAGAGGAAAAAAAAGAAAAATGAGGCAAACAAGATTAGGTAACTTGCCCACAAAGGTAAAAAGTGTCTGAGAACTCAGTAATATGAGACTTCCTGACTCCAGGTCCTAGGTATCTACCCATTGTACCACCTAGCTGCCCCAAGTATCTAGATATAGAGTTAATAAAAATTAGCAGATGTATACATATGAATGGCATAGTTCTGCACCGTTAGTAATCTCCAAAAGGAAAAAGAAGTGCTCAGGGAAAAATCAATTGACACAGAATTAGGGTGTGAGCATAGTTAGCAGCAAGAGGTAAAAGTATTCCTGAGTATATTTGTGCAAGTCCATAATCACCTGGTAGTACAACCTTCTTACAAGGACTAAGGAAGAAGTGACTTGCCTTGTGAACTTAAAACACTGACAGAGCTTGGACTAGAACCCTGGGCTCCTGATTCTCAGGCTAATGAACTTTCTAAGTATGACAGTCTCTGGACTTTTGTGAAACCTAGTAGGTCACCAAGAAGAGTTTAATAAGGTCTTTTACAAACTAGGAAGTGATGAAGCATGTTGAAGGGAATACCAATTAGCGGATTTTAGCCCCCTTTTGGAGACTATTTTCCCTGATATTTGTAATGGACTCTTAAGAGAGACTATCAGAGCTAGAAGTGACTTTAAAGATTATCTAGTCAGCCCCCTTATTTCACACAAAAAAGAAACTGAGACCCAGAGAAAGAAAGACAGCCATTTGCCCACAGAGACCCAGGCTGTTTGAGCCAGAGCTAAAGATGCTTTCCACTAAAACCTGGAAGCAGAGACTTCATCTCCAAGGGTCTGTTGAATCCATCCCTAGGGCATCCTAACTTCTGAAGCTTGGAACTTTATTCTTTCTTTATCACAATGGGAAAGTTAAAAAAAGAATCCCACCCAGAAGATTGTGCCATGCTGATTAGATTAACAGTTATATGCATGATTAAGAAATTGCTTCCACCACTGCAGTTTCAAAGTAAAGTTGGATTTGAAACTGTCTGGAAAGGAATATGGCAATGTACCACTGGTTTCATTTTTATTCTCTCAGTGACACAGAGTGTAAATTTGTTTCATTTTCAAGTGGAGAGATTATTTTTCATGCATCCAGGCCAGGACATTCTGTTCTGAAGCAGTAATGGAGCAAAATACTTTGTATCTAATCATCCCATCCTCTCCTTCTCTGCTTATAAAATAATTGGCTTGCCTTGGGATGACAGTTTTGCTGATGCTTAGGATAAACAAATCCGATTCAATCTTAGACTTTGTTCTTAATCAGAATTGCAGAAGAACGTAGAGGATACCTTTTAAGTTCCTTAAAAATATTTTATTTTTATTTATTGATATTGATAAAAAATATTGATAGGCATAACAATGCCTAGCACGTAGTAGGGAATTAATAAAAGTTTGATTGACTGATTACATTAGTACACCTGTACCTCCATAGCCAGGAGGACATCTTTCTCAATAATATATTCAATTCAATTCAATAAACATTTATTAAGCATCTACAATGTACCAGATGCTGTGTTATACATTAAGGACACACTTTAGAAAAATAAAGGTAGTCCTTGTAATACCAATGGAAAAGACCTGGGGTTTAGAGTCAAGATACTTAAGTTCTGGTTCGAACTTTCTACTAATTCCTAGTGTGACTTTATAGGTGTTTTCATTTCCTTATTTATAAAATGGATGTTATGAAATCTGCTATGTCGAAAATAATGATCATAGCTCACGTTTCTAAAGCACTTTACAGTTTACCTATAATTTCCAAATCAACAACTCTGTAAAGTAGCATAAATATTATTTATTATCCCTGTTTCGTGGCTGAAGAAATTAAGGCTCCAAAAGGTGATATAGGAGAACCAGGGTCACATGAATAACCAGTGGCTGAGTGAGGTGCTAAAGCAGAGTTCTATGACCTCCAGCATAATGTTCTTTCCATTCTGCCCAAGGACCAAGAGGAATGAGAAGGGGGAAAACTTTGGGAAGTGTTAAAAATGACAGAGGAGGACATCTGTCATAATAAGCATCACTAAAATCTCTCTGACAAGACATACAACATAAATGTGTTAGCTAAATTTGCTGAACTTGTTTTTATTCTTTAAATAAGGTATAGCTCAGTGGCATTAGAAGGGAAATTTGGAAATGAAAAGGCTGCAAAAAAGAGACATCAATAGATTTCATTAAAGTAAGTAAAAAATAAATCCTCCAAGCTTTAATTATTCCTTACCAGTGTGCCTACAATGTAAGGGAATTTTTTTCTCTGAGAACAAATCAGCCTATGGATTGTTATTATGGCTTTAGTGGCCTTGCCATCTCTGACACAGATCACAAGACAATCATGTAGGTGCTTAATAAATATCTAATATTGTAATTCAAGCTTAGAATTGTCAACTCAAAAGTTTTTCTGAACCTGAAGAGAGTAACTCAGCTGAACATTCCTTTTCAGAACATTATTATTCTGTAAGGTTTTTGTAGTAAATGATTCCACCTTTAGTGTCTTAATGGGGTAGTGAAGGAAGACGAATATATGTGAATTCAGAGCCCCTGAGATTAGATCCATCATTCTCTCCTCCATGCTTATTTCTTCTATCACACTCTCCTGGCTCCATGGTAGTGTCTAGGCTGAAGGACCCTGCATTTAATGGCTGTGTGGCCTGGGGCAAGTCATCCCCCCCCAGTTCTCTCCATTGTAAAATGGAGATGATAAAAACAAACCCTCTCCCAGTTTTGTTGTGAGGATCAATCGAAAAATTGTAAAAATTCAAGTGAGTCTATATTTTTGGGGGAGGGGTATTTTGTTTACTCCTAAACAAGAATATTTTATTAATGTATAAAAAACATTATTTGTACAAAATGAGAATAAATAAATATTTAATATATTAAAAAATTGTAAATTGTTCACCATAGTGTCTGTTACATAGTAGAGATTTAATAAATGTTTATTGAATTAAATTAAATATCAGAGATCCTAAATATGCCTCTTTATATCTCACAGAGAACAGGGAGAGACACTAGAAAGGTGGATTTCAGGCCAGACACATTAGTCCTCTGTTTCATGGTTTTCATGTCCTATATCAGATTGCTGGGGGACTTGATTCTGGGAGGGGTTCAGAAAAGTCATGTAATTAGCCTATTAAGCTCAACTAATGTCTTGTAAAACCATTCAAGTGGGTCAGGTAGATATATCAGTTACATCTTGTTCCCTGCCTCAGAGAGTGTTACCTTTGCTTATTAGTTAAACTTCCCTTAGAGAGCATCAGCCAAATCAGAAAGAACTGACTCTTTCATATCCTGTAAACAGAGAGATGTAATTAAGGGTTTTTTGTAGTCAGTGAGGTGTGTGTTTTCTGCCCCAACAAGACTCATAGACATAAAATAACAAGATGTTAGAACTGGAAGAGAGCTCAGAGGTCTGCCGATTCACCTCCTTCATTTTATTGAGGTTTGCTGAAGTCATAAGCTAGCGCTGGTCAAGCTCAGTCTCCATCTGACCCAGTAGCCTGGGTTCTTTCCACCCCATCATTCTGCTTCTCTGACCATGCCTATATAGGCTTAACCTGCCCTTAGGTGTTGTGAGTAGATATAGAAGAGATAAGAATTGTTGGCAATTGATTGGATTTGGGATGGTAAGAAAGTGAGAAGGGACAAAGGTGATTTATGGGGTTGTAAAACTGGATGACTAGAAGGATGATGGTACCCTCTAGAGAAAGAAGAATATTTGAAAGGAAAAGTCCATTTGGGAAAAAAAAGATAATGGATTTCAGATGCCTATGAGACATTCAGGTGGACATGTCAAGTAGACCTTCAGTCCTGGAAGCTTGGATATGTAGATTTAGAAATCATATGCCTAAGGATAATACCTGAAACCATGGTAAGCACAGCAAAAAGAGAAAGAAAGAGAGAGAGATTCAAGGGATGGAAGTATAGAAAATTAAGATCAGAGAAAGGGATCGGAATTTGGGATCATGGAGGTTGAACAATTATGGGCAATGGTAGGGTAAAATATGTTGCTCTCTCTGCAGACTGAGGTAGAGAGAAGCATGTCATGTGAGCTGAAGAAGTTAATTATCTATGAGTCAAGAGTATTTAAGAATATTTTGATAAGTATTTTGTAGCCTTGTAGACTGAGAAGACAACCAAATGTTAGACTTTGTTGCTTTTTTTTGCAAGGCAACAGGGTTAAGTGACTTACCCAAGGTCATACAGGTTAATTATTAAGTGTCTGAGGTCAAATTTGAACTCAGGTCTTCCTGACTCCGGGGCCAGTGCTCTATCCACTGCACCATCTAGCTACCCCTGGACTTTTTGAGAAAAGAGAAAGGCACTATTAGATATATATATCCCCAAGATGGTCAAAGACAGAAAAGTACCCATAAATACTAAGATAGTTATAACAGTTCTTTTGTAATAGTAAATAACTGGAAACAAAGTTAATGCTCATCTATTGGGAAATTGCAAAGCAAATTGTGGTGTATAACTGTAATGGAATATTGCTGCACTATAAGTAAAGATGAATTTGGAGAATGCTCTTCTTTACTGTGCCGCCTAAATAAATACCTCTTTCTAAAAAAGTTAAAAAAGAGAATACTGAACAAATACAGAATGAACTAAAGAGAAAGAAGAAATCAATATATAGTGTTTCCTTTCTTTTTAGAGAAAGAAAAAAACAAAAAAAAATTAAAGGAAAGAGGAGCCTGAGAACTGATTAGTAGATAGCAATATTTGAATCCTGAATGCTGGCAGCATAGAGAGTCTAGAAACAGGAACAAGAAATTTGCTTATTTCTGTTCTTGGCCAGTGTGTTAGGGAACACAAGAGAATATTCATCCAGTAATGGAGTGGTTAACCAGAGGACACAATACCTTCTGGGGGAGCCAGGTGTCCATTAGTGTAAGAAATAGGAAGGGAAGTTATTTTTTCAATAGAACTGAGTTCTCTAGGGCACAAGGGAAGGGGAGAGGAAGATAGGAAAGGTTCTCATGAGGGATAGGGCTGAAGTGGATAGGGATGAGGGATTAGGGAGTAGGAGCAGGAGTAGCAAGTTTTTGCCCACAAAACCTGCAGTTCTGAATCACAGGATTTCAATCATGAAGAGGAGGGAACATTCTAGCAATGTTACCAATCTGCTGCAAATTCAGCTTTGTGGTAATGGTGTGCTAAAGCAATTTTCCCACCTGGCTGGATTGGTCTGACTGGTGAGAGGATATTAGACTAAGAGTGGGGAATGTTTCTTTGTATCCCTGGAACCTAGTTAGGTATGTAGTAGGTTTTTCGATTGACTAATTGATTAGTTATTTTCCCAACATTTTGCAACCATCAGTGTAGAAATGGGTGGGACCACAATGGACTGACTGAAAGCTATTTTCTATTTTATTTCCTTGTATGGGTCACCAAATGTCAAAAAACATTCATCACTAGGTGATCAGCTTCTTGGTAATGAGCCTTACTGAACTTGATTAAGTTGATTCTCATAAAGTCTGAGACTTGTCTTGTATTATATGCAATCCTAATCTGTATCTTTCTTCATAGTCTCTAATAAAGTACCCTTCTACATCATAGGGCTTCAACAAATTATTTTGAATGAATGAATGATTCATTCCTCTCTTTTTGTTCAATCCATTCTAGCCTCAGCTAGCTTGCCAATTCAAGATTCATATTGCATTTCCCCGAAATCTTATTATTTAGACTTAAAACAAATATTATTTTCTTTGCAAGTTGTTCAATATTTTTTTAATATCTGAATGAGTTTCAAAGGAACGAAACAAAAGCCTCAACATGTTCCAGCAGGGGTTTCAATAATCAAAACTCTTTTTCATTTATTTTTTCCCAAGGTGCTTTAGCAGAAAAACAAAACTGCTATACTTTCTTCAATTTTATTCCCACAGGGTTAGATCTTAATCTTTGATCATTTTTGTACAGCTTGGAAGAAATAATTTCTCATTTTTATTATAAATCTTATCTCTTCATATTCAATATGAATAAGGGATATTGTTACTGATATAATTCATTTCTACTTTTCAAAACTCTTTATCAAAATGTCTTTAGTCTCAAAGCAAACAATGCTTTAAAATAGGTAATGATAAACTTTTGCCTTAACCCATGTGTCAACATGAGTCAATGAAAAACTTTTTCAGTTTTCTTCATTTGCCAAACCACTTTTGCACCCCTTCACTCTGGGTGAATAACCTTACTTCCTACTTTTCCAGAGGCATTTTACTGAGAAAGAAGGGACAGATCTCTTTCAAATCCATTGTCCTTTCTTTATTCCTATTTCCTTTACTCTTCTTCAGGGCTTTATTATTTCTAAATTGTCTGGACTCCCACAATGGCCTCCTAACTGATCTTTTTACCTCCAGGCTTTTCCATGAATTCAGCCTTTATAATCTTGTCAGACAATTATGTTATTTCCTCACTAAAAGGTTTCCATGGCTCCCCAACCACCCTCTACATCAAGTTACAATCTAACCTAGAATGCAAAGCTTTCCACAATTTGGTTCCAGCCTCATTCTCTAGCCACACTGTTATTACTTGCTAGTCCTCTGAATGTTTATCTTTTTTTTCTTATTCTTTTAAATGAAGAATGAACAACTGGTAGGATCTGGAATGGACTTCAGTAGGCCCTTCTAGTCCAACTCCCACACCCTACATCCCATTTTACATAAGAAAACTTGAAGCTCAGAGAAGTTATTTGTTCAGTTGTGAATTTAAATTTAAGTTGTGAATTTAAAATCATTGGTACAGAACTGGAAGGGACTTCAAAAGCCATCCCTTCATTTTATGAATGAGGAAACTGAGGTTCAAGGAAATGATTTAAACATGGTCACATGAGCAGAGAGCATTGGGATTGGGCTTTGAACCCACAGATGTTCAAGACTCAAATGGATAGAGCACTGGCCTTGGGGAGGAAGGATTCAAATCCAGCCCCAGACATTTGACTCTTACTAGTTGTGTGACCTTGGGCAAGTCATTTAACCCTGATTAACCCTTGCAACTAGGGCCATCTCCAGTCATCCTGATTCATATCTGGTCACTGGTTCCAAATGGCTATGGAGGAGAAAGTGAGATTGGTGACTTAGCATGGTACCCCCTCACTCAAATCTGATTCATATACTTGTCATGGCATCACTTCCCTGATGTGGACTTCGAAAGTGAAGGACAAACATTATTATAAGGAAGTTCTTCTAGCATTCCTCACAGTTTAATTCATGCCTGGGATGCTAATTCATGTTACCTCCTACAAGATTTCTGATTCTCCCAGTTCTTAATGTTCACATACACCAAAATGACTGTAGTTCTTTTGCATATATTATATTTTTTGTTTAACTTTTACTTTTAGTGTACATGGGGGCAGCTAGGTGGTGCAGTGAACAAAGCACTGGCCTTCTACTCAGGAGGACAGGAGTTTGAATGCAACTTCTGTACTTGCCACTTAATAACTATGTGACCTTGAGGCGGCTAGGTGACGCAGTGGATAGAGCACTGGCCCTGGAGTCAGTAGTACCTGAGTTCAAATCCGGCCTCAAACGCTTACTAATTACCTAGCTGTGTGGCCTTGGGCAAGCCATTTAACCCCACAGCCTTGCAAAAAAGAAAAAATAACTATGTGACCTTGAGCAAGTCACCTAACTTCATTGCCTTGCAAACAAAACCAAAACCAAAATAAACTAAGAAAATAAGTAAAGAATGACTATACTTTTTCAACCCCGACATGGTGCTGATACTAAACTGGGAAGAGTCAGAACGGAGAAAAAAAAAATTATAGACTGGATGAATCATTTTCTTCATTAGATATGGAAGAGTCAGGTTCCCTTCTATGGATTAAAACCTCACAGGAATGCTTAGACTAAGATATTGGGTAAAAGAAATAGCCTCAAATCTCATTTTCAACCTTAAATGGAATAGATTTTGTTAAACAGACGCTGGCACATGACACTCTTTGGGGACACAGAAAGGAAAATTAAATAAATACACTACCTCCATGGCCTTAAATAAAGTTGACTAAGTTGGGGGGTTTTTTTGGGGGGAGGGGTATTGCCTGTTTTCCAGGATCAGTGAGTTGAATGAAGGGTGTTGGTGGTGGGGGGGGGGACAGTATGAGAATTTATTCATTGTCACCACTTCTCCTTCAGAACACAATAATGCTCCTGTGAACCTTTGTCTTTATCCTTAAGATGCATCATGCTGAAGACCTTGGTTCCTAATGTTTATTTTTGATTGTTGATTTTTTAATGAAACTTTCTGTTTTCCATTTCTAGAGACATGAAGCCTGACAACATTTTACTTGATGAACATGGTGAGTAGTATTCTGTGCACACATGAGCAGACTAGACACTGATCTCTTTTCTCAATTAATGGAAAGGTCTTACTGGTATAAAGAGAGGGACATACATACAAAAGAGATTTATTTATCCAATAGATTTATAGCTGGCAGAGAGCATTATGGTTATCCAGTACATTCCCTTAGATCTCCTTTTACAGATGAGGAAACTGAGGCCCAAAGAGATTAAGTGACTTGTCCAAAGTTATACAAATAACCTAACAGAATTGGGATTACAACCACATATTCTTCTTCAAGAGGCAATCCTCTTCCCAAAGTATTATACTGCCTCTTGATAGGGTGCATTTAGAAAAATGTGGTAATGAACTTTGATTTATAATACATTCGCCATGTTGGTAATTTAGCAAATGATGAAATTATGGCTAGACATTTTCATAACAGTTCTCTTGGACCCTTTATGATGCTCCCTAAAATTCCTTGGATTTTTTTTTGTAGCTTAGAGCCCACTTCTATGTGTATGGCCCTGTGGGCTGTGTGTACAATTAAAGATTCTGACAATAATTACAAGGTCACTAGATGAAGGAGTTTGCAATCTTCAAGTTTCCTTAATCGTTTAAAACATGATAGGATTTTGTAATAGAGATGAAACTCCAAAGGGAGATACGTTATTCTTTGATTTATTTATCTGAGTCTCAAGCTGGATTTGCCAGATAACACCTGAGCTTAGAGAACTGAATATCAGTTTTTAATATGAACTCTAATTTCAAAGCATAGGATAATCATTTATTTATGGCCTATTTGAAAAAGGTATTTTTTTTCTTCTTCCAAATTGATTTCCTCCCCCTTCTCTTTCTCTCACTTCCTTGTACATGTCCCCCCCTTTGGAAAAGACATCAGAGGTCACCAAGTCCAACCCTTCATTTTACAAATAAGAAAACTGAAACCCAGAGAGATTCAGTTGACTTGCCCAGAGACATAACTAATAAGTAGAGATGGGACTTGAACCCAGTTCTTGATTTTAATCCCAGTATACTATCTACTAAACTGTGCTGGAATGCACTCACCAATCATAATGAAAGAATGAAAAAAGGGAGACAACATATAGTGGAGTTTCAGCTTGGGTGGATGGAAAGTTTCCAGAAGCTCTTTGAATGTAAGGGGCAAGACAAAGGGTAATTTCTTCTTTAATTTCAATCCATTGATTAAAAACCATTTTCATGGTACAGTGAGCTCAAATCTAGTCTCAGAGATTTACTAACTGTATATTCTTGGGTTTGTCATTTAACCTCTGATTGCCTCAGTTTCCCTAACTATATATAAAGTGATGATAATAATAGCACCTACTTCCAGGATTGTTGTGAGAATCAAATGAGATAATATTTGTAAAGCACTTAGTATGGTACCTGGCACATAACAGGTGCTTTTTTACATGCTTGTTTCTTTTTTTCCTATTTCTAATATTGAACCATTTGATGGAACCAGGGAGTTTGGCACCAAGAACTTTCTTTTCTGGGTCAATACCTGTGGCCACTGAGGAGATGGGGGCTGCACCACCAGAAGAGGCAATTGCCAATTCTCATCTCCCCAAGAGTTGCTTTGCCTGGATGGTGGCAGTGGGGCCAGAGAGGAAGCAGGGACACTTATACATCGCAGAGAGGAAGGAGTAGCATTGTCCTTTCCAAAGCTCTTGGACTTGGGCAATCAGGGTGGATGGTGTCAGGGCTGTTGGGTTTCTTCTCCTCAGAGTAATCGAAACATACCTTATATAAGCATATCCCTTTATACTTTTGAAAGTAACTTCACAAATAAGAGAGGTTAACTCCTTGACTTCTTGCAGCCTAATAATGTAAGCAAAGATCATTAGTCCTACCCTATGGAATTGGAAATTGAGACCCAGAAATGTTGAATGACTTGTCCAAGATAATACAGCTAAAAGGTAGTAGAGCTGGAACTGGAACCCATGGCTCCTAATTCCCATTCCAATTGTTTTGCCACTGTGCTCCCACCACTTCCCCAAATAGTGGCCATTCATCTAGTCTTCATTTGTGAAAACTTTAGAATTAATTTATTTTTTACCCAGGATCATGCCAAATGTTAACACAGTTTTGGGATCCATGCCTTGGTTAATTTTTTTTCTTACCATAAATCTTAGGGTATTTTTGCTATTATCTCTCACTCTGTAGGCTTCTTGACTGTCCTTATGGTGGGCTAGAAAGAGAAAGGCTGAAGGGACAAGTTAAGCACCTTTTCCAAGTTCAGCTATTTCTTTCTTTCCCAAACACTGGCAGTAACACATTAATGTCTACTCTGAGAGAGCTGAATTATGCATGTTGGTTCTCTCCCCTTGGGAAGGAACCTTCAAATCGCTGATTTTTCTTACATTTTTTGGCTGTATCCAAGCCAGTTTCATATCAAGATATACTCGGTGAAGACTGTCCACTGTTCTCCCCATAAATTATTTGCTTAATTCTTGTAGATAGCCAAAGTGTGAACCCATTCAATTCTGCTAAGCCCATGGTACCTCTGGAAAAATACATTTTCAATATGCCTTTTCCTCCTAGAGTTCAGGAAGGTTAAAAATAAGAGGCAAGCAATGGACTGAGAGAGAATCTTTATACAGACTTGGTTTTCAGAGTTCTGTGCTTATAGGAGATTATGCTCTTGCACATTCAGAACTTTGCTTTTATAGGAGAAATACAAATAACATGAACAGCCTTTCATAAATGGCATTTTTATTATAAAAGTATATAATAGAAAAATACATATATCATATGTAAATATGATATAAGATACACTATATTTATTTACATATGGGAATGTGTGTGTCTGTTGGGGGAGGGGAGTCAGAATCAGTGCAGATTAATTTCTATTCCCTATACCTTTCCCAGTTATTAAGTCAATAATTGATCATAGGATCATAGATTTAGAACTGGAAGGGACCCAGTGATTGTGCTCAGGTCTCTACCACTATTAATGCCTCCCTCCCCAAATTATATTGTATTTATTTTGTAAATACATTTTTATATTTTGTGAATATATTTTATATGTAAATACATTTTTATGTAGTTATTGTTCTCTCTCCCCTTATAGTGAAAGCTTTCCAAGGACACAGACTGTTTAATTTGTATTACTGTATTGTCAGTCTCTAGTGTAGTGCCTGACACTCAGGGCTTAATGAATGTGCAATTGATGCTAAGAAAGGGGGAAAAAAGAAAGAATTTCTTAGGTCTGACAGGTCAAAAAAGGACAAAGTCAGGATTAAATCCTAGGTCTCCTGGCTCCCAGCTCAATGATTTTTCTCAATGAAACCTAGGAACTCAAGGTAAATTCACAGCTAGATAAAAATGCACAAATAATTATAACAAACCCTTTATTTGTATAGCCCTTTAAATTTTTTAAAGTATCTTCACAAATAAGATTTATTTTCTTATTTGATCATCACAACCTTATAAGGTAGAAGGAATTTCTAATTCCAATTTACAGAGGAGAAAAGTGAGGCCCAGCAAGATGAATGATTTGCCAACTATGATGATGATGTTTGTCCTTCATTTTCAAAGAAAACCATGATCTCAGGGAGATGATGCCATGACAAACACATGAATTGGATTTGATTGGGAGGTGCTATGCCAAATAACTAGCCTCACTTTCTACTCCGGAGCCATCTGGGTCCAGTGGCCAGATATGAATCAGGAGGACTGGACATGGTCCTGGATATGTGACTAACCATATGAGTCCTAACTATAAGTGACTTACCCAAGGTCACATAGCTAGTAAGGGTCTGAAGTCAAATTTGAACTCAGGTCCTCTTGACTTCAGGATTGGTACTCTACCCACTGACCATGTAGCTGGTATGTCTAAAGGTATATACATGTGTGCTGCACACATGCAACATATATGTACACACATAACCTGCACGTGCATGCATATGTGTGCATGTGTACATACATGGTCTGTGTAAACATATGTGTGCATGCATGCCTATATAATATATGTGTGCGAGTATGTGTATATTATATATGCATGTAAAAACTCATGTGTGTATATGAATATACAATATTTGTATATATTGTATATGTGTACATATTGTATATGTGTACATATATAATATATGTGTGTATATGCATATAATGGATATGTGCATGTAAAAACCTATAGTGTATATATATGCATGTATGTGCATATGTGTATACATATATGTATATGTGTGTAAATATATAATATATGCATGCATACAAACATGTTTGTGCGCATATATAAATAATATATGTGTGTACATATATAGTATGCATGTGTGTATAATATGCGTACGTGTATACATACGTAGTATATGTGTGAGTCTACATATATAATATATATGCACATGTACATATATAATATAAATGTGCATGTGCACATATATATGCATGTAAAAACCTATATTGTGTGTACACACATATGTGCATGTGCATATGCACGTGCATATATGTGTGTAGTATATGTGTGTACACATGTGTGTGCTTATATGTATATAAAATGTGTGTGCATACATGTATATAATATATGTGCATGCACATATATAATATACGTGCTTATAAAAACCTATAATAAATGTGTAACCTATAATAAATGTGTATACATATAATATATATATATGTGTGTGTGTGTGTGTGTGCATATATAGCATTGTGTATACATATATAATATATATGCACATATGCATATATAATATATATGCATGCATGCATATGTATGTATGCACTTGTAAAACCTATTATATACGTGCATAAAAACCTATAATGTATATATGCAGGTATACATGTGTGTGCACACATATACACATATTATATTGTACACATATACAGTGTGCGCACATGTGTGTAATATGTGTGCACATGTATTGCATAAACCGTGTGTGTATATGTCTA
The DNA here is from genome assembly GCF_037893015.1 of Macrotis lagotis. Taxonomy (NCBI): domain Eukaryota; kingdom Metazoa; phylum Chordata; class Mammalia; order Peramelemorphia; family Peramelidae; genus Macrotis; species Macrotis lagotis. The sequence goes on along the minus strand of NC_133658.1, from coordinate 402,640,928 downwards.
TAGTACATGTGTGTATGTTATATGTGTTGTGTGTGTACATAGGCTTGCTGTATGCATTGTATAATGTGTTGTGCATATCATATGTGTATGTGCATGTATAATATGTATGTGTATATGATGTATGCATGCATGTGTATAGTCTATAGGTGTGTATGCATGTGTGTAATATAGGTGTGCATGAATACATATATAATATATTGCTGTATACCTATGTGTGCATGTATATGATGCATGCTGTGTGCACATGTGTGTGCACTTATACATATAATGTATACACACATTGTATTGTGTGCACATGCATGTATGATATGTGTGTTTGCAGCTGTGATGCATGTGTGTACATGTGGGCGCATGTATGGTGTGTTGCATGTGAACGCACATAATGTATGTGCATGTGTACACACATGTCTATGCATGTGTATATACATTATGTATACTGTTCACCTATATAATGTGTGTTGTATGTGTACATGTAGTGTGTGTTCGTGTGTACACATGTGTGTGCGCGTGTGTAATGTTGTGCTGTATAATTTGTGTAGGTGTGCTTGTGTGTACATGTGATGTGTGAATAAGCATGTGATGTACATGCATGTGTATGCACATCTATTGTGTTGCACATGCATGTGTGTGCACTATATTACATTTGTAGTATGTGTGTGGTTATAAGCATGTGAGTGCATTGTATAATATGTGCATGTGTCTATAACATGTGCGCACATGTGTATATGTGGATGCATAGATACATGCATATTGGTGGCTAGGTTGCACAGTGAATAGAGTCAGGTCGACAGGAATTCAAATCCAACCTCAGGTGCTTGACAGTTAATAGTTGTGTGACCTTGATGAGTCACTTAACCCTGATTGCCTCACATGCAGGCCATCTCCAGGCCATTTCCTGATTTGTATGTGATCACTAGACCCAAATGGCTCCAGAGGAGAAATTGAGACTTATGTCTTAACACAGCATCCCCTTTATTTAAATCCAATTCACATGTTGTCATGGCAACACCTCCCTGATGTTGGGGTCTTCTTTGGAAATGAAGGACAAAACATTATGCTAACTATAAACACACACATACATACATATTACATTATAGTTATATAAATGTAATGCATAATATATACACACACACACACACACACATATATACGCCAACGTATACCAGAGTGACTGCTAGAATTTCTAAGCTGGAAGAAACCATAAAGACCGTCAAGCACAATCCTCTCATGTTACAGAGGAAGAAACTGAAACTTGGAGAAGTGACTATGTCACTATATAAATATCATTTGGCAGAGTCAGTGCAAAGCCTTGGTCTCTACCACATCCCTTCACCTCATTCTGCCATACCCTTGTCCGTCCCTCAGTCAGCAACTGATAACCAGTGTCCTGTTTTATCTTTCATGCTGTTTTAACAGTGCAGATGGCAGACAAGTAGAACAGGTGACCTTGAGCATTTTCTATGAAACCATACCTGAAACAAGACCTGAAAACAAGACTGTGCCTCAGATTCAAATCCATGTTTCTCCACAGGCAGGCCTGGGAAAGAGAGCCCTCAGTGAGCTGGTGTTTTGAAGCAGCTTTGGGTCTCTGACCATCTGCACCGTGAGGGGGCCAATAAGGGATGATTAGAAGACTAGAGTCTTCTTAGATCTTGGGTCCTAACTCTGTTACCTACTAGGAAAAATTACCTTGGGCAAATCATTCCCTCTTTCTTTGCTTGAAAGAGTTGTATCAAATGAATGTTAAAGGTCTTTCCAACTCCAAAATGCTTTGAGTATCAGCTTCTTTATCCACAAAGTGATAATACTATTACATAGCTTACCTTATGGGAGTTATTTGTTTTTGAAGATGAAATAAGAGGTTGTGTTTGAAAGCTGTACAAAAGTCTTAAGATGTAAGATCTTATTTTAAAAATAATAACAATATATTATGTTTGAAAATTAATGACAATGACCTGAACATGATCAATTTAAGAGTTAGACTAGTAGTAACCAATAAATTGGGTCTTTGGCGTCTCAATAACCAAAGACCCAAAGTTAGGGCTTATTGGCCTTCCCATGGTTTTGGGAAATATAAGAGAACAAAAAAAACAAATTTTGGGTAGGTGGGAAAGATAATGCAGTTGGTTGCAGTGTTTACAGCGTCATGGAAGTTGGGACACAGAGGTAATAACAATCCCCATCTTCCCTCCTGTGACTAGGAAATATTCATTTTTTGAGTCCACCTACCTCATTTGGATATAGTGGACCACACTTCTTTGGTTAACAAACCATACATCCTTGAAGGATAGCTTGGTGTGGTGTAAACATAATAGGTCAGTTTCCCTGATGTCAAGCTGCCTCCTTCAGTGGTAACATATTTCCTTGACACAAGAATTGTAGTGATTCATAGGAGAAATGAATTTCTAAACTTAACTCCTTACAGGATAACTGAATTTCTGAACCAAGTTCAAAAATAAAGAATCATGACTTAGGCAGTTACAGGACAAAATCAATTAACTGTAAATAGGATCAATTTAAAGAAAGACAAGGAATCAATCTGATTATTCCAAAGAGTAATAGTAGCTAGCATTTATATAGTTTTAACATTTACAAGGAAAGCACTTTATATTTGTTCCCCACAACAACCCTGTAAGGTAGGTGGTAGAATTTTCCCCAATTTACAGGTGAGAAAAATAAGACTTGTCCTGGGTCACATAGTTGTAAACTTCTAAGACAAGGATTTGAACTCATATCTTTTTGATTCTAAGTCCCATGCCCTATCCTATCACCTAATGAGACTTTTCTTTAAACACAATAGACATTTTGAAATGTTGAAGATATGTTAGGCAAGGGGTAACATAATAGAAACTTCAAGTCAAGAAGACCAGGGTTCAAATCCCTTCTCCTAAAATTTCTATAGGTCCCTGAACAAGACTCTTTGTCTCAGTTACCTCATTTGTAAAAATGAAGGTCCTGGATTCAATGGCTTCTAAGGCCCCTTCCAACTCCAAATCCATGGCCCCCAAAGGATTTGCTAGTGGAATAAAATACCTGTTTTCAAATAAGCTTAAAATGCAACTGCTATGACCCTCCCTCCTTTCTTTGAATTCTGTCTCCTTGCTCCTTCTGCCGCCAAGCCATATCCAGAGCAGTCCTTCCTGGTTGCCTTGCCCTATTACCTATCCACCTGAACTCACATGAAAGAGCTAGAGGTGATGGAAATTAAGGAATTGGTTCTCAAATATTTTCATCAAAATAATAGTGAAAAGGGGCTAATTATCCTGCTCATTTATTACCCAATCAAGAAAAAATTGGGGGGTTTTGACCAAGTTATGGTTTATGAGTGTTTTCCATTAAAGAGCAGCATAACATAGTAAGATGAATATTGGATTGGAATTCAAGGACCCAGTTCACCACATCCTGTGTGACTTGGGGGAAATCATTTTACCTCTCTGATCCTCACTTTCCTCTTCTATTAAATGAAGGCACTGCACTAGATGACTTCTAAGGTCCCTCCCAGCTCTAAATCTACATTGATGTGGATGAAACTGCCACAAGTTTACATCAGTCTTTACTCCTCAATTCTTTCTATTTATGTCCTCTCATAGATTCTTCATGAAATCTCTCCAATTAATAGAGCCCTTCCTCCATGCCTTTCTGTTTTGTGGATATCAGTGCAGACCTGTAGACTCTATATTATTCTTTACTCTTGCTCCTTGAACAGCCCTTTCCAACCATATTTCCTTAATGACATTCCTTACACTACTTGCATGTTGATCACCATTGGAAATGTGCTGTAGTTTACATGTGGTGTCCCTGTGCATCCCTATTATACATTGCCCTTTGGGTCACCAACAATTTGATTCTTAGGAGATTGTATTGTCCCAGTATTTATCACCATCTGGAATCATCAGAAGAGAGGAGTTTTGTGTTGGAAAGCTGCTTGGAATTATTCAAAGCTCTATGTAGTTTCCCAAATAAGATGCAGCTTGCCCTTTTCCTCCTATCCAATTTTAGGCCCAATTTTATCCCTCTTCATTCCCTATCCCAGCTATAAGTTTTTTTGTTCTAATTTAATAGCCTGACCATCCAGCTGCATGTTATACTCTGAGCAATTTTACCATGACTTGTATCAGACCATGGGCCAGCTGGGGATGCCTAATGACTTTCACTTGAGTCCCAGAAAAGGGATGTCATTTCTGTGGTGGACTGGAAAGAGGACCAGTTTAGATTCAGAAAACCAGGGTTGAAGTCTTGTTTATCCCACTTAATAGTTATGTGACTTGTCAATACTTTTACTCATTCTTAGTTTCCTCATTCTGTAATCATCCATTTTGGTTGTGCCTGCAGGATGATTTCTTTTGAGTTATAGATCAGAGGCATTTATAGCAAAGGGAATAGAGAGCTCACTTCAGTCAGAAGATCTGAGTTCAATACTGTATTTGATTTTAGATTTTGTGATCCTGCCAATTTACTTAACTTCTCTGTGCACACACATAATTCTCTAAGACTACAAGTTATAGAGAAAATACTGATGTCTTGAAAGAAGAAATTCTTTACTCATAGATCCCTAACTTGTTAAAAGCATAGGCCTAGTCAAAAAAATTACAAAAATCATGAATTTCTATTGTTCAGGGACTTGGTACAAATCAGCAAGACATCATTCACTAATTGTAGCCTAAATAATATAAACTAAAAACCTTAGGAAACTAATATGGTGGCTATTTGTTAAAAATCAATCAATAAACAATCATTTATATAATACTTACTATATGTCAGATACCATATTTTAAAGTTTAGTGACTCTTTTGTAATTTTTTCAAATATATATTCAAACCTGCAGAAGAAAACTGTTTTTTAAGATGATACATTTTACCATGACTTCTATCAGGCCTTGGGCTACCTGGGGATGCTTGATGACTCTTATTTTGGGAACCAATGCAATGTTCCAGATAAGAGGTATCAATTCTGTGTAGTGAACTGGAAGGAGGACCAATTTAGATTCAGAAAACCTGGTTTGAAGTCTTATTTCACTTAATGGCTATGTGATCTGACTTATCAATTTTTTTCTCATCCTCAGTTTTCTCATTCTGTAATCTATAAAATGATCCCTTCAACACTGTTATGTGATACTGTAATTCTGTAATCCCATTTTATCCTCTTGAGAAGATGGATAGGACTTTAGCTAAGCCCCCTAACTCTTCTAGGTCCCATTTTCTTGTGGAATAGGACCACTATCTCACTCATATTTCTTCTTTCCCTCCAAGGAAGGTTTGGGAAGGCCATTTGAATGAGACTACAAGAAACTGACAATGAAATAATATTTCACCCTAGTTCATACTTCAGCATATTTGTTATATAATTGGTCTGTGTATCCTTTCTACCAGTGCGTGAAATATTCCTTTGATATTTAGTTAGTGAGACAAAAACAATCCATTTCCTAGTGGTTAGCCCTCTGGTGATGAGTCTCTTGGGATTTAACTAGTCAGGTCCTCCTCAGATAACAGACAAAGCATCTGCCAGGGTCCAGACTCCAAGGCTTGCTAGAGAAGCCAGACTGAGCTCCCTCCATTGCAATAACTTCTAAGAAAAAGCATTGTTTCTGGGTCACTATGAGGTATCAGAGAAAAATTTATACTATAGCAATAATCCTGGAGTCTAAGACTGATAGATGGAAGGGACCTTTAAGGTAATCCCTTCAATCAAAGATCAATTGATCAGTAAATCATAAGTATTGGGAATACAAAGAAAGATTTATGCTATCTTTTTTATATATCTTCTGGTAGTATAACCTCCTTTTATAGGTGAGGAAACTGAGGCTCACAGAAACTAAGTGACTTGTCCAGGATCTCTCTCTGCTAGTCAAGTGTCCAATTTAGTTTTATTCATCTTCGTTTTAAAAATGTAACCACATGTCCTATCTGTTGTCTTCACAAAATAAAATAATTAATGCCATATTGGGAAAAGCAATGAGATTTACCTGGAATAGAATCTTCAGAACCCTTAAGGAGAGAAGACAATGATGTTTGACATGTGCAATTTGAACTGCCCTAAAGCAAAACAATCGTTTTTTTTTTCCTCTTATTTGAGGACAAAGCATTGAATTCAGGTCTTCTTGACTCTAAAGTCCATAGTCTTATTCATGATACTACACTGCCTCTCTTCCTATATTCCATCCCCAACTTTCATTTGAGGAAAGTGAAACCCAGAGTGATAGGGCCAGTTATAGGAGGCAGAACGAAGTTTTAAACCCAGGTTCTCTGACTACAAATACAGCATTCCTTCCAGTGCACAATAATAACTGAGATCATACTGATATATTTAAATTACTATTTACAGCACTGGGTGGTGCAGTGGATAGACCTCTGGGTCTGGAGTTAAGAAGACTCCTATTCCTGAGTTCAAATCTGGCCTCAGAGACATAATATCTGTGTGATCCTGGGCAAGTCATTTAACTCTCTTTGCCTCAGTTTCTTTAGCTGTCAAATAAGCTGGAGAAGGCAATGGCAAACCACTCCCACATCTTTGCTAGGGGAAACTTCAAATGGGGTTACAAAGAATCAAACACAACAGAAAAATGATTGAACAAAATTATAGCACAGAATTATAAGTTTTAAAATGTGAGCAAGGTCCTGGAACCTCATTGTAAAATTTTCAATGGGAGTATTTACACCTTGAAAATCAGCAAAAGCTACAAATTAAGACTTCATTTACTGTTTTAAAGTTGATAGAGCACCAGCCCTGGAGTTGGAAGGACCAGTATTCAAATCTGTCCTCAGATACTTAATAATTACCTAGCTGTGTGACATTGGGCAAACCAACCCCATTGCCTTACAAAAAACAAAAAGTTGATTGTCTAAAGTTTAGAAAATAATGGAGAAACTGTTAATAATTCAGATTTAAATCTAAAAGTATATGAGGAGTTCACTTTTATTTTAGATCCATTTTGTACATTTGCCCATATACTCCTGCTTAGGGAGCAACTCATCTACCTGATAGTTCAGAGAAAAACATTTCAGATGTTGGATACAATTTAGGTTTTTTTGTTTGTTTTTGAGGTGAGGTTTTTCAAAGCAATGGGGTTAAGTGGCTTGCCCAAGGTCACACAGCTAGGTAATTATTAAGTGTCTGAGGTTGTATTTGAACTCAGGTACTCCAGGGCCAGTGCTCTCTCCACTGCACCACCTAACCACCCCTCAGAATTTAGTTTTATTCTTACTCCTTTTAAAAATATAACCTCTTATCCTATCTGTTGTCTTCACAAAATAAAATCAATAATGAATGCTGTAGTGGGAGAAGCAATGAGATTTACCTGGAATAGAATCTTCAGAACCCTTAAGGAGAGAAGACAATGATGTTTGACATGTGCAATTTAAACTGCCATAAAGCAAAACAATCAGTTTTTTTCTCTTATTTGAGGACAAAGCATTGAAACTAACATGGACAAATAAAAATGTCAAGGAGTTGAGGTCTTCTGAATAAGTCATCATTTCCTGATATGATAACAGAGTCTAAGATTTCTCTCTCAGTTTAAGCTAATATCACCTTTTCCCTTTGATTGTTACAAGTTTGATTCTGTAGCTGTTAGAACAAAGGGGTCAAAGAAGACTGGACTCATTATAGTAGGATGTCCGGCTTTGATGGTAAAATTTCTCTTTTGGGACTTTTGAGCACAGATCCGTTGTTTTTTTTTTTGAATCAGTGTAGGAAAAAGCTGGAGAGAAAATTCTTCCAGTGAAGATTACCAGTTTATAGTCTTAGAGAATAATTTGAGGGCATCGGGAGGTTAAGAGACTTGTCTGGTGTCACACAGAAGTAGGACTTCAACTCACTTCCTCCTGATTTCCAGACCATCTTTCTGCTGACTTTGCCATGATGCTTCCGTGTCTCAAATATTCCTTCAAAACCTGAAAAAGAAAAGTACAATGAAGCTGAAAAAAGGGAGAAAAACAAAAGTAGTAATTTTTTTTTTTAACAAGAAGACACATTTCTTAGCCAATGTTACTTTTATGGTTTGAAAACCAGACTCTGTTAAGAAGTAAAACCAGGCAGTAAATAACATTTACTTCTCTCCTTTATCCCCTCCCCACTCTTCTCAACTAGTAACTTATCTGATGTAAATAATGTTGATTAATAGGTTGATAATGGGGGTGGCTAGGTGGTGTAGTGGATAAAGCACCAGCCCTGGAGTCAGGAGTACCTGAGTTCAAATCCAGTCTCAGACACTTAATAATTACCTAGCTGTGTGGCCTTAGGGCAAGCCATTTAACCCCGTTTTACCTTGCAAAAACCTAAAAAATAAATAGGTTGATAATGAATGGATTGAAAAAAACTTAATAAGAGGAATTAGATTTGTTTTACTTGATCCTGGAAGGCAGAGCTAGGGTCAATGAGTAGAAGCCACTGGGAGGCTGATTTCAGTTCAACATTTGAAATAGATATATTTTTCCAAATATGATAGATTACTTTAGTTGATAGAGATTCCCCTAAATGAATATTTCAAACAAAAGCTAGATGGCAATCAATAAATATTTATTAAGTAACTACTTTGTGCCAATTTACTCTGCTTAGCACCATAGGATATGGGGATGAAACGAAAAGAATTCCTACCCTCAAGGAGTTTACAATTTCTCAGGTGAAAGCATATGCATCCTTATTAGTATAACCCTTTTTCACAGTATCTCTCACAAAAACTACAGATATTGTAAATATAGTTAAGGTAGCTTTGAGATTGAACTAGAATGATGAAAAAAGCTGCATGTGAAAAATCTGAAAAATGGTTCAGAAATATCTAATTATGAAATATTTCTTCTTTGAAGAAGATATGTATTTTTAGGTTGGGATCTGTAAGGATTTTAAAATTTTATTTATTTATTTTGAATTTTATAATTTTTCCCCAATCTTGCTTCCCTACCCCCACCCCCCACAGAAGGCAGTCTGTTAATCTTTACATTTGTTCCCATGCTATACATTGGAGAGCTGTAAGGATTTTTTAAGGCTCTATGGAGAAGACATTTAGAAAGGAGGTGATGTGAAATTTCTTCCTTTTTAGAGTTGTCTTAAGTCAAAAACAAGCCTTAACAAGATAATTCTATGAAGTTTATGACTAGCTGACCAGTAACAGTATATTTTGAAAAGCCATTTCCTATATTTACTAGATTATAAAGATTCTTAGGAGACAGTGTTTAGAGTCTGGAATGAATTGAATGATGTCAGACTGTTTCCAGATAAATGAAGAAAAGTCAATTACTGTTATATTGAGAATTAGAAGTGACTTTTGATTTGACATTGGTCCTAGTCAAAGAATTATGAATAATTACATATGTCTTTGCTTTATTATTGTTTTCATTTGATAACAGAGTATACATATTCATCTATTTTAATATTTAATTATAAATAAATAAGAATTATTAATGGGAGTTATTTAATGTCACTTCTAATGTGAACTAATTAATTAATTATAAGAATAAAGTTTAGGGGTGCCTAGGTGGTGCAGTGGATACAGCACCAGCCCTGGAGTCAGGAGTACCTGAGTTGAAATCTGGCCTCAGACACTTAATAATTACCTAGCTGTGTTGCCTTGGGCAAGCCACTTAACCCCATTGCCTTACAACACCCCCCCAAAAAAGAATAAAGTTTAATATGAGAAATATATTATTTAAACATACTCTTGAATAACTCTAGAGCTAGACAGAAAAAAAAAAGTAAAATAAAGGAATGAATCCAGAACTAGGATAGCTTGGGTGACCCATGGCTGAGTGTGGTTAGATGTCTAAGACCCCATTTAACCTTGCTACATGTATGGAGAATGCTGGGAATGGGGAAGTCTCCTTAGTTCATGCTACATTTTTATATTTAATGTATAAGGATAATTTCAGGGGGAGAAGACCCTTACATCTGGTCTCATGTAGAGGTTTGAGCTTTGAAGAAAGCTATGGATTCTAAAAAGCAGAAGAGAGAAGGGAGAGCATTCCAGGAATGCTTGGCAAGTTGGACTTAGGATAAGGAGTGAAAAGGCTTTAAAGTGCCCCAAAGAAGAATTTGTCTTTAATCATAAAAACAGATTGGGAGCCCCTGGAGCCCATTGATTAGGGAAGTGACATTGGACAGACTTTCTCATTAGAAATATCATTTTGACAACTGTAGAGAATGGATTAGAAACCAATAACCTGAGGCAGGGAACTCATTAGTAGTCTCCTGCAATAGTCAAAACATGAATGATGAGGTCCCAAATCTTGTCAATGACAATGAAGAGAAGAATACTGATCAGACTGGAGTTGGACTAAATGATCTTTGAAGTCCTTTTTTTTTAAATTCTCTGTTTCTATGAGAACTCCCCTTTCCTTCTCCACACACACAGAGAAGTTATTAATATATTCAATTCCATTTGAGCCATCAAACAATTATTAGACATATACAAAGCATTTTGTTAGAGAATGAGGATATAAAACAGCCCCTGCCCCTAGGAGCCTGTACTCTGTATATATAATATAGTATTGAGAGAAGTAAGTAAAATGTAAGGTGTTTTGTGCAAGTCTTCACAAAGGAGTTGGCACCAGAATTGAACCTTGAAAGAAGAAAGGCAGATTGGAGAGACAGTTTGAGAATGGGATATTATTCTGGGTATCAAAATAATCATAATGCGATATCAAATTATTTTAAAAATTCATCACTACTATGAGGTAATCTAGTACAGTGATGAATTTGAAGTCAGAAGCTCTGGGTTCATCTTTTTTTTTTAGGTTTTTGCAAGACAGTGGGGTTAAGTGGCTTGCCCAAAACCACACAGCTAGGTAATTATTATGTGTCTGAAGACAGATTTGAACTCAGGTCCTCTTGACTCCAGGGCCACTACTCTATCCACTGCACTACCTAGCTGCCCCTCTGGGTTCATCTTGACTCTGCTACTGCATATTATGTGACATTTGGCAGGTCATCTAACTTCTCTTAATTTTTCATCTGTAAAATAAAAAAGGGACTGAGAATGGAGTAGATAATTGTCTCTAAATCTGCTATCATATGATTTCTTTCTTTAATTTCAGGGGCAAGCTAGGTGACACACAGTAGATAGAGCACCAGACTTGGAAATCAGGAGATCCTAAGTTCAAATCTGCTCTCATACACTTGATACTTACTAGCTATGTGACCTTGAGCAAGGCACTTAACCCCATTGCCTTGAAAAAAACAATAAATAGGGGCGACTAGGTGGCGAAGTAGATAGAGCACAGGTCCTGGACTCAGGAGTACCTGAGTTCAAATCCAGCCTCAGACACTTACTAACTATCTAACTGTGTGGCCTTGGGCAAGCCACTTAACCCCACTGCCTTGCAAAAACCTAAAAAAAAAGAAAAAGAAAAAAAATAAACAAATAAATGAATGAATGAGAAAAAAAAGAAAAATTTAATCTCATTCCCTCAATATTACAAAAGCATAATTCTAGAAGTGTGTTGGGAAACACTTACCATCTAGTTTCCTGGAAAAAAAATTATAGTTAAGGCATACTTTTAAGTTCAATCTGCATCATTAACATTTTCACCAACATTTTTCTTAAGTCTAGACAATCAACAAGATAACAAATTAAGTCCTGATTTGTAGCAATTGCCAATTTCCAAAGTGTAAAAGCTCACAATGAAAATTTAACAGTTCCATCTCATAAGTGAGCTGGCTCCAGCACTCTTGCATATTCCCATGGATAAAGTACAAAGGACATATTGATTACTTTTTTTCCTTTGGGTTTTGATTGGCTGTCAACTTCTTGTCCTTTTGGACTTAGTTAACACCTGGGTTTCAATTGAACTTGAAAATTAGGAAACTGACTTCCCATCTCATGTATCCCTATCCCATGTAAATACAAATTTGCAGTCAGATCTTTAATAGAGTTATCATTTTCATAGATAGGGTTTGTGTTCTTTTTTACCCTTTGGGCTTCCAGTCATCCCCACAATCAATGGAACTTCATCAGTCTATCAACCATCAAGGACTTATTCAGTGCCATCATGTACTAGACATTTTGCTAGGCCCTTGCGACCAAAAAGGTTCAAGAGACATTTACTTCCAGATTCTTGGAATACTGAATAACTGGGATTTTAATGGATGTAGAAGGATTGTGTTGTTGAAAGCAGTTGTTAAAAAGACTAGGGGGTTTTTAGGGGTTAATTAATTAAATGATGTTATAAATATCCAAATGGTCCTTATCAGAAAAGAAAGGTTTCCCACCCCTATTCTAAAACCTAACCTTGACTCTTTTCTTTTCCATAGGACATGTGCATATTACAGATTTCAATATTGCTGCCATGCTGACCAAGGACATGAAAATCACCACAGTTGCTGGCACCAAACCTTACATGGGTAGGAATTTATTTGATTATTTAAATTGGTATTTTTTATTACCCCTGCATAGAGCTCTTGTGTTAAAATCCCTTCTAATGTCAATCAGCTGTAGAATATACATCCTTTTAAAGCTAATCTGTGAATTTTGTTACCTTTCTAAAAAAAATATTTTTTACTCTCTTAGCTATTTTCCAAATCCATGTTAAAAGTTAAATTTTTTAAACTTCTGCATTCCAAATTCTCTCCTTCCTTCCTGCCCCTCTCCCATTTTTTGAGAAGGCAAGCAATGTATCAATTATACATGTGAAGTCATGAAAAATATATTTCCATATTAGCCTTGTTACAAAAGTAAACAATACAAATATCAGAAAAATAAAGTAAAAACGTATGTTTCAGTTTGTATTCAGAGTTTATCAATTCTCTCTCTGAAGATGGACGGCATTTTTCATTATGGGCCCTTTGAAATTGTCTTTAATCATTGTCTCCATCAGAGTAGCTAATTCTTTTATAGTTGATTGTCCTTACTATGTTGCTATTATTGTATACAATGCAATCCTGGTTCTACTCTTTTCATTTTGCTTTAGTTCATATGTCTTCTCAAGTTTTTCTGAAATCATCCTGCTTATAATTTCTTATAGCACAGTAGTATTCCATCACAATCATACAACATCTTGTTCAGACATTCCCCAGTCAATGGACAACCCATCAGTTTCCAATTCTTTGCTACCACAAAAAAAAAAACTGCATTAAATATTTTTGTACAAAAAGGTCCTTTCCTCTTCTTTGATCTCTTTGAGGTACAGACCTAGGAGTGGTATTGTGAAGTCAAAGGTATGCACATTTCATAATTATTTGAGCATATTCCAAATTGTTCTCCAAAATGAATAAACTAGTTCAAAATTCCTACAACAATGCATTTAGTATTACATATTTTCTACATCCCTCTAGCATTTATCATTTTCCCTTTCTGTCATGTGAGCCATTGTGATAGATATGAGGTGAGATGGTATCTCAGAGTTGATTTAATTTTCATTTTCTTAATCAATAGCAATTTAGCTCTTTTTTAATTTAATTATTGATAACTTTGATTTCTTCTTCTGAAAGAAGTCCTTTAACCATTCTTCAATTGGATTTCATTTTTATAAATTTGGGTTCATTCCCTATACATTTAAGAAATGATGCCTTTAGCGAGGGGGAATGAGGGAACCTTCGCTCTCATCAGAGGTGGCTCAGAGAGGAAACAGCATATATACTCAATGGGGTATAGACATCTAGAATAAGAAGGAGAGAAGAGGGATGGGGGGGTGGGGGGGGTGGTGAGTGATGGAGGAGAGGGTGGATCACGCGGGAGAGTGGTCAGATATAACACATTTTCTTTTTTACTTCTTGCAAGGGGTTGGGATTGGATGGCCTGTCTGGGACCACGGGGCCAAGTGGTTGCTGAGCCTTAGGGGTGGTAGGTAAGTTCGGGGCCTCTTGGCCCCAGGGCCGGTGATTAGTCTGCTGTGCCACTCAGCTACCCTATAGCACATTTAAGAAGAGGGACAGAGTGAAAGGAGAGAGAAAATATAGTGTATGGTAGTGGGGAAGTATGAATAGAGGGAGTTGCGATCAGCAATGGCAACAGTGGAAAATTATGGAAATAAGCTTTTGTGATGGACTTATCCTAAAGAATGTGATCCATCCGCAACAGAGCTGGTGGTGTTGGAACACAGACTGAAGCACATTTTATTATTATTATTATTATTATTATTATTATTATTTTGGGGGGAGGGGTTTTCAGGGTAGATGGAGTTGGGTGGCTTGCCTGCGGTCGCACAGCTGGGTGATCGTTGGGTGTCTGGGGCCAGATTTGGGCTTTGGTGCTCCTGACTCCAGGACCAGTGCCCCATCCAATGTGCCACTTAGCTGCCCCTATTATTATTATTTTTTTTATTTTATTTTTAATTTTTTCCTCTTTATTGCTTATGAGGGTCTATTTTTGGGGGTATTATGTTTACTCTTAAACAAGGGTATTTTAATAATGTATAAAAATCATTTGTACAAAAATAAAATAAATATAAATTTAAAAAGAAGAAATGATGCCTTTATCAGAAATTTGCTGTAAAAATTTTCTCAGTTTCCTGTTTTCTTTCCAAGTTTGGCTACATTAGTTTTGGTTGGGCAGATTCTTAAAAATTTTAAATGATCAAAATTATCCATTTTACATCCCATGATCCTCTCTCTCTTTGGTCATAAACTCTTCCCTAATCCATAGAACTGACAGGTAAAATTTTGGGTGCTCTCCCAGTTAACTTCTAGTATCCCTCTTTATGTCTAAATTATTCATCCATTTTGATCTTATCCTGATATGTGGTGTAAAATGTTGGTCCATGCCTAGTTTCTGCCAAACTGATTTCTAGTTTTCCCAGCAATTTTTTGTGAAAAAGCCTGTATCTTTGGTTTTATCAGACCCTAGATTACTATGGTCATTTACCACAGGTTATTGTATTCCTAATCTGTTCTATTGATCCATCACTCTATTTCTTAGTCAGTACCAGAATGTTTTCATAATAGCTTTTTGGAGATATTGTTAGAAAACTGGTACTGTTAGGTTTTCTTCTTTCACATGTTGTTACCTTCTTAAAGTATAAGGAAACACCCTATAATTGGATCAGGCATATTCTCAATTCATAAGCATTTATTTATTAAGGATTTATTGTATGCTCAGAGTTATGGTCAGTGTCTTGCACAACTTAGATTCCATTGGAAGAAACAATGTTTAAATATAGGCAAATTGATACAAAATAATGTTTGGGGAGAAAACACAAGCACCTGTATGAATTCATCAGGACAAGTTGCTTAGAGAATATGACACTTGAGCTGAACTTTGAAGGAAATTAGAGATTCTAAGAGTTAAAGGGAAAGAGGAAATGCTGAATAAACATGGGGTACAGCCAATGCAAAGGCATAGAAGTGGAGTGATAGGTGTGTGGAATAGCGGATAACCCAGTTTGCCTGGTTTGTAGAGTTTGTAAAGGCATATAATGTACAAGGCTGAGAAGGCAGCAAGGTTAGAGCCAACTTATAAAGTGCTTTAAATGCCAGCAGGACAAATTCACCTTTTAAAAAATCTTTTTTTCCTTCCTCCCCTTCCTTATTAAAATAGTCATATTATGTTTCTTGGATTACTGTATAATAGTTAATAGGAAAACTTTAAATGTCCTTGATTGAATGTTGTATAGTGAAAACAATGCAGCCCTGGAGTCAGGAGAGACTTGGGGATTGAAATCTGTCTCTCTGGAGTCAGAATTATTATCTCTGGAAAAATGAACAAATTCTTAACCTCTCTGAGACTCAGCTTCCCCTACATAAAATATAGATAATAATAATACTTGCAGTAGCTAACTCACAGAGTTTTCAGGAGAAGCAAATAAATAATATATATGTAAAACTTTGTTTAAATCTTAAAGTGCTTTATAAACATTGGATATTATAACTATGATACTAATCCTTTGATTTAAAAAAAAAGCTAAAATCCCCAAAGGGCTAATAAACAGGAAAAGACTAGCTTCAAATGAGCTAATGTCTGTAAAACATACTTTATAAATGACAAAGTTTTGCATAAATTCCAGCCATTCTTATGACTATTATTTTTATTATCTTGGCAGGTACATGGAGCCAGATATTTGCAATGCAAAAAATCCTGGCAGTAATTGATGGAGAGAACAAAAAGTTGGGACTTGTAGGCTCAGGGTCAGTGGTAAAAGCTGAGGGGTGGTTTGGTGCTGACCACCCTAATGAAAATAGCCTGGTCTGCCAGGGATCTCTGAGTCCTGTCATTTTGGTTTACAGAGATCATCTGAAGAATCTTGAGGAACACTAGTATAACTTTCCAGTGGACATTCCCAGTGCACCAGGAGATGCCAAGAAAGCCACTTGTGTGGAAATCACATGGGTGTCTTCTAATGAAGTCCAGTCTCAGTTGATGCAAATCATGAGTATTTTTGTTGGCACCAGCCAGGAATGATTTGCAAGTGTACTCCTGCTTCCCCCGAGGAACTGTAACCTCTGTTCTACAGTTTCAACATTCTCTTTTTTTCCTCCTCTGTGAATCTGATTGTCAGTCATAGAAGCGGTGTTTAGACCTTGACAAAGAAACTCATAGCAGCCAAAAGATTATTTGTTCAATTAAATGATAGGCTACTAAATAGCAGCAGGACCTGTGATTGTCCAACCCCAGAGCACCAGCAGTCAGCTGGTACTGGATGGTGTCTTTAAACTGTTTTATAAAGTTAAGCAATTATTTTGGGGTATGTCTGGTAAGATTGTTTTTTTTTTTAACTTAAACTCCCTCTGCTCTTTCAGAATAGCAATTGTTCTGCAATTATAGTCTTAAAGGTTAAGTAATTTATATAGGACCACACAGTTAATAATGGAGGACTGGAATCTAGGACTTAATGCTCCCAGGATCAGATCTCTCATATCTCCCATGATTTGCTGCCTCTAATAATGAGGACAATGAAGAAGAAAAAAAGCTACCATTGTCATTATCATTATCTAAGCATAATAGGAACCCATAAAACCTCAAAAACCATTTTCTTTTTTTAATTTTGTTTTTCAATTATATGCAATGATAGTTTTAATATTCATCTTTTTTTACTTTTGTTTTTTTTTAATTTTAAAGATTTTATTTATTTTGAGTTTTACAATTTTTCCCCTAATCTTACTTCCTTCCCCCCACCCCCCACAGAAGGCAATTGCCTATCTTTACATTGTTTCCATGGTATACATTGATCCAAATTGAATGTAATGAGAGAAAAATCATATCCTTAAGGAAGAAACATAAAGTATAAGAGATAGCAAGCTCAGAAGATATCAGTTTTTTTGTTTTCTAAATTAAAGTTATTAGTCCTTGGTCTTTGTTCAAACTCCACAGTTCTTTCTTTGGATACAGATGGTATTCTCCATTGCAGACAGTCCCAGATTGTCCCTGATTGTTGCACATGGAATGAGCAAGTCCATCAAAGTTGATCATCACCCCCATGTTACTATTAGGGTGTACAGTGTTTTTCTGGTTCTGCTCATCTCACTCAGCATCAGTTCATGCAAATCCCTCCAGGCTTCCCTGAATTACCATCCCTCCTGGTTTCTAATAGAACAATAGTGTTCCATGACATACATATACCACAGTTTGCTAAGCCATTCCCCAATTGAAGGACATTTACTTGATTTCCAATTCTTTGCCACCACAAACAGGGCTGCTATGAATAACTTTCGTCTTTTTGCAAACTTTTAAGTTCTTATTTTCTACCTCCCCTCCTTACTTCCCTGCTTTCCATGACAGCAAATAATCTTATATACGTGTTATATATGTATAATCATGTTTAGAATATTTCCATATTAGTCGCATTGCGAAAGAAGACTCAGAATTAAAGAGAAAAAAATGAGAAAAAAGCATAAAATGAGTTTTTAAAAGTGAAAATAGTATGCTTTGGTATACATTCAGATTCCATAGTTTTTTTCCTCTAACTATGGATAGCATTTTCTATCATACATCTTTGAGAATTGTCCTTGATCACTGAATTGCTGAGAAGAACTACATCCATCATAGCTGATCATTATACAATTTTGCTGTTAATATGTTTAGTGCTCTCCTGGTTCTGTTGCTTCACTCAGCATCAAAGAACTCTATTTCTAATAAATGTTACCATATTGAATATTCATAATCTCCAAGCTTCGTGGCGTTAAAAGCTTTCAAATTACAGTGACCTAGTAAAATAAAGTAAAGCCATGTGGAAACAGAATGAAGTACCTGATGGTCTTTTCTATTGCTAGAGACATCCTGAAGATGCTTTCTATGAGACTGCAGAGGATGACTTTACTTACTAGTACTTTTGTTCAGCTATAAAAAGCAATTACTTTATCTACCTGTACAATAGCCTATACAATGTTAAATTTACAAAAGAATAATAATAGCATTTTGACTTTTCCAAGGACCAATTCTTTGTGAACTTCATGGAAAAGAAAAATGAAAATGAAATAACATAAGTTCCCATTTATATAAGAACTTTAAGGTTTGCCTAGATTCACTTAAACCTCAAATAAGATCCTCATAACAACCTTATGAGGAATATACTATTAGTGTTCTTATTTTACATGAGGAAACTGAGGTTGAGTGAGAGCAAGTGGCTTTCCTAGAGTCCCAAAGTAAATAAGTATCTGAGATAGGAGTCTAACAAGTCTTTCTGATTCAAATACCAGTGTTTGATCTGTTGCATCACGTTATAAGAAATGAAAGTGGTTAACAGAAGTAATTCTATTCAGCTTAAGCACCTTACAGTATCCACATAGGATCATAGACTTAGAGCTGGATTTGAACTAAGGTCCTCCTGTCTCCAGGGCTGGTGCTCTAACTACCTTCTACCTTGCTGCCAGCTGGGCTATGAACTATGTTGGCAAAGGGATAATAAATAAAATTAATAGATACTGAAAGAATGAAACAAAAACATCCTACTCTTGTGGTTTGCTTATCTTCACCAGAACCAGTCTTAGGCAAAGCAAGTTCTTACTCTTGGGGACATCTCCTATGACCCTTTCTTTTGGATTCCAGTATCAAGGGCTTTGTTCTTCTCTTGATTTTGTCATTTTGCATGTATGAAAAGCCCTCCCTATGTCCAGCCTGGAATCTCCCTAGTATCATTGTTACAGTTTTTTGGAGGATCTCTGAGCAACTCACCTCTACCAATTGCAAAAATAATGCAGAGATAAATAATATACCCTGGATAAAACTGTAGGTGGATAGCTAGGTGCTGTGATGGATAGAGCTCTGGGCCTGGAATCAGGAAGGCCTCAGTTCAAATTCAACCTTAACAGATGTATAACCCTGGACAAGTCACTTAACACTGTTTACCTCGGTTTCCTCATCTCTAAAATGAGCTTGAGAAAGAAATCACAAATCTAGTATCTTTGCCAAGAAAACCACAAAGAGGGTCATGAAAAATTAGATACAACTTAACAACAACAGCAGGAAGCTGGGGACTGGGAAAGGGGGCAGAAGCTCTGCCTGGATGAGAAGCAAAGAGGAGTGGACAGCACAGGCAGACATGGGAAAAGATATTAATGTCAACTTAAGAAGCATGTTTACCTAGTGAGATTTCATCCATTCCCTTTAGTATTTCATTCACTTCATTACTTACCTGGTTGGGTGGAGAGAGAGAGAGAGAGAGAGACAGAGACAGAGAGAGAGAGAGACAGAGAGACAGAGAGAGAGACAGAGACAGAGAGAGAATTGGAGAGACGGTCTGTCAGAGAGACAGAGACAGAGAAGGGGGAGGAGAGAGTGAACAAGAGAGGGAAATAGAAAAAGAGAAGAGACAAAGACAGAGAGAGAGAGAGAGAGAGAGAGAGAGCGAGAGAGAGAGAGAGAGCTAACAAAATGACCCCATTCCCCAAAGCAGATAGAAAATTTTACAGATGGAGAAAAATAAGCCTCATTTTATGGAACTTCAAAACCCAGCAAATCACAGTTTCCAAATACCAGGGGATGAAATAAATCCCTTCTTTGTCATGATTGAAACAAGTGAATGCCTGTAATTCAGCCCTTTTCTATCCTAGACTCTAGTACTCAATAATAATAAAAGAGGAATAAAGAGGACTGGTAAGTCCATTTGCTACACTTTAAGCTGTCATTTTCAGGAATGACATGTGTCTCTAAGGTTTTCATCATTCTAAGGTCTGGGTCTGGTTTCCATGGTGAGAAAGTTGAAGAGAGTCAATTTTTTTTGTTGTTGTTGCTTAGTTTAAGCAATATCTGACTAACTTTTGCAAAAAATATGATGCTTTTTGTCTTTTTCCTATAGGGCTGAAAGTAGAGAAGGAATAGATAATACTTTAGAGAAAACATAATCCCAGTACCACATCCATATTTCCTGAAAGAGAGTATGCTCTTTCAACATCTTTTTTTTTTTGCTTGGGTTACTTATGACAGTGTGGACAAAGAGCTGGTCTCTAAATCAAACCAAGGTTCAAATCTTTCCCATAACTTCATAGCTTTGTGATACTTGGAAAATTACTCAAATTCTCAATGCCTGAGGTCAATAAAGAACAATGGTTGATCTGCATTAGTAGAAGGAGTTTTTCCTCTAGTTTAGAGCCCTAAATCAATAGAATCACCAATGAGAAGGTGGGGGGGAGGTTGGGTAGGCCAAGGTACTAGGTGCTTTCTTTCCAAGAGAAATTCTTCATTAGCCCCATTTTATCCATCTTATTTACAAGCTTCTTTTGAGACCAGATAAGGAATTTAAAAAAATCTTGACCTTAGTGGAAGGCATTGTAGTTTTTGTTTTGCATTTTTATTTTTGTAATTTAAATCAGGGTTTGGATAAGTCCATCAATAGACATTCTGTAGTGGACCCTGGTACCCTTTATCATGTGAAAGTAACAGTTTTTAGAAGCTGTCTAGTACAATGTCTCCAAAGACTACTTGTAATATGAGGGTCATAAAAGTATCTATGTGGCAGCATTGCTGGGGAATTAAGTGAAATACTGAACCAAAATAAAGTACTTTGTAAACTTTAGAAAAGAAAAATTTCTCTGGAAATTAAAATTCTGAACAAATAGCTACAAACATTTAATGAAGAGCATTTATGAAAATCAATCTCTTACAATGAACATTACTGTTACCATATAACAGTAATATTGTTTTACGAATGACTTTTAGCAAATTGTCTATTATAAATATCCAAGTTAACTATAAAGGACATATAAAGAAAGATACTTTTGCATCCAGAGAAAGACATGATAAATAGAAGTATTTATAGAATAATTTCACACACACATGTGTATTTATATACATACACACATATTTGTTTCTAAGGTAGACATCTCTAAGGGGGGAAGTAGGAAAAAAATTCACATAATAATGGATATTTGAAAGGAATAGCAAGTTGCACATAGTAGATTTGCAGTTTCATTTGCAATCCCTTTTTTTATTATAGTATGTTAAAGAAATTATTTACTTCTTAAATTAAAAATTTTAAAAATCAGTCACTAATAGTTCCTAATAGCTGTTATATGATCCAACTAGTCCTAGGACAGCTAGGTAGTGCAGTGGATAGAGAACTGCCCTTGGAGTCAGAAGGATTCCAGGAGAATAGGAATTCAAATCTGGTCTCAGACACTGGACTCTTTTTGTTTGTTTGTTTGTTTGTTTATTTAGTTTTTGCAAGGCAATGGGATTAAGTGGCTTTTGCCCAAGGCTACACAGCTAGGTCATTATTAATTGTCTGAGGTCGGATTTGAACTCAGGTACTCCTGAGTCAAGGACCAGTGCTCTATCCACTGTGCCCCCTAGCCAACCCTAGACACTTGATTCTTACTAGCTGTGTGACCTTGGGCAGATCACTTTACCCTGACTGCCTAGCATCCAGAACAATCTCAGTCATCATGATTCATATCTGGCCACTAGACCCAGATGACTGTGGAGGAGAAAGTGTGGCTGGTGACTTAACACAGCTCCCCCTCACTCAAACCCACTTCATGTGCTTGTTATGGCATCACCTCCCTGATGCCATGGTCTTCAAGACATGAAGGGAAAATACAGTAGTCCTAAAAGGCTTAGTTTGCCTGTACAAATTTAAGCATTAATGAATACACCCATATCTAGGACTGATTTCTTGTTCTTAACTATCTTCTGTCCCATGGGGAAATGCCAGGCCCTTAGAAAGCCACTATCGTCTCTCTAGGGTGGAGGCAAAGATATTTGACTTTCTAACCTACAATATTGTTTCAAAGAAAGCTCTTTGTAAACTTTAAAGTGTTGTCTCCAGGTGAGCCACTTTTCCTATTATTCTTCCTCTAAAGTCCTGTAGTGCTGCAGCAGCATATCAAAGGCTATGGCAGTGGAGCACAAGTTCTGACTTGTCCTACCAACTTAGAAATTTTTCTAGGATCCTGCCCAGTGATGTTTTGGGTTGTCTTTTTTTTAAGTTGGTTTTTTTTTTTTTTAGCCCCTGGAATTTATGAAGACTGTATCACAATCTGCATTAACAGAGCAATAAAATCAGGGACGTATGAGAAGAGGGTAATCTGAGTGTCTTGGTAGCTCCCAGACATTGAAGTTGGGGATGATGCCAGCCTACTTCAGCACAAAGGCCTTTTCTTTGGGGGAAAAAAGCATAAAAAGAAATTTAGGCAACAGGAAATGATGATACTTCTGAATAGAAGGACAGAATTCTGCTTATATCTCAAGACATTTGTTTTCTAAGACACACACACACACACACACACACACACACACACTCATTTTATCAGGGACCTGGAAGAAATCATTAGCCCCATTTTTCTGTATCTTCCAGCCCCTGAGATGTTCACCTCAAGAAGACAAATGGGATACTCCTTTGCTGTTGACTGGTGGTCCCTGGGAGTGACTGCTTATGAGCTGCTCAAAGGCCGGGTAAGATAAAATTGTACTTCAGCTCGTTTCATGACACAATATACTGTATTTTTACAAGGAAAAAAAAAACATGGTCTACCTGCAACAATTCAGTGTATCCTCAAGCTCTGCCTCCTCTACATCCCTCTTTTGAATTGACAGCCAAATATAAGTAAGTCCTGTACCCCAATGAGGAGCTGGTAAGAATCTGTGTGATTTCAGGGCAGATGAATTCCCTGTCATTCAGCATGGGATTCAGAATGTTGGTTATTAAGCCGCAGAAATTGGAGGAGCCATTTGAATAATAGAAATCTCCCAAGTGGTGACTGCAGTACTATTCATTAAGTAACTCATGTAAATATATTTGTATGTTTGAAGAAAGTCATTTTGCAATCACAACATGACAGCCTAGTCGAGAAACTCCCCACTATTGCAGGTGTGAATTATTAATGCAACACCATTCATGCCTCATCATATTGAATTCTTTCCTTGATTCTGAAGTCTTGGGTTCAGGGGCAAAAGAGTGTTGTCTCTGAAAACAATTTTTTTTTGCACTAATGGAAAGAGTCTTCTTTTTCTTTCTTTTTTTTTTTAACATATTAAAGTGACTATTGATTTTCCACTGATAATTCATTTCATTTAGGGGAGAGCTTCTGAACATTTTCTAGCACTCCTCTTCATGAACATTGCCATAGGGGATACAAAGAGGAAAGTAGAGAGGAATATCCAACAAGAAAGAAAGTAGGCAGACGAATGAGAAGACCTCTGGTATTGTGATCCCTGGTGATTGGAAGACATCAGCTGAGAAACACTGATCGAAAGTCCTTAGTGTAGTTTAGGGCATCTCATTTTGAAAATTCTGTGGTATCCTAAGAAATGAAATTGGATGGAGTGGGGAACGAGAGTCAGGAGAGTGAAATTCTGGGTAGGAAATAGCAAAATTGAGGAACAGGGATTAAATTCCTGGATACTATAGTATATAGCAGAGATAAAAGAATTCAGACTCAATCCAAGGAATAGGGAGTAAAATGGAAAAGCCCTTTTAATAAAAAGGGCCCAAATATATATTTTATAGTAATTCTCATTTCTCTGATCCACATGGACCACCATGATATTAAGGCCCCTCCTCTGAATGAGCTCCTGCTTATTAGTGCTCTTTCTAAAATATGCTTCCTAGAAATGGACACAATTCTTCTTACCAGGGCAAAGAACAACAAGCCTATCATCTCCATTGTCCTGGTAATTACATATTTCTTTCTTTCTTTCTTTCTTTCTTTCTTTCTTTCTTTCTTTCTTTCTTTCTTTTTTTTACTTTAGCATCCCTTTTTCCATATTTTATATTTTATTTTATTTTTCGACTTACATATTATAAAATTTTTTCTACATTCATCCACTTGCATATTTATAAGGTACACAATTTTCTACCACTTTCCCTTCCCACCCCACCCCCCTCCCCTCAGTGGTGAACATTCTGGTAAAAGTTATACATGTAGATTGTTATTAACAGATTTTCAATTAGTCATTTTGTATATGAGCAATTAGGACTAAGGAAAAATAGATAAAACCATAATTACATCTTTCTTAATAGAGCCTAAGATTTTTTTCACTCTTGAATACTATTGACCCATTTTGAAATTTCACTGTTGTTAATTATTTCAGTCATGCCTGACTCTTCATGACTCCATTTGGGAGTTTGTGGTAAAGAAATTGGAGTGGTTTGTCATTTCCTTCTCCAGCTTATTTTACAAATGAGGAAACTGAGGTAAATAGGATTAGGGTTAAGTGATTTGTCCAAACTGTGGATAGAGTGGAGTCAGGGAGACCTGACACCTGATTTGAACTCAGGTCTGCCTGACTCCACTCTATCCACAGAACACCTAGCTGCCCAGTTGAGCCTCCTGTCCCCTAAAATCAGGTAAACTGCTTTCTAGCCACATCACCTTGAGTGTCATTTCTACTTTTTAAAATAATCATTGGATTCAGATGCATTAATAATACAAATGTGGTGGTATCTCTGTGATCTAGGATGAGAAAAGATTATTACAAAAATACTGGAAAGTCTGTTTCATTTCATGTGGATTTATTTTCCCTCTTACAGTTTCATCAATGACTGCTCTTCATTTGATTTCACTTGGTTGGATCTCATGCCAAACTTTTTGTAGACATATTTTTTTTTTACTGTTTCTTAGTCTTTTGCCCAGCAACATTGTTTATAATTTTCCATTGGCCTCCTCTGTAATGTTTTGACTATGAGTTTATATTATAAATCATTTTATAGTTTTTTTGCTACCAGGTCTCCTCAGCTAAAAGGAATTATCATAGGAGCAAAGGTAGTTTCCAGGGAATTTTTTTGTCTTCTTATTTTGGTTATTATTATTATTGTTATTATTATTATCATCATCATTATTATTATGTTTTTGCAAGGCAAATGGTGTTAAGTGGCTTGCCCAAGGCCACACAGCTAGGTAATTATTAAGTGTCTGAGACCGGATTTGAACCCAGGTACTCCTGACTCCAGGGCCGGTGCTTTGTCCACTATGCCACCTAGCCTCCCCCTTGGTTATTATTTTAACTGATTGATCACTGTATTTCAATCCCAGTTCTACCACTTACCATCTGCTTAATCTTAGGAAAATTATTTAACATCTCTGGACCTTAGTTTCTTCATTTGTAAAATTAGGGGGTTGAACTAGATGACCCCAAAGACCCCTTCCAGCTCTGAATTAATGATCTTAAGAATTGGCAACAATTAGAGTCCATGTCTTTGTTTTTAATATTTATTATTTTTTCAGAGTCCATAGTAAGGGAGGGCTATAAGTGCATGGAATATTTTTGTCTCATTTTTCCCTTCTCTCTATTTCGAATTAATTTTGACTTTTGCTCTAATCAGGTCCTCTAGTAAAGCATCAATTTTTGGGTAAAAAATCATCTATTTAGAGGATCAACAATTTAATAATTACAAAATCTGAAAACTATGTGATTCTCTGTACATACTCTGTATAAAAATTCTGTGTGCATAGTTGTTGACATATTTTCTCCCCCATTTGATTGTGAGTTCCTTGAGGGCAAAGAATTTTTTTTACCTCTTTTTTAATCCCTAGCACTTAACACAGTGCTGTACACATGACAAGCACTTAAATTGGTTGTCACACTTGATATCTAACCCCAGACCTCTGTTTGTATGATAATACTGTGAAGTCTACCTGAGTAGTTACCATGGGCAATTGAGTGTTGGATTTGAGACACTAGACAGGTGAAAATAAATTAGTGTGAATTATTTTAGTAAATAGAAAAAAAGAGGAGAGTGGATCTTAACCTAATTAAAGAACAGCTATAAAAATTTAAGTGGGTTCATCTCATGTTATAAACTCCTCTCTGGTGGTGTAACAATTTTTTGAAAATAGTTCCCAGGCTTTGGATTTTTTTTTTGTCCTTTCTGCTTTAGCTTCATTAAAAC
Organism: Macrotis lagotis; assembly: GCF_037893015.1. Classification (NCBI taxonomy): domain Eukaryota; kingdom Metazoa; phylum Chordata; class Mammalia; order Peramelemorphia; family Peramelidae; genus Macrotis; species Macrotis lagotis. The sequence goes on along the minus strand of NC_133658.1, from coordinate 402,614,745 downwards.
CAGTTCTTACCTCTTCCAAGTGGTGAAGATTCTGGGGACAACTTGATGACAATTTCATGACTTCTCCCCACCAGGTGGAGATTATCTCAGGGTAACCATCTCAATGGTCAAGTCCATGACCTTTGTCTGTTGGCTCTTCAGAATTTACAAGTAGTGTTGTACTCTTGTGAGGTGTCTTTCAATAATTATATGTTGGACTTATATGAACTCAATAAACAATTATTTATTTATTAGGTTTTTGTTATGGTAGGTTTGTTATGCAAACCAGAAAACAGTTAAAAACATGTTTGCATTGGCCAACTTATTGGAGTCCTGTGCAGTAATTAAAAAATAAATCTAGTAATTATGATAACAAATTTGAACAAATTTATACAAAATGATTATAAACACATTTTTATATTAAAGGTCTCCAAATGCATCTTTGAATATTTTTATAAGGTATGTTCAGTTCTAATATTTGCTAATTGATTATATACACTAATAGAAAAGAAAAAAGGTATTATAATGTAAAACAAATAATCTCAAATTACATATACTTGACATTAAATTAAATTGACTATATATAGCACACTTGATATATAAACTTTAGTTCTTTCTGTATTACCTCCCTATTAAGAATGCCTTAGGGGCGGCTATGTGGCACAGTGGATAAAGCACAGGCCCTGGAGTCAGGAGTACCAGGGTTCAAATCTGGTCTCAGACAGTTAATAATTACCTAGCTGTGTGGCCTTGGGCAAGCCACTTAACCCCATTTACCTTGCAAAAACCTAAAAAAAAAAAGAATTATGCCTTAGCTGAGCCTTGAGAAAAGGGTACTCTAATCCAGGAGTTCTTAACCTGGAGTCAGTGAACTCATTTTAGAAGATCTTTTGATAAATGTATTTCAATATAATTCTATGTATTTTTTATATATTTTCAAACATAATTCTGAGAAGGGGTCTATAGGCTTTCATTATATTTCCGAGGGGGGGGGTGGTCTTTGCCACCAAAAAGGTTAAGGATTCCTTCTCTGGATCACTTAAAGTAATTAAAAATGACTGTGATTGAATTTGAAATTCTAATGGGGAAAAAATTACTTTAGCCATCAAAAATCAATAAAATTGAATAAGAAGGGAAACAAATTATATTACCAGGCTTCTTATGATAATTGCTAGAAGACAATAGAAGCACAGTAGTTCCCTTTAAATAGTTGAAGGGCTACTGTCTGGAAGAAGACTTAGACTTCCTGTTAATTCTGAATACAGAACTGGGACCAGTAGGGGATGGTAAGTTAAGGAAGCCAGTTGTAAAGAAGCAAATTTCAGCTCCAACTTGAGAAAATACTCAAATAATGAGAGCTGTCTGAAAATGAAATTATGCGAAGTAGTGAGTTCCCAGAGTCAGGAATGCCTTTAGAAGAGAATCCTGCATAGAGGTGAAGGAGGGAATTGAACTTGATGACCATTTAAGATTTCTTCAAGATCTAGGATTTTGCAGCTCTATGAATCAGAAACTAAGCCATAAAAAATGATGTTTTGAAAAGTATGCTCAGGCAAGAAAGAACAAAATACCAACCATTTTTGAACAATTACCAACATCTCTTAGAGAGAGTGTTAAAAAATCACTTTGACATTTATAAGTTATTATTTAGATAGAAACATAAGTTTCAAAAAGGTAATGAATTTGAAAATGCTGCCTTGAGTCTTAGTTTAATAACAGCTGTTGACAAATGTGATCCTGAGTAGTTAAATTCTGCCTTCTCTACACTTAATGTTGCTGGCCTCTTCTCTCCAAGGTACCTCTGGAATAACCATCAATTTCTCAAAACTTGGCTGATTTCCAACCACATTCCTTTCATTTTGTGCTCTTCAAAGTTCTTTTTTTGTTTGTTTATGAAATGCCATAGAACAACAGCCAATTAAATTGCTCCCAATTTAACACAAAAAATTGCTACCACCCAACACTTGAAATTATGGGAGGGAAAAATAATCATCAGAAGCGAATGTTCAGCAATGCCAAAAACTGAAGAGACATCAAAGAGAAGGACCTAAATCAGACCATTGGATGTGGCAATTAGGTCAACAATAGTGATCTTAAAGAGAACATTTTCAGGAAAGAGGGAGGAAGCTCAGTTGCAAGTGATTGAGGAGTGAATAGTGAAGAGATGAAGATATTGACTATAATCAATTTTAATTTTTTTAAATGTATGGTATTTTCATTTTTACATGTTTTGATTTCTAAAAATGTCTTTCCTTCCTTTCTTCTTCAAAAGAATCATCTCTTAGTACAAAGAAAACAAAATAAAGAGGAAAAAAATCAATTCTGCGAAACTGACCGATAAAGGAGCCACACAGAATAATAGAGACATTTTACCTCACCCATAACTGTATACCTCTACAAAATCAGTCAGTAAACATTATTAAGCAGACATTGTGCTAAGTGCAGAAAATGCAAAGAGAGGTAAAAAATAGTCCCTGATTCCAAGGAGCTCACAGTCAAATGAGGGTATGCCTAACTTTCCTCAGTCCTTCCATCATTGAATATTTCTGTTTATAATCATCCTTGACAATTTGTTGGGCATGAGGTAAAACAGCATTATTTTAATTTGCATTCTTCTTGATATTAATAATCTTTTATGTAGTTGTTGATCATTTGCATTTCTTCTTCTGAAAACTGTTCAATCTCTCGACTACTTGTTCATGACATTGGGGAATGGCTCTTCATCTTGGGTCATGAAAATGGAAAGGTATGAGACAATATGGAATGAAGAAAGCAGATCCAAAAGAATAGTATACCCAATGGCTATAATAATGTAAATGATAACAATACTTAAAAGACATTCATCTTACATGAACTGTAATAAATAACCTTAGCCAGAGGGAATTGATAGGGAAATATGACTTCCTCCTCTCAGTGGGAAGTAGGAACCATAACTATGGAATGTGCTATACATATATATATATATATATATATATATATATGTATGTATGTATGTATGTATATATATATACAATATCACACTGGTTCCTATGTCATTTAATTTTGCTTAAATATTTATCTCCATTGCAAGGAAGGGTTCAGTGGAATGGGAGAGGGGGCAAAATAAGAAGACATGCAATGGTTTAAAAACAAAAGACATCAAAAAAACTTTTTTTAAAAAAAAAGGATCTCTAAGCTTCTTTCCAGTTCTATATGTTTGTCTTTCATTCTCAAAGATGACCATGATATCAGGGAGGTGATGCTATGACAAGCATATGAACTGGAATTGAGGGAGTGCTGTGATTTGTCTCCAGACTCACTTTCTCCTCCAGAGCCCCCTGAGTCCGGTGGCCAAATATGAATCATGGCAATTAGAGATGGCACTGGATGTGAGGCAATCAGGTTAAATGACTTGCCCAAGGCCACACAGCTAAATGTCTGAGGCTAAATTCGAACTCCAGTTCTGACTCCAAGGACAGTGCTTTATCTACTGTGCCATCTAGCTGGTCCTTCCAGTTCTATAACCCAGTTATGATCATATAAACATTTCTATCCCATTGAGATTTCTATTTATTTGTTTAGTTTGTTTTGGAATGAAGGAATTTTGACCTGTGATTTCATTTGCATGGAAACTTTTTTACTTCAGTATATATTATAACATCTCAGCTTTAGAATTATAAGTCTTAGAGATAGATCTGTATGAGCATTTTCCCTAAAGTTGTAACTTATTTGAGATCATATAGTTTAAAGGGCTAACTCATCATTCTAGCTATTAAACCATGGTACTCTTACTTAAGAAGGCAACTGGGCAGTTAAATGGATAGAGCACTGGACCTGGGATCAGGAAAACTTCAGTTCAAATATAGTCTCATACACTTATAAACTGTGTGACCTTGGGCAAATTACTTAACCTCTCTTGATCTATTGGTGAAGGAAATAACAAACCACTAATATTTTTGTTAAGAAAACTCCATGAACAGTATTGGCATGCTTTGTGACCACATTGGTCACCAAGAGTCAGATACAACTGAAGAAAAGAAGGAAAGAAGGAAGTCATAGAAACAAAAGTTTAGAATCATCCAGACCTGAGGTTTCAAACTTACCTGAGCCCACAACACTCCCAAGTGTAGCCTGAAGCCGATTAAAATATTTTAACTGTATCATGCCAACTCTTAAATCGGTGATATCTGCTTGAAATTATCTTCAAATGGAACTTGTAAAAATTCACTTATTTTTCCAAAGTAAAATAAAATGAAATCTCTTCTTTACTCCACCAAAAAAAGCCTACAATTGGGGAATGGAAAGCCTTTTAAATGTAAATTTTCAAGCACATTTTCGAGTCTCACCCCAAGAAATAGTCTTCCCTAGGATATCTGTCCAATCAGGGACCCAGGACAGTAGCAAAAAATGCTAATTTCTTATGCTAACTTTCTTTTAACACTATGCATAGCATAATGGGATTTGAATTGGAAAGGGATTTTAGATTATTGATCATTTGGACCAAGCTCCTCATTTCATAGAAGAGGAAACTGAGGAACAGAAAGGAAAGTGCCCCCACTATCACAATGGAAGTAGAACCAAGTGCCAAATTCCACTTTATCCTAACAGAATGGGGAAGGGGAGCCCACCTGAGATCCCTGATCTGTTGGGGTTTTTTTTAGGTTTTTGCAAGGCAAATGGTGTTAAGTGGCTTGCCCAAGGCCACACAGCTAGGCAATTATTAAGTGTCAGAGACCGGATTTGAACCCAGGTACTCCTGACTTCAAGCCAGTGCTTTATCCACTACGCCACCTAGCTGCCCTTCTGATCTGTTTTACCTTGGCCTCCAGCCTGGTTGGAAAAATGGAGGGGCCTCTAGGCAATTCATGGCCAATCTGAATTCTCCTTGTATGGACTTGCTTCCTCTGTTTTGAAAGCACTTAGCTGGGGTGGCTAGGTGGCACAGTGGATAAAGCACCGGCCCTGGAGTCAGGAGTACCTGGATTCAAATCCGGTCTTAGACACTTAATAATTCCCTAGCTGTGTGGCCTTGGGCAAGCCATTTAATCCCATTGCCTTGAAAAAACCTAAAAAAAAAAGCACTTAGCTATGCTGGCCATATCCCAGCTAGGAGGTAGCTCTTTGTTGGTGGTGGATCTTTTTCTTTCAGGCCCTTTGCTTTATGAGCTGCCTCATTTCATTGGACATATTGTTGTTGCTGTTGTATTTACAATTTAGTGTTCATATATTTACTTCAGCTGAGCTAGGCCTGGCCCTGTACTGATTTTCTGTAGTTCTTTTGAGGGGAGCAATTCAGGGAGGTATGGGGTGCAGGTGGCATGAGAAACTGAACAATAACATCTTAGTTATTGAATGCTGGCCTGGGAAAATTTCCAAAGGAAGTGTTTTTCTGCCTTCTTCTCTCTCTCTCTCTCTCTCTCTCTCTCTCTCTCTCTCTCTCTCTCTCTCTCTTTCCCCCAGCAAAAGAGAAATAATTTGTTATATTTTTGCAGAGGCCATATCAGATTCGCTCTGGTGCATCTACTAATGACATTGCTCACATGTTCAAGACAGCAATTGTGACCTACCCAGCTTCATGGTCAGTGGGAATGGTGACGCTGTTAAAAAAGGTAAGAGAATGGGCAACATGGTACCCATGACTAGAGAATATTATGAATAATTGCTAATATTAATGTAGCAGTATATACTTTCAGATCACTGGACAGAGTCAGGAAGTTTTGGGTTCAAATCCAATTCTTACTAGCTATATGACCTTGGGTAAATCATTTAACTTGTCTGCCTCAGTTTCCTCAACTGCAAAAAAGGGAGTTGGATGGCTAATTTGGAAATATGAACTACATGATTTCACATATATAATTGATATCATTTTGTTTACCTTCTCAATGGGTGGTGGAGGGACTCAGAGAGAATTCAGAACTCACAATGTTTTTTTGTTTTGTTTTGTTTTTAGGTTTTTGTAAGGCAAACAGGGTTAAGTAGCTTGCCCAAGGCCACATAGCTAAGTAATTATTAAGTGTCTGAGACCAGATTTGAACCCAGGTACTCCTGACTTCAGGGCCAGTGCTTTAGCCACTACGCCACCTAGCCGCCCCCTCACAACGTTTTTAAAATGAATGTTAAAAATAAATAAATATCTGGGGCAGCTAGGTGGTACAGTGGATAGAACACTGGCCCTGGAGTGAGGAGTACCTGGGTTCATATCCAGTCTCAGACACTTAATAATTACCTAGCTGTGTGGCCTTGGGCAAGTCATTTAACCCTATTTGCCTTGCAAAAATCTTTTAAAAAAAAGAAAAGAAAAAAAAAGAAATATCTAAAGCTACATAACACACATATATACATATTTAAATGTATATGTGTGTGTGTGTGTGTGTGTGTATAAAATAAAGGGTTTGAACTCCTTAGTCTCTAAGTTCCTTTCCACTATACTACTATAACCTCCAGTTCTTAAACTTACAAGATTCATGCTATTTGCATTTCACAATAGCTCTGATTGCTAAATAATACAAAATTATCACACTTCCCATTTTACAGAAAGAAAACTATGGTCCAAGAAAGGGAAACAACTTGCCAGATGATCTGGTTCTCCAAGACCCCATTTGGGGTTTTCTTGGCAAAGATGCTAGAGTGGTTTACTATTTCTTTATCCAGCTCATTTTACAGATAAAGACACTGAGGCAAAGAGTTACGTGACTTGCCAAGGGGTGTACAGCTCCTAAATGTCTAAGACAGATTTGAACTCAGGTCTCCCTAACTCACGACCTCACATTCTATTCACTCTGCCACCCAGGAGAACCTGCTATTCAGTGGATCAAAGACAGACCATGCAGTCCAGCCTCATCATTTTATGAGCAGCTAAGCCACTGAGCCCAGTGCTTATGAACATACATGAAAGTTCATTGATGAATTTCTCAGTGGCTAATCCTCCATTACAAACAAATGAGGAAAATGAGGTCTAGAGAGAAAAAGTGTTTTGCCTAACTAAGGTCATGTGTTATACAACTGGCAAATTTGAGGTTCAAAACGAAATGTTCTGACTCTAGAAGAGCATGGACACCAGTGTACCTGCTAAACTGTGATCTCTATGGGGCAGAGACTATGCCATTTTGTATCTTTCTAACTTTAGAATCGTAACATTGTAGGCATATAATTAAAATCTGTTAAATTAAGCATTTGTTAAATTGAATTTAACAGGTATTTATTGAATGCCCACTATATGCTGGCACTATGGGATATGCAAAAGAAATATAACATATGATATTTACCTTAAAGATACATAGTCTTATTAAGGAGAGAATGAGTCAATGAAGAAATATTTATTGAGCTCCTACTGTATTCACAGAACTGGGATAAGCATCGTAGATGACACCAAGAACTACATTCCATTATAGGAACTCATCAGCTGGTAGGGACAGCTAAGAGATGTACACATAAAAAGATTATTAGCAATTCAAAATGGCGTAGTGTAAGAAAAATGGCAAATGAGAGGCAGAGCGAGTAGTGTCACAGGAATGGATTTAGGAAAAAAAAAGACATATAGCACAATTACTCACAATAACATTTTCATCTGACAAGGTTGGACACTACCCTCTGGTGGTTCTGTTGAAATAAATTTATTGTTTCAATCTAATTCCTACTGATGTAATCCTGATAATAGTCTTAAAATCATGGCTCTATTGTGTCTATTCTATGGTCTATGGGTCATATGCAGCCTCCAAAGCCCTTTCATCTGGCATTATTACATTTTATTATAATAAAATAATATTGGTAATAGAGGTTACATTATAGTCATAAATAAATATTAAATTCTGTATGTGACCTGACGGGTTTTGCTGGGTGATATGGCCCAGAAGGGCTAAAAGGTTGGACTCCCATGCTCTAAATCTAAGAGAAACTTCTGAGGCCAACTAATCCATTGCTTTAATTTTAATGATGAGGAAAGAATGAGAATTAATGATAATAATAATCTAGCATTTATTTAGTTGTTCAAGCTTTACAAAATACTTTACAAATATTGTGTCATTTGATCCTGAGAAGTAGATGCTATTATTATATCTATTTTATAGGTGAGAAAGCTGAGGCAAATAGAGATTAAGTGATTTGCTCAGAGCCATGGAGACATGTGGAGAGGCAGGATTTGAACTGACGTTTTGCTTTTTTTAGGACAGTACCACCTAGCTGCTCCTAAGGAAACTGAGACACAAGGAAATTAAATATCTTACCAAAGTCACATAGGTCATATTAGAGGAGTTTCTGAACCCAGATCCATGACTCCAGAATCAGAGACATCATGAAAATGTCCCCCTCTAGCCAGCATGTTGGATTCATTTTGTTCAGAGTTCACAGAATTTAACTTTCTCTTTGGTTTCTAAAGTCAGTTCATTTTCGTGAGGGAGCAAATCACATCTGTAAAACTCCCACAACCAGGTGTATGACTAGTATTAGGCTATCTGGACTTTGTTATCAGGAAACATATGGGGGTTATATTTTCTCAAACTCCCAGTAGTCCTCTGACTTTTTGCCTTTTTTCTTTGTCTTTGTACTGTAACTCCATGTCCCCATACCAGAGATAGATTATCCTCAGTTCCCTTTCTCCAACTGAATTTGCCCCAAATACAGTAATTCTTAGTGATCTTTATAAGTACAGCTACTGTCTGAAAGCATAGAAAGACTGGTTATCTAGAGACGTCATCCCCAAGCAATCCCACTTTCCAAACCCTGAAATGGGAGGGAGGGGTCAGGATAAACATAACAGTTATTTGCCAGCATCTAGATGTAATATATGAAAAATAGGAAATAATTTATATGACTAAAACCATAAGAAGAATTTTAAAAAGAAATTGGTAGAATCAGACTAATCCTGAAAAAAGACATTCATTTTCTTTTTTTATTATTCAGGAAGAATAGTATTTCATAACAGGGACCAAATAGGACAACTCAAGTTCTCTATTGTCTGGTCTGCAGAACATTTTCTAACCTTGTTTGTGACAGTTATCTGGCCCTGAAAGAGGTCTGGAGTTGAGGAGTACTTGGCTAGTACAGTCAAGGTTTTTATTTTTCAGCCTGAATCCATGGGTGAAAGCATATTTTCAGGACAGATTCCCAAGTGCCAAAAATTAGTCTGCAGGGATCTAACAGATGTTAGGCAGCTGTAACTGTTCACATCTCTTTTAGCAGCTTCTCCTAGTTTTTTCTTCATATAGATCTTTCCTTCTTGAATGAATAATGTGTTATAAATAAATTTACACTTGTACATAATCCCACCAAGGATATTTAGTGGCTGAAATTATTGTAAACAGGCCAGCTGCATGAGGTACCTTTGTTAGTAAAATGCAGTGTAGAAGAAGGACCCCCAAAGTCAGGAATCCTGGGTTCAAATCCTAATTTTAGTAACTTAGTATGGGGTCACTGAGTCTCACTTTTCCTCATTTATAAAATGGTTATCATAATATTTGCAATACTTACCTCCTAGGATTGTGAAGAACAGATTTTTTTTCGTTTGGGGGATTTGGGGTATTAAGCAGCTTGCCCAAGGCCACACAGCTAGGTAATTATTAAGTGTCTGAAGTCAGATTTGAACTCAGGTACTCCTGACTCTAGGACCAGTGCTCTATCCACCACACTACCTAGCCACCCCCATGAAGAACACATTTTGTAACCATTAATTTGTCAAGGGTAGACATAATACCTATCATGGACCAAATCTGACTGCTTTTGTATAGCCCTACAAGCCAAGATTGTTTTCTATATTTTTACCCAAAGTCATATATTAAAAATATAATCTTATATTGTTATAACATTATTTTATATGAAAATAAAGTTATATTGCATTATATTAAAATATAATCTTATTTTAAAAACTAATCTTGGGGCTATAAAAAATGGCAGTAGATCATATTTGAATTTCCCTGGGTAGAACTCAAAAGCTTTCAATGGCTATCCATTGCCAGTTGGATGAAAATATAAAATCCTCAGCTTGACATGTAAAGCCTTCCAATCTAACTCTCCACTCATATTCTACTTTTCTCTTTTTCATGTATTCTCCACTCCAGCTGTTCCTCATTTGTGATATTCCATCTCTCATTTCCAATCAACTAAGTGATTCAGTGGGTAGAGAACAAGACTTCTGACTCCTAGGGGGCAGCTAAGTGGCGCAGTAGATAGAACATCAGTCCTGGGGTCAGGAGGACCTGAGTTCAGTCCAGCCTCAGACACTTAATAATTGCGGGCAAGTCACTTAAACCCATTACCTTAAGTAAAAGTAAAAAAAATAGAAAAAAAAAAGACTTCTGATTTCTAGACCTGCCTTCAGGAAGCTTACTGGCTTTGTGACCTGGTGCAAGTCATAATTTCTCTCTGCCTCAGTTTCCTCCTTGGTAAAATGAGTTAATAATCACACCTCCCTCCTGGGATGGTTTTGCTAGGATGAAATGAATTAACATATATAAAATGATTTGCAAACAGAGAACTATATAAATGATAGCTATTATTATTATTATTAAGTTTTTCCACAAGTACCTCTCTCTCATTTCTAGAATGCATTCCCTTTTTATCTAAATCATATAGAATTCCTAGTTTTCTTCACAAATGCCATCTCCTACAAAAGGATTTTTCTATGACATCTTCCCATTTCCCCAATTATAATCACTTTCTTCCTCTTGAAGTTTATTTTGTATTTATCTATGTGTTATACATGATGTAATTGGGGCAACAAGGTGGTACAGTGGATAGAGTGCTGCACCTGAAATCAGGGATATTCATCTTCCTGAGTCCAAATCCAAAGTCACACCAGCTGTGTGACCCTGGGTTAGTCATTTAACCCTGTTTGTCTGTTTTCTCATCGTTTAAAATGACCTGGGGAAATGTCAAGCTACTCCATTAGTTTTGTCAAGAAAATTCCAAATGGTGCCATGAAGCATGACTGAAATGACTCAATCTGAAGTGAAATGATAAACAGATTACAACAGGATCAAGTTGGGACCAAATTAAATATCAAGGCTCATATAAGATCATTACTTCAGATCTCTAGGGACCTTAGAGGCCCTCTGGCCCAATCATTTCATTTTTTTCAGAAGAAGAAACTGAGCCCCAAGTTGGCTTAAGTGAGTTTCCTAAGGTCACATAGGTTATAAGTGACAGAGCTGTGATTCAAACACAGATCTTCTTATTCCAAATCCTGTGCACTTTCCACTCATCCTTGTCTTACCCACCCATGTGTTATTCATCTACACGTTTAGTGCACAATCTCAGACAAAGACAAGGATACTAAATGACAGGCCATTTTATTCAGAGAATGAGATATCTGTTTATCACACACCAACTAAGCCTCAAGTCTTAGTCCCTGGTCAAGGTAAGCATTATCTTTACACAGCTAAAGTGACCTTTCTTGAATAAAGACATTGAGTGGAATCAAGCAGTCAATCAATAAGCATTTATTAAGTACCATAAGTTACATCATCTAGGACATGAGGAAAATCTCAAAAATCCAACTTATTTCAGTACTTTAAGAGTCCAAAGTTTATTATGTGTAGGTGTTCCTTCTAAGGAGGCAGTTCACAGTCCCTCAGCCTATGTTAACAGTTGAATAAATTGTTATGGTCAGAATCATTCATCTTATGACCAGTTCTCTAGTGATGGGCACCATCAGAATGAAGTAGACTGCTCATCAGATGACAGATATAGTCCATTCTTTGACCCATACTCAAAGCTATCTCAGGTTTGTAGGATCTGCTAGATGATATCACCTTGGAGAAGTCATTGGCCCCTCCATGCTACAGTGAAGTGTTTAGGGCAGGCTTTAGTGGCAGCAAAGTCAATTGTGGGTACAGTGTCATTTATTCTGATATATCTAATTTCTATGCCATTTCCTTGTTATTTTAGCATAGCAATCTTTATTGTGTTTTGCTAGCTTATTTAATATATCAATAATTAGTGGAATTAGTGGAAAGGGGCAGTTAAGTGGCACAGTGGACAGAGTGCCAGGCCTAAAAATAGGAAGACTAATCTTCTTGACTTCAAATCTGTCCTCAGACATTTCCTAGCCATGTGACCTGGGGTAAGGAACTTAGCTCTGTTTGCCTCAGTTTCCTCTTCTGTAAAATGAGCTGAAAGAAATGGAAAACCACTCCAGTGTCTTTGTCAAAAAAAAAACCTCAAATGGGGTCATGAAGAGTCAGACATGACTGAAATAACTGAATAATAATAAAACTGTGTAAAGTACTATTTCAGCCATTGGGAGCACAGCGATGAAAATTAAAAACTTTTAAAAATTGAAAATTGTCCTTGATCTCAAGGAGCCTACATCCTATTGGAGATTACAATATGTAAACAGTTAAATAAATATACAATAATTTGAAGTAGGAAAGAGCAGTGCAACTGTAAGACTCAGGAAGTGCTGTGGACGTACAATTGGCCAGACTGCTTACTAGTGGAATGACCATGTGCAAGACCTCTTCTGAGAATCAGTTACCTTATCTGTAAAATGTTCTGTTGTATTTTTCACTTATTTTGTTCAGTATTTCCCAATTACATTTTAATCTGCTTCAGGCTGTCCTTGGGAGAGTTGTAGGCTTAGTGGTATTTGAAACCTCCAGTCTGGATGATTTTTCATATTTCTTTCAATTCTAAACTTTTGGTTCTATAGCTTGGCAGCTGCTCCAATAAGGCTGGTGGGGGTTGTGGGGAAAGCTGTCTGAAGACATTATGGAACTGTTCATTAAAGGTGGTCTCTCCTTCATCGTACAAACTCTTGTGTTTTCTTGGCAGTTGCTTGAACAAAATCCTGACCACAGGTTTTCTCAGCTATCAGATGTCCAGGACTGCCCCTACTTGGCTGATGTGAATTGGGATGCAGTTCTGCAGAAGAGATTGATTCCAACTTTTATTCCTAATGTAAGTCAACTGAAAGAAACCCAACCCCCCCCCACTTCCTCCCCTTCCCACTGTTCATTTCAACACCTGTTCCAAGTTTCTTGCTTTGAAAAGATCTATATAATCCAGCCTACTGGGTCTCTATGGGGCAGAAGTCAACTGTGTTGCCTTTGCCTCTGACCATTCCACACCACTGAAATTGTGCCTGAAAAATTGGAGGGATTCACCATGATTCAGTACAAGAAGAATCTGAATACTAGGAGCACTACTTTTATATTTTACTAAGCCCTAGGGACAAGAAGGACATATGAAAGAAAGAGATTATATGAGCAAATGTGGGAAAAAATATTGAAGCAATTTCTCTGGTGGACTTATGATAAAGAATACTATCCAGGAGCAGCTAGTGGTGCAGTAGATAGAGCACTGGCCCTGGAATCAAGAAGACCTGAGTTCAAATTCAGCCTCAGACACTTAATAATTACCTAGCTGTGTGACCTTGGGCAAGTCACTTTACCTCATTGCTTTGCAAAACTAAACCAAAAAAAAAAAGGATGCTATCCATCCCAAAGACAGAACTGATGGTATCTGAATACAGACTGAAGTATACTTTTTTTCCACTTTATTTTTCTTAAGGTTTCTCTTTCATTGTTGGGGGGCAGGGTATGTTTATTTTTATAACATGACAATTGTAATGTTTTTCATGGCTGCACATTTTTTAACTTACACCAAGTAACTTCCTTTCTCAATGAGGGGAGTTGGGGTAGGTGGAAGGGAGAGAATTTGGAACTCAAGATTTTGGAAATAAATGTTGGAACTTGCTTTTTTACATGTAGCTTGGGGGAAAATTTTTTAAAATAAAATAAATTTAAAAAAAAGAAAGAGATGTTATCTGATTGAGGAAGACCCTTGGTGTCATAGAGCTAATATGTATTAGAAGCAGAATTTGAACCTTCCACTTCCAGATTCCAAGTTCAATAGTCTATCTACTACACTTAATGTTGCCTCAATATATTCGTCTGTGTAATTTAAATACTCGCAGGACACTAACCCATCAATAGCAATGCAGTGTTTAGAGGCATACTGACAATTCATTTTTTGCAAGTATTTAAGGTCCTTAATCTGGTTCAGTGTTTGGGGTCTTTGACTCCACATAGAGTCCTTGTTTAAGGGTTTCAGAAATTCAAATATATATTGAGTACAAACTTTGGTCTTAGCTCAATGCCAATGACCTCTGTGGATTTAAAAACAGGGATACCAAAGGACCCTGTTGTCCTTGAAGGGGCTTGCCAGTTTACTTGGAGGGACAGACATTTCACATAATTAATTGCAGTATAATGTTTGTCCTTCATTCACAAAGAAGACCATGACTTCAGGGAGGTGGTGCCATGACATGCACATGAAGTGGATTTGAGTGAAGGCATGCTGTGCTAAGCCACTAGCCTCACTTTCTCCTCCAGAGTCATCTGGATCCAGCGGCCAGATATGGATCAGGATGACTGGAGACTGCCTTGGATGAGAGGTAGTCAGGGTTAAGTGACTTGCCCAGGATCACTCAGCTAGTTAGTGTCCTCAGTGTCTGAGTCCTGTCTCCAATTGCTCTATCCACTGTATCTGATCATAATGAGGGTTTTCTTGGCAAAGATACTGGAATGATGTGCCATTTCCTTCTTCAGCTCATTTTACAGATGAGGAAACTGAGGCAAACAGAGTTAAAAGACTTGCCGAGGGGGCGGCTAGGTAGCGCAGTGAATAGAGCAGCAACCCTGGAGTCAGAAGTACCTGAGTTCAAATCTGGCCTCAGACACTTAAAAATTACCTAGCTGTGTGGCCTTGGGCAAGCCACTTAACCCCACTGCCTTGCAAAATCCAAAAAAAAAAAAAAAAAAAAAAAAAAAGACTTGCTAAGGATCACACAGCTCGGGAATGTCTGAAGTCAAATTTGAACTCGGTTCTTCCTGATTCCAAGCCTCAGTACTCTAGCCATTGTGCTCATCTAGTCAAGTTGTAACATAGAATTTAGAATTGAAAGGATCCTTAGAGATCATCTAGTTCAACCCTCTAATTTTACAATGGACAACACTGATACTGAGGTAATATGACTTGCTCCCATTCGCACACAGTCACCAGGAAAAGCCAGAATTTGATTCCAAGTCTTCTGATTACAAATCCATTGCTCTTCCTCTCAAACCCTAAGTGTTCTGCCCCTTCCCCAGCCCAACCCATTGTGTGGGCCACTTCATTAGTGCCACAGCACTCTTCCAGGAATGAAACCCCATAGTGACCCAAAAAGTCCACAAACAAGAAAGGTAAAATGTAATTTAGAAAAGATGTTTGTTTCCCTTTCTACCCATGGTGAGCTTATTAGAAGACAGAGAGAATAAAATATAAGCAAAAAGAATAATGAAGCACTATGCCATAGAAGGGGTGATAAATTATGTAAAGCATACAGTGGGCACTCTGCTGTCTTGATTGTCTTGGGTCGATTTCATTGAGACCTAGTTCAATCCCTTCCCTAGATCTGGCCCATTTGTCAAATGATATAAAAGGCTGAGACCACCTAGGGAGGTGACCTTTTCTTTTGTTCTCTACAGAAAGGGAGACTAAACTGTGACCCCACCTTTGAACTTGAAGAAATGATTTTAGAGTCCAAACCCCTTCACAAGAAAAAGAAACGACTGGCAAAAAAAGAGAAAGATACCAGGAAATGTGACTCCTCCCAGGTGAGCAAAAGAACACCCATATCCTCAGCTCCCGCTGATATTCTGAATAGTCATTTCCTAGCATGTTCTTCAATAATACCCTGCCTGTAGGGGAATGGTTTGTGTCACAAATTTTTTATTTCAATAAATTGTGTTTTGCTAAGAATGAAGTTGGGGTAGCCTGTTCCCAAGGATGTGCTAGCAAATATTTAACAACTAAATCTCCAGAAGAAAAAAAAGTATTCACAACACACAAATTTTTTTATTTACTTAATTTTTAATTAAAAGAATAATATAAATATTTCCATAACAGTAGAATTTTAAAAAAGATTTCATATGAAACTGCAAATCTATTATGTACAACTTATTATTCCTTATAAACATATAAAATTATCATATAAATTTTTCTTTTTTCCCTCTCCTACCCTAGAGATGACTACCTTTAGCCACAAATATGTGTATATATATATATATATATATATATATATATAAAATCATCCTATGCATACTTCTATTTATCAGTTCTTCCTCTGAATGTGAATATCATCTCCCTTAATATGACCTTTATAATTACTTTGAATATTTATAATAATCAGAATTATTTTTTTATTTTAATTTGGGTTAACTCATGCTAGGAACCCATGCTAGTCTGAAAAAAGAAAAATATATGCTATCTTATTTCAACTTGGCCCTCCCTGCTGTCTGACATTCCTTTTATTTCTTTATCGACCCTCTCTCATACTTCCTGCAGTATGTCCCAACCTGCTCTTCTCCTTTCAAATCCCCTACATCACTTCTACTCCCATCCCTCTCAGCAGAGACTTTGCCTCTGTTAGGAAAATCAAGGCAATTCACTGTGAGGTCCTTCTCCATTGTTTCACACCTTTACATCCCTCTCATCATTCCCCATTCTGTAGTCTTTTGTTCCAATCTCCAAGCAAGATATGGTCTTTCGCTCTGTGTCAAAGCTAATCCATACAAAGATTTTTTTTCCTTCAATTATTTGTTTCCTTTCTAATTCTGACTATATTACTTGTACAAATGGGTTTTTTTAATTTTATGTAATACAAACTGTCCATATTATTTTTTATGATCATCTATATCCCTTGTTTTGTTATAAATTCTCACTCATCCATAGTTGTGAGATGTAGTTCCTTTCCTTCATAATCAGATGATTTGATCTCTTATGTTTAGGTTATGTATCCATTGGGAGTTTACTGTGATATATGTGTAAGAAATGAACTAACTTTTCAATGTTAAATTCAGTGGTTTTTTTAATTATAAAGATTTTATTTATTTTGAGTGTTACAATTTTTCCCCCCTAATCTTACTTCCCTCCCTCCACCCCCCCACAGAAGGCAATTTGCCAGTCTTTACATTGTTTCCATGGTGTATATTGTTCCAAATTGAATGTGATGAGAGAGAAATCATATCCTTAAGGAAGAAAAATAAAGTATAAGAGATAGCAAGATCAGACAATAAGATATCAGGGTTTTTTTCCCCCCTAAATTAAAGGTAGTAGTCCTTGGTCTTTGTTCAGACTCCACCCCCTTGTTGCTCTTAGAGTATACAGTGTTTTTCTGGTTCTGCTCATCTCACTCAGCATCAGTTCATGCAAATCCCTCCAGGCTTCCATGAAATCCCATCCCTCCTGGTTTCTAATAGAACAATAGTGTTCCATGACATACATATACCACAGTTTGCTAAACCATTCCCCATTTGAAGGATATTTACTTGATTTCCAATTCTTTGCCACCACAAACAGGGCTGCCATGAATATTTTTGTACAAGTGATGCTTTTACCCTTTTTCATCATCTCTTCAGGGTATAGACCCAATAGTGGTATTTGCTGGATCAAAGGGTATGCACATTTTTGTTGCCCTTTGGATGTAGTTCCAAATTGCTCTCCAGAAAGGTTGGATGAGTTTACAGCTAGTGTTCTTTTTTTAACCCATTTGACTTCTCTATAATTTTTGTCCTTGTCTACCTCTTTTCCTTAAAACTTTCTCTCCCCCTGATTTTTGTGATATTGTTCTTTTTTTTTTTCATTTTCCCCTTCTACCTGGTTTGTCATGATGGAAAATTTCAAAGCTCTATTCTGAGACCTCTTCTTTCTCTTCACATTCCTTCTCTATGATCTCATCTATTCCTGTGGGTTTGAGTATCAGTTTCTTATGGGTGACACCTAAATCTATATATCCAGTATCTCTCTTTTGAATTCTAGTCTTGCATCAAAAAATCTCTGTTGGACATATTCACCTAGATGTCCCAATGGCATTTTGAATTCAGTATGTCCAAAATGGAATTTCCCCCCTGCCCCCAACTAAACTTGGTATTCTTCCAAACTTCCCTATTTTTATAGAAGGTACTACCATTTTCCTACTCACTAAGGTTCACAACCTCAGAATCAGTTTTGTTTCTTCCTTCTCTCTCAATGCCCCATATCTGAAGAATTGCCAAATATTTTCAATTCTTCTTCCCTCAAACTGTCTCCATCTATTTCTTCCTCCCTACTCAGGCCTTCAGCATTTTTTACCTGACTTATTTTGTCATTTTGGTAGTCTCTTAATTACTTTCCTTGCTTTCCTGCCTCTCCCCTCTCCAATCCATCCTCCACATGGCTGCCAACATAACAATAATAATTAAATTTATATAGTGTTTGCTGTGTGATAAACATTAGACTAAGCATTTTTCAATTATTATCTCATTGTTCTTTACAACTCTGGAAGCTAGGTATTTTGAGATAAGGAAATTGAGGCAAACAGAAGTTAAGGGATTTGCCCAAGGTCAGATGGCTAGAAAAGTGGCTGGATTTGAACTTGAGTCATGTAGTATTCTATCCACTGTGCCACCTAGCTGCCCAGTTTACATTATCTTTCTAAGGCACTAGTCTAACCAAATCACTACCCCTCCTCATAAACCTTCAATGGTACCATACTCTTTTCTAGGTCAAAATGCAATTTCTCTTGCCTGGCTTTTAACATCCTCTACAATCCGGCTCCAAACTACCTTTCTAGACTTATTTCCTATTGCTCTCTTTAGCAGCTATTCCTGAAACTTGTCATTCCATCACCCACTTCTGTTCCCTGCACTAGAAATGGATTCCCTCCCTATCTTGACCTCCCAAAATTTTTATCTTTCTTCAAGGCTCAACTCAAATATCAATTCCTTCCCAGAGCTTGTCTTGATTTACCCCAGTCTCCTGTCTCAGATTAAATTTTATTTACTTATGTTTGCATATCAGCAGTCTCCTCAGGGAAATGTAAACTCCTGAAGGACAGACAAGGAGTTTTATTTTTGCCTTTGCATTCCTAGAGTCTAGCACCATGCTTTTCATAGAGCCTAAGGCACTTAAATAAAAAAATCATATTGTTCAGTTGAGATGACACAGTGCCTACCCTTGAAAAGCACAAGGTTTAAGGAATAAATAAGACAGACATATAAAACATAACTTCTGAATGATACAAAAAGCCCTGCAAAAGCTCCATGATAAGAAATAACAGAAATAACAAGAAGAAAGAAATTAGAAATAATCCCTTAAAACTGTATAGTGCTTTAGATTTTTAAAATGCTTTTGTTTCTGATGTCTCATTTGACCCTCACAATACCTCATTTGACTTCATAACACAGAGACTCACCCCTGGGTTACTAGAGTCAGCTCAAACTAGCTGGGAAACAGATTGTTAAATGTTCATTGGGCATTTACATCCTGGAAATTGAAAAATGCTATAAGTGATTTGATCTATTTTTATATTGATTGTCTAGACTCAAGAAAGTGATTGAAAAAATGTTAATAATACAGATAAGGGCCAGCTAGGTGGTACAGTGGATAGAGCACCGGCCCTAGAGTCAGGAGTACCTGAGTTCAAATCCAGCCTCAGACACTTAATAATTACCTAGCTGTGTGACCTTGGGCAAGTCACTTAATCCCATTGCCTTGCAAAAATAAATAAATAAATGAATGAATGAATGAATGAATGAATGAATAGCAGAATGAATAAATAAATGAATAAATAAATAAATAAACAAATAAACAAATAAATAGTGCAGATCAGGTTTAAATGTATGAGTGGAGAAGTAATTGTTAAACCGATACTAGCCCATACCCACTTACAATGAAAGCTCTTTGGCTCTTCAGTAAATTTTAAAGATTGTAAAGAGGTCTTGTTCAATCAGCCTCTGTGCTGTCCTAAATAAAAATGAATGTTGGTGGAAGGCTGGGAGAGGGAGCCAACTATCAAATATAGGAAATCCATAGTGTTTGCCTTGCCAGTTTAGTTTGAGAAAGGGCTTCAATATTTGGTACCTTATCCTACCAGTTGCTCTTCAAAATCTTCCTAAGATAATTTGCATGGAAGTCATTCAGTACAATGGCTGGGTAGTCCTTCAGTTTGGCAATCTAATACCTCTTCTCTCTCACACTTTACTTTGTAGCCTGAGCTAGCTCTGTCAAATGTATGCTTACCTAAAAAACTATTTTATGAAGAGCTCTCACAAGGCAATTAAGTGTTCCTATAGTGGTCAGAAAAGGTGATACAAGATCTCTCTTAAGATTGCATGACATGAGGTGGCTAGGTGGTGCAGTGGATAGAGCACCGGCCCTGGAATCATGAGTACCTGAGTTCAAATCTGGCCTCAGACACTTAATAATTACCTAGCTGTGTGGCCTTGGGCAAGCCACTTAACCCCATTGCCTTGCAAAAAAAAAAAAAAAAACCCAACCTAAAAATAAAAACCGATTGCATGACATGATAAACAGTGGTCCAGGATCTCCTAGCATGACATGCCATCATCAGAAAAGGTGCCATGCTCTATGAGCAAAGCAGATTTGAAGCATCTCAAAAGAAAAGGGAGATGCAGAAATTTAGAGAATCCACCCCAGATGTTCCCTTGGAATATTTGTACCCAACCTGTGGTAGAGACTTCCAAGCTTGTATTGGTCTGATCAGCCACAGCTGCATACACTGTAATTTGACTCTAACATAGTGATATCATTTTGATTGTCTTCAAAAATGAAGGACAATAACCAAAGCAAATAGACATATGCCAAGGTCAAAAAGCCAGGATTTGCTCTATCCTATGTTATTTTCTACAGTTAATGGGGCCATTTTCCTGGAACTGAACTGAAAATCTGAATCAAAAATCTCAGGGTTTGTCTTTAGCCACCAGCTTCACATGGGAAGGATTAAAACTCCCTGTGATGAGCTCTGGCTGCATTCTCCACTACTTAAGGATTTTTTCAAAAACCCCAACAGTTAACAGGAGAGTTCAGATTTAAGCCAATGAATGTGAAAAGGAGGCCAGCAACCCAAGCGTGAACATTTTAGTGGCATTCAGCTGTCTCCTGATACCCAACCTTTGAACCTTTGTTCTCAGCTACAGGAGAAAGAATCCCAGCCTAAGGAACTTTTACTATGCTAGAATAGTTTACCTTCTCCCTGCTCCCTCCAGTCCCCCTCAACAGAATTATAATAGGCACTCTCACCATGATTCTTTTTCATTCAAATTGAGTAAGTCTCATAATTTTTCTGATTTCAATTTCCTAGTCTATAAAATGTAAATTCATATCTTAAAGGGTTGCCACAAGGTTCAAATAAGATGCTATGGGAAGTGCTTGGCAAACCTTGAAGTGAAGGGAACTATTAGTCATAATAGAATTACAGAATGTCAGAGTAGAAAGGACCATCAGGTCATTTTCATCAGCACCTTTATTTTAGAGGCCAAAAAAAGGCCCCAGAAAATGATTGCCTAAAATCACTCAGTTAGCAAATGGCAGATCTAATATTCTTTCTATAATGGCAATATAGCTTATTTTAAATAGAATGTTTATGATTTACAAAATACTTTACATATATATACTTCATTTGATTCTCACAATAACTCTCCCCACCCAAGGTAGAAACCACAGGTTACCCTGCTCTTCATTTCTCTGATGGGAATCTTTGTTGTTGAGTAATTTCAGTCATGTCCAACTCTTTGTGACCCCATTTGGGGTCTTCTTGACAAAGATACTAGAATAACTACCCTAATCCTCATTCCTTTGATGGGGATTTTTGCTGTTGAGTTGTTTCAGTTGTGTTGACTGCACATGACCCCATTTTGGGTTGTTTTGGTAAAGATATTAGAGTGGTTTGCTATTTCCTTCTCCAGTTCATTTTACAGATGAGGAAACTGAGGCAAACAGCCTAGTGACTTGCCCAGGGTCCCACAGCTGGTTTGAGGCAGAATTTGAACTTTCATAAAGGTGAGTTCCTGATTACAAGCCCAATGTTCCATCCACTGAGACACCTCATTTCCCTTGAATGGAGATACTAAGGCTCAGAGATGACTACCCAAGGTTATCCAAGTTAGTAATTTCAGAGGTAGAAATCAAACTCAGGTCTCTTCTGATTTAAGTCAATCATTCAGTGAATTTATTAAGCACCAGCTTTGTGCAGGTACTATGCCATGCATTGGGCAAAAGACAGCTCTTACTCTCAAGGAGTTGACAACTGAACATTCAAACAACTAAGTCCAATTAAGCTATATACAAGAAAACCTGGAAATATTTTCTCTACTGCATCAAGCTATCAACATCAAAGATTCCCTATTGCACAAAAGGCTTCATTTTAGTAAATTAAAGAAGTATCTTTGACTAAATTCTTCTGTTAAAAAGAAAAGACTTTTCAATCAATAGGTGTCCTCATTAAGGAAAAATGCCCTCACCCCACCTTCTTGTGTGTATATATGAAAAAAAATCTCTAAGGTCAGCCACCTTTATGAACTGTTGGAGCAGTTTGAATATTTTATAGTATTCACACAAAGTGGATTTTTTAGAAAACATATTTTAAGGTCTTGCTATCCCCATAACCTATAATCCCACACTGCCTTGAGTTGTCACTTAACTCTCTTTTATATTTGTCTCTCCAAGTTTCTTGATGGCAAAGACTATGTCTTCTAGTCTATCTTTGTATTCTCCACTGAACACAAGGATCCCAGGGGTCTGCAGAGACTAGACAAATACTTGTTAAGTGAAGGCCTTGGAAGCATCTTCTTCCCCTCCACTGAGATTCCCCATCTGCTTTGAAATGTGTATATGAAGTGGAGAATCTGCACTTTAGACAAAAAAAGATATTTGAAGGAAATGATCAGTGACCCCAAATCAAATACAAGAGATCTCATAAGTTTAATAAGTTTAAAAACACACTAGCTGAAATTGTTAACAATAATCCACATATACATAATGTCTTACATTAGCAAAGAACTGGATACATGTGAATTCTTACTATCCTTATGCAATAACCCCTGGGTTTCTTCTACTGCACATCTTTAGATTGTATAGGGTTTCAGTGTATAGTAATTAAAATAAATTAAAAATTAATTTAAAATAAATTTTGTTCTCTAACAGAAGTCTTTCCCCCTTCCATCCTCTATCCCGACTTACACTGCAAATGGCTTTATCATGTCTTTCTGATCATAATTTGCTTCTCTCTAGACATTGATTATAATTTTTTAAGGTTTTTTGCAAGGCAAATGGGGTTAAGTGTCTTGCCCAAGGCCACACAGCTAGGTAATTATTAAGTGTCTGAGGCCAGATTTGAACCCAGGTACTCCTGACTCCAGGGCTGGTGCTTTATCCACTGCGCCACCTAGCTACCCCCAACTTTGATTATTTTAAAAAAATTCACATTTAAACTTTGCACAGTGGCAGTATCATAGCCAATGAGGTTCATCCAAGCTGCAATTATTTTAAAAAATTTTAAGAAATTAAAAATTCATACTTTAAAAAATTCATAGGAAGACAACAATTCAAACCCTTTGTCCTCTGTTCCAAATCATGTCATCTCCCTCACCTCCATATAATTTCTTTCTGAAATTTAGATCACAGAAATGGATTTAGACTTAGAAGGATCCACAGAAATTATTTCATCCAACAGCCCCTCCATTTTACAAATGAGGAGACTGAGGCCCAAGGAGGTTAAATCACTTATTCAAAGTCAGAGAAGTAGTAAATGGCAAAGTTGGGACTTGAATCCAGGTCTTTTGCCCTCCAAAAGAATTTATCTTTCCACACAGTCTAGATATCACCAGATTGATAAAAACTTCATTTAATATATCCCAGTTCCTCTTCATTTCCAGGTACCAAATCGTTATTCCCTGGCTTGATTGGTAATTTAGTAATTTCTTCAACCACATTCTTCCTTTTATTTCCCCTAATATCCTGGATGTAGAGCTTAAAGGGACCTTAGAAGTCTTTCTACTCTCCTTTCCCACTCCCCTCCCTCTCTACTTTATAGGAAGAAAAGAAACATTTATTAGGCACTGTGCTAAGTACTTTATAGATATTACCTATTTGATTCACACAACTCTGAAAGGGTAAGTGTATTATTATCCCCATTTTGAATACTGAAGCAGAGAGAGGTTAAATGACTTCCCCAGGGCAAGTAAGTGTCTGAGGTCAGATTTGAACTCAAGTCTTCCTGACTCCAGGGCTGGTGGTCTATCCACTGCACCACCTAGTCTGGTTCTCCCTTCACTGTGCCATCTTAGTTGCCTTTGTCTATAGATCAGAAAACTGAGAAACAGAGAAGTGATTTGCCCAAAATCACATGAGTAATAAGTAGCAAGCAGGATCTGACCCCAAGTCTAGTACTACTATTTCCACTACATCAGGCTACTTTTCATGTTTCCTCCCTTTTTTGTTTTGTGTAAAGTCTGACAGATCTCTTTCTTAACTGTATTCACCCTTCCTCTTCTTCTTAATACTCATCTTAAAAAGACTTATAATAACTCTAAGAATCTTTCTTTGTTGCTTCTCCCTTCTCTGCTCAGTGTAATCCCCACAGCCCACCTGTCTTTTAACTAAATCACATTTTGGAATCTAGTGAGTATAGTTTTTTGTCTCTAGAATTTCTCTTTTAGTTTCATTCTGACAGGAAAGTCAGTGGATGCTCTAATAGGCTTTTGGGCCTGTTGCTAAGAATCAGATAAGAGATTGAGTTGGGTAATCATGATGACCAAACCTTACCCACTTAAAGAGAGGAGGCAATGGACTTCCCTCCCTTGACAAAGGTAGAGGTCTAAGGATGTATGCCATCACATATATTATCAGACTCAGTTGGAGTTTTGGTTCGTTTTGCTGAATAGCTTTTTTCCCTTCATTTTTATTCCTTCTTGGAAAAGATGCTACATTTATAATCCTGTGTAGAAAAGAGAAGAGAAACATATTCAAAAATGAAGGTCATATAAAAATAAAAGATCTCAATATATATTTTTAAAGAATAAGAAGTTAGCAAAGGATAACTTCTCAACCAATCACTCTCTGAGGGATAACTTGAGTCCCCAAAAGTAATTTAGGGAAAACTTTTCTGGTAAATATTTTTTTGCTCTGGGACTCTCATTCCTCCTGGGTCCTGTGTTTGTTGACCACTTCTCAAGGTTAAGTTCTTTCAAACAGGTCCTTTATAACAGCAACACAGTCAGACAGAGTTAATAGCTGTTCACTGGAGCCAAAGTACACTTAAGAGTCCCTGATGAATAATTGTCACACTGGCTGGAGTGAACAGTCAGACAGAATTAAATGTGATCCAGAAGGAGAAAGAGATTGTTCAGGTCACTCAGTAGAACGTCTGAACCTTTCACCATGGGATAGGAAATACATCGTGGGCAGGGGGTCTGCAGGAGGGACCCTCACATGCTGCCTCTTGTGGCCTCATTTCAGACCCATTTTCCTCCAAGACAGTTATTATTTCTGATTTCATCCTGGGATAAACAGCTGATGGTCACTTTACTGAAGCCCATTGCTGACCAGGTTAAACCACCACCTAAACAAATCTTTGCAACTCAAACTAGAGAGGTTGTGAAGAGTATTGCTTCCCTTTTCTTTGCCAGATAGGAGGCTATATAATGCTAATTTCTACCCTCTGCTAGGATCTTGGTTACTTCTCTTTGATATAGCTACCTAGCCGCTTCTAGGCTTTCTCTTGGGGGCTATGGAAGGGACAAGGGAGGGTAGGGCCAGGATCTCACAAAGTTGGATGCTACTCAAATCGTCTATTCAAAAAAAACATAATTCAAGTTCTCCTGGAAAATTTAATATTTAAATAGATGTGGTCATGATTTCGGGCTAAGGAATAGGCAGTGTGGAATAGTGAAAAATGCGCAGAGGTCCTGTGTGTAAATCTACCACTTATTAATTACTTATGAGACTGGGAGGAAAGTCAGTTTCCTCTCTGAACTCAGTTTCTTCTGACAAATGAGGATTTGGGACAAAGTAATCTTTTTTTAAATTTATTTTTATTAAAGATTTTATTTGAGTTTTACAATTTTCTCCCCAATATTGCTTCCCTCCCCCCACCCCCCCCCCCACGGAAAGCACTCTGTCAGTCTTTACTTTGTTTCCATGTTGTACCTTGATCCAAATTGGGTGTGATGAGAGAGAAATCATATCCTTAAAGAAGAGAAGCCTAAGAGGTAACAAGATCAGACAATAAGATATCTGGTTTTTTTTTTCTAAATTAAAGGGAATAGTCCTTGCACTTTGTTCAAACTCCACAGCTCTTTATCTGGATACAGATGGTACTCTCCTTTGCAGACAGGGGACAAAGTAATCTTTAAGACTTTTTCCACCTTTCTATTTTTATAAATAGGGACAGGGACTAGACCTGTGACTTTATTGATAGAGAAATTCTCAGATGAGGAAGCTCCTCTACCAGTACAGGTTGGTACCTTCTCTACGACTGCTAAGGGTTGACTAGATCCCTGAGGGTTTAAGTGATTTGTCCATTGTCAGAGGTGGTATCTGAACCCAAGTCTTCCTGTTTCTGAGGACATAGAGGCTGCAGAGGTAGGTATCATAGGTGTCTATTATCTTTTCCCCATAAATACTTCCTGAATTTATCATCTTTGACCAAATTAGAGTTCTTGAATTCATATTCTAGCTGATATTTACCCCCTACATGATCTTGGGTGAGTTACTGACCCTCTGGTTTTGTTTCCTCCTCTGCAAAATAAGGGGGTTGGTTAGATGATCTCTGCTGGCCCTTCTAAATCTAAGCCTCATGACTTACATTCAAAGCACTTGGGAAATATGATGGTTGATTGTGGAGTCTGTCTGCTAACCTTTCTTTTTTCTTATTTCCACCGATCAGACTTGCCTTCTTCAGGAGCACCTTGAATCAGTTCAGAAAGAATTCATTATTTTCAACAGAGAAAAGTAAGTCACTCCAAAAAAAAAGCCAAAGTCTAGTAAATTTGAGAAATGTCTCAGCTAGAGCTTCTCACAGAACCAATATTTTTACCAACTGGTCATGCTTCTCACCTCTGCCATCCATCGGTGAGGAAAGCAAAGGCACTATTAATCCTTCAAAACATTCATGAGTTTGTTTTTCATTCATGTATTTTCTTTTCCCTTTCAAGACTTAAAAAACTTTTTCTCTTTTTATCTTAAGGGTAAGAAGGGAACATAATGAGAAGCTGGCACAAACCAAAGACCCAGAAGATGGTCAGAACAACAACCTGTGAGGTCTGCTCCATCCTCTTTCCACACCATTAATGGACTGTTCTGCTCATGGGCTCTGTGCCTATGCTTTTGAATCTTTCATTTAGAATGCTCAGATGGTAGTTCTCACCAGCTCCCACCCTACTTACAAATATCCAACACATTGTGGCAGAGCACTAGACCAGAAGCTGGGAGACCTGGGGTCTAGTCCCAGTTCTACCACTAATCGATTTGTGTGACCTTGGGCAAGTCATCTCCTCCTCTCTGGGTTCAGGTTCCCTCATCTGTAAAATGAGATAATCTGTTGAAGATCCCTTTTAGCTCTAATGGTCTATGATTCTAGATAGAGTTAGGGTTTATGTGTTAGTGTAATGCAAAGAAAGATCTGGGTTAAGATCCTAGCATTGTATGAGCATTGGAAAATGTGTTTCCCTTTCTGACTTTCTGTGGATAATGGGGATAATAATATTTACACTATCTATATAAGACCTACCTCACAGGGTTGTTGTGAGGAAACCACTATATAGTGAGTTCTTATTGTAGTTAATTCCCTTTCCCCTTTTTGCTACACTGTGGAAAATATAAGGTTTGCAGTGAGGTCCTTCCATCCTAGAAAACTAACAAAAAGTGGTTGGAATGCCTTAGTTTATCTGAGCATAAAATACAAAATTCTGTCCTGGCAAAAAAAGAATGGTACTAAATTAACCAGAAGGATCTATGTGAAGAACTCCCAAGAGAGGAGCCTTCTCACAGTAGCAGGGTCCTTTAGTTTAATTAGGTCTAGATGTTATCTGGTTAAGTACCAGAAAATACTAGAAAAGAAAAATATCAAATATTAAATATACCTACCATTTTGTGGCAACATATGGGAAACCTGAGCTAATGTGTAGAGAAGAAGTTTGATCTGTTGTCTTGTAGGATGTATCCTTTCAGTGTGCAGGATGAACAAATCAAGACATAAAGAAATACTGATGGTGCCTCTTTCTTGCTAAATTCATAAAGGCAAGTTGATATCTGATCAGTGGAGCAGCCATCTGGGAGTAGAATGTATAAAATTAGGGCCTATGAGAAAGCCAGCAATGGCCATTAGAGATGGAAAGAGGTAGAAAGTGAGAGTTCTAGCTGACCTCACTCCTCTAAAACCTATAGACATGAAAAGGTGGTTTAACATCTACTTAGTGTTTACAGCTTCCAGTGCATTGAACTAATAGGCCTTAAGCTTCAGCAGTGCTAAGAAGTGTCTCTTTTTTGCCATTTAAAAAAAAAATGAAGTGTATTTGCAAGAAGGTAGCACAAATACCTATTTAAACATTTGTAAAAACAACCAACAAAACACCACCCACCTCCACCTCTTGTATTCTCCAAATAAATCGCTCTGGCTCTCATTGACTGGCCAACAGTAAGTCCCAGCCCAAGCCTCCCTTCATTATAGTGTGGGTCCTGATGGCTCCGAATGAGTATAAATAGCAATTTTTTCTGTTTTGGCCAGAAATCCTTAGGGTCTTCCTTTCCCAGATTGTTGGGGTTTTTTTTTGGACTAGGTAAAAGAGCCTTTTTTTGACCTCATTTATTATCTAGCCTTAGTCACTGAATGGGCTTTGCCTCAGTCAGAGTAAGACCTAGGAAAGATCTTTAATTAAAAAGGTCACTGTATCTAGGCCCATCTCCCACAGTCCTGATCTCTCTCTCTCTCTCTCTCTCTCTCTCTCTCTCTCTCTCTCTCTCTCTCTCTCTCTCTCTCTCTCTCTCCACACACACACACACATATAATCTTGCCACTAGACCCAAGTGATGTTGGAGGAGAGAATGAGGCTGATGACTTTGCCCAGCCCTCACTTAAATCCAATTCACTTGTAAGTCATGGCATCACCTTCCTGATGTCATGGTCCACAACAGCAACAAAAACAACAATCCCTTCCAACAACAAAGTACATCAAGTATGTAAACCACTATGAATGGGATCTCTTATTCAGGCAGCTCTCTTCAAACACCAGCCCTTGTCCTAATATAGCCTGATCTGCTGGAGACTGGAATAAAGTCATCAGCAAAGAGAAAGAGACCAGGAGAGACTTGTTCCGAAGAGGAAAGGCCAAGAGTTTCCATGGTCGTTTGTAATTCAAGCCAAACTATGTGTTTTGGTTACTCTGACTCAAGCCCCAAAGGTCATAGACTTTTTCTTCCCTGTCACACATTTCTTCTTGGCTAAACAGTCCGTTGAAAGAACTTCCTAAGGGATATTTTGGGAAAAAACATCTTAGCAAAGGGAAGGAAGGCAAGGCATTTGGCTCATCTTCCACTGACATGTCTAGTTCATGCACCAGAAAAGGAAAAGCATCCTTAATTCATATTCCTAATTAGCAAGTATTTATTTCTAATAATAAGTGACATATGGACCTAGAATAATGCCGTTGATCTTTTAGGAACTGAGATTCCCTAGCTGGACCCTGACAGACCCAGATGAGGCAAAAAGCCCTTACTTGCCTGCTTAGACATTTGTTTGCCAACAATAAAATGGAAGCTTTGTCTGTATTGGTATTGCCTCCAAAAAACTGGAGTAAGAAAGTGTCCTATGAATCTTTCTCATTCTTGAGCTAGTTCAGTCACAGGCTTTTACAAAACTTTTTACCACTTTCTTGAATAGTTACTGTCAACACTGAGGCCCTTCTGTTCTATTCCAAAAATTAACACCTTCCTGAGGCTGAGGCAAATGTACCTACAATTACTTATATTCCATTAGAATGTAAGCTCCCTGAAGTCAAGGGATATTTATTTTATTTTTGTACCCCCCCCCCGTGATTATGCTGTTGACTAGCACATAAGAGGTATTTTAATTGACTTAAACTGCATGACCCTAAATTTTTCAAGGCCTACTATTACCTGATTTATGACTCCTTAAACTTGAATCTGAGAGCTCCAGTCTTGGAAAAGAAGGGGATCTTGGCATATGTTCCTGAGAATGGTATTAATTTTGTCCTATCATCTCCAATCATCATTGTAATTACATAGTAAGAATTACTATGTTTATAGGGTTGGAAGAATTTTTTTTCTTAATAACACTGTTTCTATGGACTTTCTGCCCCACAGAATGCATGTTGACATAAGCAATATGGGTAGTGTAGAGGGGGCACGCTACTAACAATAGGCTTGGAATCTTGGGATCTAAAATCCAGGCCAATGGGCCATGACGACTTTAAAATACTTAAAAAAGCCCAACTAAGACCAGAGATTATGGCTTGAACCCAAAACTTAAAGGGCAATGGAAAGAATGTTGGATTTAGAATCAGAAGACCTGGGTTTTGAATCCTGGCTCTACTATTTATTAGCTGTATTACCTCCAAAAGACAAGTAACTTCCCCTCTTTATTCCTTATCTCTAAAACAGTGATACTGGAATAGATGGTTCTGAAGTTCATTTCACTTCTAAAATTCTATGATTTTGTAAATACTAACCTTGCTGTAGCATTTTTGTTTACTGAATGCTTCCATATTCACAACCAGTCTGTGGAGTGGGCAGTATGATTATTACCATTCTCAGTTGGTGGATGGAGAAATTGTGTTCAAAGAGCTCAAACAGTCATATAGCTAGCAAGTATCCCTGGTGGAACTCAATCCCAGGTTTCCTGATTCCAAGTATAGCATTCATTCCTCTAAAGAGAGGGCTAAGATTAATTATGAATTACCAATTAATGAATTAGAGTAGTTAAGCAGTTCTTTGTGGGAGAATTGTCACTCATAGTTGTAAAAAGTGACTACTATTATCCATCAGATCAGCTCCCTTTGATCATTTGGCAAATTTATAAGGAAGCAAGACAGGTCTTCCAGAGTATTGTCCCAGGAGATAATCAATAGCTGTACTCCTGCAATCACATGATAAAAAAGGGAAGAGAGTAAAGAGCTGGGCATCTCTGTTGTCCATCACTAAGATGTCAGAGTACTATATAACCTTGTTTTCTAATAATTGTCTGTCATGCTCACTTGTCTAAATAATATACTATCTGTCTTACACTAATGGAATTAAACAGTCAAATATCTTACTTTCTGCTTTGCTGTCTGTGTGTGTGTCTAACTTCTTCCTGAGCTCTCTCAGTGGCAGCCTACAGACCAAGCAGCTCTGGGGAGCTGTGGAAACATAACCTTGAACAAAAAGTTGCATCAAGGTGCACTGGGAGGGGCATTGGACTGGACTGGGTGTTGGAGGACCCAGAATTCAGTCCTGCTTTAGACAAGGTTGCTACTATATCACTTTGGGACTCAGTTTCCTTATTTGTACAATAGAAGGGCTAGACTAGATGACCTGTGAGGGCCTCCCCAGCACTAAATCTATGGCCTTAAGTAACCAGAATAGCTGAAGAAACTGAGCAACCAAAGTATCGAGAATGAACAGAATCTGGAGAAGAGATGCCACATCTGTATGTTGTGGGGAGAGGGTATCACTGCCCCCCAACCCCTTTCTGCTTCTAGAGAGAATATATTCTACAGAAGCAAGTGCAACCATGTACCAGGCAGGGACACTGTGGCACAGGAGACACCAAGCAGAACAGCAAAAGACAGCCCCAAGAACTAAGGGTCTAATAAGGAGGAAGCAATTTGCAATCAAACTGAAAATCAAGAGAGGAGAAGGCACTGCCATTAAGAGAGATCAGGGGGCAGCTAAGTGGTGCAGTGGATAGAGCACTAGCCCTGGAGTCAGGAGTACCTGAGTTCAAATCCGGTCTCAGACACTTAATAATGACCTAGCTGTGTGGCCTTGGGCAAGCCACTTAACCCCATTTACCTTGCAAAAAAAAAAAAGAGATCAGGAAAGGCTTCCTTTCTCATCCAGACCCCTTCATGACCAGTGTACAATACCAGCTCTGGCTGGTACTGGGAATACAGACCCGCTCAGCTTGCATCGAGAACTGGGTTCTGCTTAGGAAGGGTGTTAAGCTACACTAGTGACCAAGAACAGAAGAGCCTCAAGTTCATCCCATATGAAGATCTAAAAAGAAGAAGCAATTCTTATGCTGGAGAACAGAAGATGGTAAGTCAGGGGAATGGAACAAAACAGTTGTTTTCTAGCACCCCAAGAGGGCTATCTGGTGACAGAAGGATGCTGGGATAACTTAGTTGAACTTAGTCATAGAGCCTCAGACCTTTCCCTGATTAGTGAGAAGCTAAGAGGCACAGTGGCAAGAGCGCTGGGCTTGGAGCCACAAGACTCCTTTTAGTGAGTTCAAAGCCAGCCTCAGACACTTCCTAGCTGTGTGACCTGCAGCAAGTTGCTTAACCCTGTTTGCTTCAGTTTCCTTACCTGTAAAATGAGCTGGAGAAGGAAATGGCAAACCACTCCAGTTATCTTTGCCAAGAAAACTCCAAATGGAGCAGTGGCCAAAAGCATAAGAGCCTGAAGTCTATTCACTTGAAGATCAATAAAAGAACTGAAGATTCTCATGCATAACAGCTGTCTTCAAGGGCTAAGTTGGGGCAGGCCCAAGAGGACAGAACTAGGAGCACATCCACAAAGTGGAATGGACTGGAGGAGGCAGTCTTTCATTTCAAAGTCTTCAGACAGCTAGATGGTCACTTGTCAAGAATAATCAACCAACTATGGTCATAAGTTCAAAGTATTTTGCAAGCCTTAAAAGTGCTTTATAAATACCAACTAATATTGTAAATAACAGCTATCATGATGGTGTTGCAGTGGGAACTTGCTGAGAGCTATGGGCTATACTAAGTCAGGGGCAAGTCCTGTGAAATCATTTGGACTGGTGCTGCCACAGCAACCTCAGGTGGACTTGAAATCGAATAAATTTAGGAATTTTTTAGGGTGAATTAATTAAATGTTTGACCAAATATAGCTGGCTAATTTTTAAGTTGAAAATTTTTTATAATGTTATAACCAAATGGTCCTTGACAGAAAAAATGTTCCCTATCCCTGGACTAACCACTTAAGTCTCTCCAATTTAAAAAAAAACTAAATTTTATTCTGTGGTCATGGATAATAAACTATTGATGAATAATAATGAATAATTAGTAATGACTTTTACTAATAATGATTACTCCTAAAAACAATTTAATAATAAACTCCATTTGGACTAGAGCCCTAACCAGCTGGGCTCACCAACCAAGGTTTAGGCAACAGAAGACTGGAAAAGCCCAGGTTCTGACTTTCTTGGTTTATACTCAAACCTCATATGCACAGGCAGCTTGCTGTGTGACCTTGGACAAGTCTTACCTCTCTGGGTCTCAGTTTTCTTAGCTAGTAGATGATGGGTCTTGACTTAATTCAATCAAAAAAATTATTAATTGCTTATTGTGTTAGCTCTGGGAATAGAAAAAGAGGAAAAAGACAGTGTCTGCCCTCAATGAGTTTGCAATCTAATGGAGGAGACAATGTGCATACAAATATGCAAAAAAAAAATTAACAGGGAAGACACTGGAATTAAGAAGGGTTGAGGAAGGTTTCTTGAAGGTGGGATTTTAGTAGGATCTTGAAGGAAGCCAGGGAGGTCAGGAATGGGAGTGGATGAGGGAGAGCATCCCAGGAATGGGGGGAGGGAGGGAGACGATACTCGTTCCTGTAGCATCTTATAAGGTTTGCAAAATGCTTTCTCCACAATAGCCTTATAAGATAATGATGTCATTACTACCATCTCCACCTAAAAGATGAAGGAACTGAGACTCAGAGTTGAAGGGGTTTGCAACTCCCAACTGCAGCTCTACCCATCACTGGTCTTTTAGCTCCCCTCCCCTCTTCAATATCTTTGTCTGAATCCATCCTGTTCACAAAAGTAGCTTGTCATTCCAAGTGCTCAGCACGAACAGGATCTGTGGCCAAGACCACATTCAGCTTCTGTTTCCCAGTCACTAAAGCCTC
This sequence comes from Macrotis lagotis, assembly GCF_037893015.1. Taxonomy (NCBI): domain Eukaryota; kingdom Metazoa; phylum Chordata; class Mammalia; order Peramelemorphia; family Peramelidae; genus Macrotis; species Macrotis lagotis. The sequence continues at coordinate 402,580,884 of NC_133658.1, read as the reverse complement.
CTTCTGCCTGGAGAGCGAATAAATGTAGCTTTCAATCCAGACAGTACCTCTTCTCGGCTCCAACAATACCTCGGCGGCAGGCGGGCGGGTTGGCTGTTGCCCTGAACTCTTCCTTAATAACTCGATTTGTTTAGAAGGCCAGTCCAGCTCCCCCAGGAACTGCATGCTAAGTGCTCCCGCAATCCTGTTAACCCTCTGTCTGCCAACATCTTCTCAGAAAACAAAGGGACTAAGAGTTGGAACTCTGGGTATTGACTTACAAGAGGCAGATGCTGTAGGATTTGCTTTGATGGGCCTGCTATCTCTTACCTCTGTTGATCTTCATGATATCATCTCTCCCCAATGTCCAGCTCTGCCAATCAATGGATCAAATAACATTCATTTATTAAGTACCTACTATGTCCCAAGAACCATGCTAACTGCTGAGGGATACAATGAAAGGCAAAAAATAGCCCTGCTTTTTGCAAGAGCTCTGTATAATGGGAAGACAACTTGCAAATAAGATATATTTGGGATAAACTAGAAATAAAGTCTGTATAGGAAGCATTGAAGGACACTGGTGAAAGCTTATTGTAGAAGATGGGATTTTAGCCAAAACTTGAAAGGAAGCAGAGATGAGAACAGAGAGCAATCCAGTTGGTGGGGGCTATCTCATGAAAATGGATAACTAGGAGTGTTTTGTATTTACAGCAAGGAAATTGCTTTCACTGGATCCTAGTGGAGGTGTGAGAAGATTGTCAAGAAAGGCTGGGCTTCACAGGTTGTGAAGGGCTTCAAAAGCCAAACATGACTTCATAATTGATGCCAGAAGTAATCAGGAACCACTGGAGTTTACCAATGAGGGAGATGACAACCCGAGTGAAGAGACAGTTCACCTTATGTGGAAACTTCTGAAAACTAGAATGGGAGGTGACCCATACTCTATTAAAGCACTTCAAGCAAAGGCTGAATTGCTGAGAATTTTCTCAAGTGGACTCCTGCTCACATAGAGACCAGACCAGATAGTCCCTGAGCTCCCGCCCAGCTCTCAGATCCTAAGACTCTTGGGGATGTTCAACGTCCATACCTCTCACACCCAAATGGAAGTTGTCTTTTTTCAAATTCTCTTGAAATGGGAGATAGAAACAACTTTTAGAACACAGAAAGGATAGTACATAAAATTCATGAAAGGATTTGATGGTACAAAACAGAAAGGTAGCCTTGGGTCAGATCACCAAATGTGGAGGTTAATGGACTATGGATTTGAAATGTTGGTTATGGGATGTAATGCAATGTGGTTGGCTTTGCTAAACTTCAATAAAAACCCCATTAAAAGGGAACTTTCACAAGGTTTAAATGCCAAGCTGAGGTTCTTATTCTAGTGGCAATAGGGAGCTACTATCACTTCTTGAGCAGTGGATCCTTTGATCAAATATATTTTAGGGTGATTATTTTGGCAGCTTTCTGCAAAGTGGATCAGAAAGGGGAGCAGTGAGAATTCTAAATGTCAAACTGAAACAGGAACTCTAAACAGAGAGAAATTGTAAATTTTTCTTTTTCTGTACTCTGTACTGCCGTAATACAGAGAT